>NC_133138.1:68303932-68632504 GCF_048418815.1 Hemitrygon akajei
AAAGGAACTACCGATGCTGGAAATCTAATTCAATACCAGTAAGTGTAGGTCAGGCCATATCTCTGAGAAGAGAAACAGGGCTAATGTTTCAAGTGAAAGTCCCCACATTAGAACTGAAAAGGAGACAAAAGAAGCTTGTCCTTCTTCCAGCAGATGCAGCCTGACCTGCTGAATATTTCCAGCATTTTCTATTTCTGTAAGGGATTCTGATAAATTTAGTGCAGAACCCAAAAATAATCAAGAAATTGCTCTCAATGGATAACTGAAAATTCAACCATTTATGGTCCTCATGCTGAACAAAAGAAAGATTTATAAGGATTCAGCCAAATTTGTGTAGATAGTCACTGGCTGAAAATAGCTGACAGATCTTTCAAATTGTACAACTTGCCCATATTTTTAGAATGCCTCACTGAAGTTAAGGATTCTTGGAGTTTTTGAGCTGAATGTTGTAGGATGCACTGATTACTGATGAATGTTAAGACCCATCTTGATAGGCATATGGAGAACACAATGATTCAAAGATTCAAAGTACATTCATTATCAAAGAATGTATAAATTATACACTCTTGAGATTTGTCTGCTTACAGGCTGCCAACAAAGCTAGGAACCCAAAAGAACCCAATTTTAAAAAATTAGACCAACTCTTATTGCGCAGAGAAAGAGAAAAAAAATACACAAATCATGCAAACAACAGAAGCAAGCAACAATACCAGCATTCCAAACCAAGTTGAGTCCTTAGGTTCAAATCTCTGGAAGAGCCCGAAGTCGGGAAAAAGGCCCAAATCCTCGTTATTCAGTTCATCGTGTTAGTGAGGGAAATTGTTGTGAAGTTCACAGACGCGAAGCACAGCGGCCATGGCTGTGTCGTAGCCCCAGTGTCGCAGAGAGAGGAGCCCCCAGTCTATCTGGACTGGCGTTTAAACTGTTTGAACAGCACATCGTGCCTCACGTTAGGACCTGGGCTCTGCCACAGAGAGTCGCTCTGGGCCCGGAGCACACTGCCCAGCAATTTGCTTCGGACCTATATTTTACTGCAGAAGAAGCTGTTCTCGACCTCTCCAAATGAGTTCAGTGTTTAGACCAACCCAACCTCTCACCTGAGTTAGTTGGATGGGCACTGGAACTCCTCTGCCTTGACTCCTCCTCTCCGAATCATTCGCTCCGACCAGCACGGCTCCAGATCCAAGTGTTTTGATTTTACAGCAGACCCACATGACACATCTCTCAAATTCGCTCTCCTCTTCATTGTTTGCGGTGATAGTTTACCATAATATACTTTAAAAAAGTGTTATTAGGAATGTTTTAAATCAAATTTCTTTCCTTTCAAACTATCAGTAAGTCATCACATGTCAGTAATGCCATCTTAAACCAGAAGTTTATATATCAAAGATGATATCTAATTACAGGCAGCTTTAGATTACTAGGAAACATGAGATCACATCTTAGCTTCACACATTGCTGGGACCAGCTTCTCCACACCACTCAGATGCAGATCTGTTACACCACAGGACAAGATGAGGTGGCAAACTCATTGCCAGATCACCAAATGTATGTCTGCTAACCCTCAAAGCATTGATGCAAAATCAGACTAGATTATAAACTTAATGCACATATCATAAAGCTTCACTATTTAATATACAACTACTAGAGTAAAAACAGATTATCTGATTGTTGTCTGTGGGGTCATTTTAGCACAAAACATTTAGATCTAACTTTCCCAAAACTTTGTTAAGGTTTAGAACTTCATCTTCTGAGATTTACAATACTATTCTCCATATGGTGGGCTGGATGGGCTCCGTTATGAAACCACTAGTCTTTTGAGCTCCTGTGATTAGCTATACAGTTCATTTCTTTACTATTTCCTATTTAACCAGTCATGAATGCTCACTTGAATAACTGGGGAGATTGTCTAAATTCCAATTCATCAGTAAATTGCCATAGTTTACACAGTGGGTTGCAATACCTTTGCACAGCGATCTTTCTATGGCAATGTGTTACACACAATTATCCACTTCATTCACTTCCTGCCAATCCATCCACCTCAGTCCTCAGTCAACGAGGACACTAATAGATTGAGAATGCAGTAGAAAGAGCAGCAAATAGAGTTAACATTTTGAAAGAACGTTGAATATGGTATCAGATTAACTAATGTACAACAATCCTCGAACATGCTTAGTGCTTAAATCGAGGAAGGGGTAGTTTCTGATGGATTCCAAATCTGTTTTGATTGCTTTTTTACCGTGTGCATGCATACAGACAATATTTCACTATATTTACAAAGCAATATTGTCTGTGTATCTAGGCTTCCACATTAAAAAAATAAGTTTTAAGATTCAAATAGTGTAAGATTTTGAGCCATATCATTGGTTATTTCTGCACTAGAGAAATTTTGACAGTTTTAGATTTCCACAAGGCAGACAAAATGACATTAAGTATATTAAATTCCTTATTAAAACCCCACAGAAAACCACCAGAAGCTTTAAATTACTTTCTCTTCACACACATGCCATGGGACCAGTTGAGTACTTCTATAAACTTTTGTTTAAACATCATGGGTTGTTCTGCTTCTACCCAATAACTTGGTATCTGTACAAGTGGAAGAACAATTGCATGATTTTCACTTTTAAAAACAGTATGCATGGGAAATTCTCTGAATACTGTAATTGTGGGAAATTATTATTTCCTTTTTCCATCCAATTATCTTTACATTACTATTTATTGTTGATTTCTATTAATATAAACTATTGCAGGAAATCCATAAATATCATTTGTTTGCTGTGAGCTTCCTTGGAACAAAATGCAAAATAATTGCATCTTGTTGATAATGTTGCCAATATGATGAATGTTGAGCCAAATCAAATATGATATATTATTGCCTAAAGCCTTAACTTCCTTATAAGGGCAATAAATTAAATTAAAATGATATCAATGCTAGCTGTTCCAGAATATATCCACATTGCATATCCGTTGTTTGACTTTGGCCATGAGCTACTGTATATGAACTAAACTCCATGTCACCACTGCTTCACTTATGAAGTAGCTCACTGTAATTCTTATATGATTTAGTATTACTTTTATAAAGGGACAGGTTGTATTTTGTGTAACTTATAAACAGGATGCTGTACTTGACACTCTGTCCAAAATCTGGCAAAATATTGCGAGTTAAGACACTTCTTCTTGAAATGTGTAGCTTGTCTGGGTATTGTAATTGCAGATAATATGATTGTACGAGAACAAGGTCACTAAACCAGAAATTTTGATTTGAGAGTTAGGGGGCAAAAGTTTAAGGGAAACACGAGGGGGTATTTCTTTACTCAGAGAGTGATAGCTGTGTGGAATGAGCTTCCTGTAGAAGTAGTAGAGGCCAATTCAGTTGTGTCATTTAAGGTAAAATTGGATGGGTATATGGACAGGAAAGGAGTGGAGGGTTATGGGCTGAGTGCGTGTAGGTGGGACTAGGTGAGATTAAGAGTTCAGCACGGACTAGGAGGGCCGAGATGGCCTGTTTCCGTGCTGTGATTGTTATATGGTTATATGGTTATACAATGCTGCCTTCCTCATCTGGAAAAGTTTTATGACCATGGAAAAATAAAAGCCCACACACAGTAAACATTCCAAACCAAATTTCTAACTCACTACATTTCATTTTGCATAGAAGTACCAATGACTTTCAAGGTGATTGTGGATATGACTGTTCATCATTCTAGCCATGGCTAGGATCGTATTAGAGAAATTAACAACTGCTGTTTGCAGTGCATGGAGCTTTGCTGTTGAAAGTGAAAACATCATTTCATTGATCCCTGCAAGTACAAAGCTTGCTCGTTAACCAGTGTACAGGGCAGAATCAAACTTTACAGAGCACTTCAGCTAATCAACATTTGAACTCTGGTATTTAATATGATTTAAAGAGATTCACTTTGTGAATGAGCAGTTACTGTGTGGTATACATGGCATGGTGCAGGTCAATGCCTGACATGCTAATACTATTTTGATACTATGTTATACTCTGTTCCAGTGTGCCAGGTCAATCATGTTTCAGGTACGACAGGAAACCAGAGACTACGAGGTATGAAGAATGAAGAACATGAGTTACGACTGACCTGCAAACTGCGCACAGAGAACGTGTGAACCAAGATGACACAAAACGTCGAATAAAAATTTCAATAATATGTTCAAGCAATGATTCTAAAGGGCAATGTTTAAGTCAGGCTGGCACTAGTAATTTGAGCACAAAGAATTAATGGATAGAAAGAAAGTTCAGAGGGATTAGCTCTATTTGTTGCATGGACATTGAAATTTTGAAACATACAGTGAAGTGCATCATTTGTGTCAACAACCAGCATAGTCCAAGGATGTGCTGGGGCAGCCCATAACTTTTGCTCAAACATAACAGCCCACAACTTACTAGCCCATGTGTCTTTGGAATGCATGTGGGAGGAAACTGGAGTACTTGGGGGAAAACCATGCGGTCACAGGGAGAAAGTACAAACTCCTTACAGACAGCAGTGGGAATTGAACCCCTATTGGTAATAGCTGTAATGCATTACACTAACTGCTACACTACTGCACCACCCATTTGACACCTTTGATAGTTCTTCCATTTCATTCATTATATTTCACAACTTCATCAAGCAAAGTCAACTGTGATAAGTTTCCACTGGTGCATTACGTACATGAATCACTAATATCATTGCAGTATGCATCACCAAAAGTACACAGGTTGGCCGACATTACAATGTGGTCAGACCTTAAAAACCAGTCTTGCCAATTTATATGGAGCAATCCAATTCAATCCCCACTGTTTTCAAAACTGATGTTAGCCAGAAATGGTTATGGAATGTTTAGGCATCAAGGAGAAATTAGTGCAAACTTGATACTACTATCAAAGATCTTGAGATGAGAAAATAACATAAATATACAACCATTTCAGCCAAATTATTCTTCTTCAGTCATTTTAGGCTGTGTTTAGGCTTTGTAACTCTCTCCCTAAGTATACCTAACTCTATATCTTCATCCTTAGGTTGTTCCTAAAATCTATCTCTTTGAGGAAGCTTTTGTTCATGTGTTCTAATATAATCTTAAATGCCATGGTCACAAATTTTGTTTCAAAATACTCACAATAATTATTTTGGGATGTTTTATTGCATGGAAGGAAATATATAAATGTAAGTTGATCTCGAGGAAATGAAATACCTAGAACTTTTTCCAGTTTTAATCATTCAGAATTACTGAAGTGCTTATGATAAATTCAACAATGTAACTGTGCAATATAGGACTTCTATACAGTATATGACTGAGATAGTCAGGGAAAAGGTTTTTCCATTAATTCTATTTATATATATAGTCCCAAAAATTGAGGGATCCTCTTTTAAAATGTTTCTTACTGCTGATTAAAAAAGGGCTAATGTGTTTGGCCTAGGGATATAACTGGATCAAGAATCCACTTTTTGGATGAAATGGCAACTCTTGATGGAAGTTTTGTACTGCCACTCAGAGTCTCCTGTACTTACATTTCTGAGATTAGATCAAATCATTCTCATCCAAGAATCAACAAAATACTATTAATATCGAGGCAAATGTCAAGGCATATTTGATATTTCTTCCATTTCATTCAAATCATTTTGCATCTCTGTCAAGCAAAGACAATCTGTAACAAGCTTGCAATGTTGTCCACAGTATAAGATTGATAATTTGCTGTAGGGTTGAAGATTACACTAACTTTTTTTCCGATGATTCTGACTGGAATGGGGAGCATTTAGCTATTGAAACTGAGCAAAGTGGCGGATCTCTGCAAGTTCACAAGGATACACAAAAGTTCCAGGTAATACCAATGGATTGGGAAGTCCATCAGCTCCAGTGGGAGAATTCAGTTTTGCTGGGGTCCACAGCAGTACACTAGTGAATCACTTTTCATATCATCCACCAGGGCAGACATGGTAGGGGCTCTGGGGTCCCACAGATTTCAATAGAATTTGTTAGGCAAAGGATTAGGAGGCAAATGAGGGATACTTCACTTTTTGCATGTTATTTTATCTTATATTAATATTTTTGATACTTGGTAGGTGTTTTTATGTGTGCTTATTTATTATCTTTTTAATTACTTATTTGAACTTTAAATATTCAGAGACAATTTTCAAGACACTTAGAAACTTGATGTATTTCACAGCTGATAAAATCCATTCCTAGCCTTTTCAGTTTCCAGAAAGATTTCAGAGGTAGGGCTTCCACGCAGGACAGCTCTGTCTCCATCCCACTCCACTACTACGCAGTGTGTGAAGAGGCAATAAATTTGATCCTCTGCACCTGGCCCGGGTAAGTGCAGGTATTGGTTTGTGGATTAGTGCCAGAAGGAATTTAATGCAGACCAGTGCGGGGTGTTGCATTTCAGTAGGACCAGCTAGGGTAGGTCTTACACAGTGAACGGAAGGGCACTGAGGAGTGTGGAAGAACAAAAGGATCTGGGAACACAGGTACATAAATTGTTGAAAGAGGCATCCCAGGTGGATAGGGTTGTAAAGAAAACTTTTGGCACATTGGCCTTCAAAAAACAATGAATTGAGTACAGAAGATGAGATGTTATGTTGAAGTTTTATAAGACCTAATTTGGAGTATTGTGTGCAGTTTTGGTCACCTACCTAGGACTGAAAGAGTGCAGAGAAAATTTACAAGAACGTTACTGGATCAGAAGGACCTGAGTTATAGGAAACGATTGAATAGTTTAGGACTGTATTCTTCAGAATGTAGAAGATTGAGGGGAGATTTGATAGAGGTATACAAAATTATGAGGGGCATAGATACGGTAAATGCAAACAGGCTTTTTCCTCTGACAACCAGAAGTCATGGGTTAAGTGTGAAAGGTGAGAAGTTTAAGGGGAACATGAAAGGAACCTTCTTCACTCAGAGGTTCGTAAGAGTGTGGAGTAAGCAACCAGCACAAATGGTGCATGCGAGCTTGATTTCAACATTTAGGAGAAGGTTGGATAGGTACATGGATCATAGGGGTATTGAGGGCTATGGTCTGGGCGCAGGTCAAATGAACTATGCAGTTTAAATGGTTTCAGCATGGACTAGATGGGCTGAAAGGCCTGTTTCTCTGCTGTACTCTATGACTTTATGACTCTATGAAAGGAGGGAGAGGTTGGGTTGAGGCAAACCAGAGGCAACGATTCTCAGCGGGAAACTGAGTCAATACGTTCTTGCCCAATGTTCTTCTTAAGTCTACGTGCTACCACTTTAACGTAGGAAAATTCAGTTGTTATATGTCAGATGTATGGATTATCAACACATTGGTAGCAGTGAGTTTACATTAAATTGAAATAAAAAGGAATGAAAATGACTGTATTGTAATTTTCCATTTCTTTCAATGATCAGTTATGTACCAGGTGAGCCATCTAACATGATTACAATCTCAGAATGAAAAGAAACATAAAACAGTTCTGGCTTGGTCATATGTTTTTACTAATTTACATAAGTAAAACTATTTCCACACTGAACACTGGTCCAAAATTACAATAAATATTTTGTCATGATTTCTTTATTTACAAAGGCTAATGATTCTACTAATTGATTGCTAACATACAATTAATGAATTGCTTTTAAATTATTTATTTCAACTTAAATGTTAATGTTTTTAAAATGACTCATTCCATTGAAATCACAAGTTATGGTTTTTAGTACAAATGTTAAGAGCCATTCAGCATCTATAATGGGAAATAGATAGTCATCATTTCAGGTTGAGATACCTCATCACAATCCAGATGCTTCCTGACCCACTGACTTCCCCCAGCTTTCTGAGTGTTGCTCCACATTCTAGCATCTTCATTATTTTGCATCCACATAATAAGGTTGCTTACTAGTCTGAAAGATCAGGAAAATAATGAATCTAACATAGGGGCCAGAATACATATATACAGCCTAATAATAAAACTATGATGGCCTACATCATATCTTAGAGGATGAAATTCTTGTGACATCAACGGCAGAGAGCAGTTGCTGGCTTTGAATAGGGTGAACAAAGTGCCTATTGTGATGTAATTAATATTCCAGTAATATTTGAGTAATATTGTAAATATATTGTTTGATTAAGCACTCTTTGTTCATTTAAATAATTCATTATGGGTTATAGGTAAAAGTATGCGAATGGCATACATCATCATGCCACCACATCACATGGGTGTGTCTTGCTAAAGTAAAAATGAAACCAAAATAGACAATATTATCTCTCAGCTCCATGTTTTTCTTTCAATTAGGTTTATGTTTTGGAGTTACAAAACAGAACAGTATCCACGGGAAAGTTTTAAATGAACCCAAGATGACTACCTACCTGTTGAACTGCAGCGATATGTTAGAGTTTTAAAAAAAGCACAGTGAGATGTTTGAATAAAAAAAGAAGCACAGCATGTGCTTCTTTGGGAAGGGAGAGAAATGGCTGAATTAAGTATATAAGACCTTAGTTAGACCCCACTTGGAGACTGTGCTCAGTTCTGGTCACCTCACTACAGGAAGGATGTGGATACTATAGAGAGAGTGTAGAGGAGATTTAAAAGGATGTTTCTTGGATTGTAGAGAATGTCTTATGAGAATAGGTTGAGTGAACTTGGCCTTTTCTTCTAGGAGTGACAGAAGATGAGAGGTGACCTGATAGAGGTGCATAAGAAGATGAGAGGCATTGATCCAAGTTCATAGCTCCTTGAAAGTGGTTACACAGGTCAGTGAGGTGGTTAAGAAGGCTTATGGAATGCCTTCTGTTTAGAATTTATTAGTCGAGACATTGAGTTCAAAAGTCAAGAGGTTATGTTGCAACTTTATAAAAGTCTGGTTAGGCCACATCTGGATTACTGCATACGGTTCTGGTCACTCCGCTATAGGAAGGATATTGAAACTTTGGAGAGGGTGCAGGAGAGGTTTACCAAGACCCTGCCTGTTTTAGAACGCATGTGCAAGAGGATGGGTAAACTTGGGTTGCTTTCTCTGGAGCATTGGCGATCTGAGGGAGGTTTTTAAGATTTTGAGGCATAGATACAGTGGACAGAGACTACCTGTTTTCCAAGGTTGAAATGTCTAATACCAGAGGGCATGCATTGAAAGTGAGAGTGGTTAGGTTCAAGGGAGATGTGAGGAGTAAATTTTTACTCAGAGGGTCATGAATGCCTGGAATGCATTGACTGGTGTGGTGGTAGAGGCAAATACATTAGAAGCTTTTAAGAGATGTTTGGATAGGCAGATTGATGTAAGGAAGATGGAGGGATATGGTCATAGTGTAGGTAGGTTGATTGGGTGTTTTGATTTGCTTTTTAGCTGGTCTGGTACAACATTGTGGGCTGAATGGCCTGTTCCTGTGCTGTACTCTTCCATATTTTATGTTCTGTAAAGAAAATGAGCGTGAACAAAATTGCAGCATCTAAACAGAAACCGAACAAAGTTCAGACTGAACAAATTGTGTCACTGTTATTGCAGGAGCTCACATATACCAGACCAATGCAAGTTTAAAGTTGAAACTTGCAGAAAATACAACGAAGTAGATGCATACAAAGAGTATATTGGGCAGACAAAAATAAATGGATTGCATAGAGAAGAGAAAAAGAGAAGTCAAGTTGCAGTTTCAAAAAGAGCACTAATCTACATGCTGTTGATGAAAATTCTGATAACGATGAGAGTGACACAGGATTGGGTAACCTTAAGATTTAAAATGAGAAAACTAACAGTATACAAGCAATATGACTTACACCAAAAGTGAACGGCAAATTAATTAATATGGAATTGGACACTGGCTTGGCTGTTTCAGTTATTCTACAAAATGAGTTTTAATGGCATTTCATAGATACTGGACTGAAGCCTGCAGACACCTAGCTAAGAACTTATACTGGAGAAAAGGTAACTTATGGGAATGACATTCGTAACAGTGAAATAACAACAAACAAGCCACTTTGGGCTTGTCTGTGTTAAGAACAGGAGGGCCAGCATTGTGAGGCATGAGAGACTGCGACAATTACAACCTCTTTTGAAATCCATATGCTATTTGCAAGCCACGTCCCCTGCAAAAGAGTCAACTGAAAATGAATTAAGAAAGGTACTGGATGATGCCACAACAGTGCTCAGGGATGGCACTGGAAAACTCAAACATATCAAGGGTAAAATAGTGTTAAATGAAAACGCTGCACCCAAGTTTTATAAAGCCTGTCTGGTTCCTTATACCATCCAGTGATCTAGGTAACATGGAGGCCGAAGGAATTCTTTTCAGGTCTGAGTAGAGCCCATGAGCAATGACAATTGTCCCAGAAGCCAAAAAGAATGTGTCTGTCAGGATCTGTGGTGATTTTAAGGTCTTCATCAACTCAGTACTGAAAGTAGATGTTCAGTATAGAGGATATCTTTGTAGATTTGTCTAGGGGAAAACACTTCAGCAAAGTGGACTTAGCTGTAGCCTACCTATAAATGGAAATTGAAGAAGAGTCTAAAGTACTCCTCACCATAAACACTCGCAAAGGACTTTATCGCTCTAATAGTTTAATTATTTTTCAAGTAGCATCTGCACCTGCACTCTGGCAAAAAGCTATTAACCAGGTGCTGTAAGGCTGCCCTGGCACTCAATGTTACCTGGATGACAGCATTATTACCAGTAAGAATGACAAGGAACATCTGCAAAATCATAAGACAGTGTTCAAAAGATCAGAAGATTTTGGGCTCAGAGCATAACACAACAATTGTGAATTCTTTAAATGAAGCATCAATAATGTGGTCTCACCACTAATGCACAAGATTTACGCAAGTGTGCTGAGATAATTCAAGCAGTGGTGAATGCCACAGCCAAAAGGAAACAGTTGTGGTCCTTTTTAGGATTTGTCAATTATTATAACAAGTTCCTGCCAAAATTAGCTACTGTGATTTGGGTCACAATATGACCCAAATCATCCAGAAAAGCTTGCCTTATGGTTTAGGTGCAGTCATGTCATATGTTATGAGTGATTGAAGTGAACAGCCCATAGCCTTTGCATTATGTTCCCTTACTGCTGCAGAGAAAAATTACACACGGATTGACAGAGAGGCCTTGCGTCTGGTTTGGGGTGTAAAACATTTCAACCAATACTTATACGGGAGCAAGTTTATCCTCATTACTGATCGTCAACCACTAGTGTCCATTTTCAATCGACAGAAGGGTGTTCCACTAACAGCAGCAGCACAAATACAGAGATGGCTCTGGTTTTTGGAGGACACAGTTACAAGATCAAGTGGACAACTAATCATGGAAATGCTGATAGATGGTCTTGTTCACCCTTAAATGAAACATCTGCAAAATTTACAAAAGAGGGCATTCCTCTTGACATATTCTCCCAAATGCAAATTGAAAGGATCCCTATTACGGCAGGGATGATCCAATGGGAAACCAGAAAAGATGCCACACTGTCTCAGGTCTACACGGCCACCCAAAACGGTTGGAGTGTGCAGCAGAAGTCCCATTTCCTCCATTTTTACCAGCACCAGGATGAACCTGCCTATGACAGGGGTTGTCTTATGCGGGGATTAAGAGTTGTTGTTCCATCCAAGCTGAGAGCAAAGGTGTTGGAGGAGTTACATGCCGGTCATCTAGGCGTGGTCAAAATGAAAGCATTGGCTTGAAGCTTTGTCCGGTGGCCTGGGATTGATCAGCAGATCGAGCAGCTTGCTATGCACCATTCAGGATGCCAACACATCTGGAAGATGCCAAGGACAGTGCCTCTCCACCCTTGGGAATGACCTGCATTGCTATGGCAGAAGATTCATATGGCTTTTGCTGGACCATTCATGGGCACAAACTTCTTAGGAGTGGGGAATGTAGCTGCAAAATGACTGGAAGTGTTCCCAATGGCCTCCAATACAGCTTCACGCACTGTTGATGTGTTGAAATGCCTTTTCTCGAGGACTGGTGTTCCAGAACATTTAGTAAGTGACAAGGGACCACAGTTTGTTGTGGAACAGTTTCAGTCATTCCTGAAAGTGAATGGAATAAGACATATTACATCTGCACCTTACCAATGGCTGGGCGGAAAAGTTTGTCCAGAGTCTAAAGAACACACTGTGAGCAACGTCAGCAGAACACTCTACACTGACGTTGAATCAGGAGCTCACCAATTTCCTGCTCACCTATCACAATGCAGCACACTCCACAACCAGCAACTCACCAGCTATACAAGGGTCATCCCTTGTAGTCACTCTTGGATCTTCTCAGCCTCAATCTCAGAAGGAGTATGCAGGACAAACATAAGGCAAATTGAGGGCTCCTCAAACAAGAAGGTTCGACGTTTTACTTCTGGACAAGCCATCCTGGTGAGGGGCTACCGAGGTGATCAAAAGTGGGTGCTTGGAAAGACTAAGGACAGAACTGGCCCACTTTCCTACAGAATGGAGATTGTGTCTGATGTCTTCTGGAGACAACACACAAAGCAGTTGAGGTTTGCAAAGTCAATTGTTGGAGAAGAAAACTGTCCTGTGATGTCAGGACCACTTCCGGCAGGTCCAAAGTCAGCTCCTATAACCAACACAAAGGAAGTCCAGAGCCACAAGTTTCACGTTTCACCTGCCAAACAGAGTGACCCCCACCCAGACACCTCTTGTCAGGAAAGACTTTATCCCACAAGAGTAAGAAACCCTGCACAGTGATTACATCGTTAGGCCTGAATGGGACAATTTAAAATTTACTATGCCGTGGATGTCAGTGTTTTCCGGAGTTACAAAACATAACACTTATGGGATTTCAATTGACTTCAAATTGCCTGAGTGATCGTTAATTCAACTTGCAGTACCAATAGTGTGAGATATTAATATTGTGTTTATTTTCATTTGATGCAATTTAGCACACTGAGAAAAGAATCAGCAAAAATCACCCTTGGGGAAGAAAATCAAATGAAGTGTTAAGCAAATTTAAATACGCTTATTCCTGTTGCTCATTGTTATAACAGGACCAGCTCAGCATCGGAAAATGCTAGCATCTGCGTGGACACAACATTAAAAATCCACATCCCATATTTGGCAAGTTGATCCTTCAGTAAGATGAATTATATAAGAAGACTGCAAGCATTTACTGGTGTTGGGTTCTTTGGTATAATAATCTAAGTTTATTTTCTTCTGTTAATGAGCTCACTGTATTTCTCAAAAGAGTCACAGCTTAAAAAATGCACCTCCCCTTAAGTGTTAAGTTGAATAAATGGATTACTATCATCAATAGAGAAATTAGACCATAAGACCACAAGATACAGTAGCAGAATTAATTATTCAGACCATAAAATCTGTTCAATGATGGTGCTTTACTTTCCCTCTGAACATCATTCTTTTCCCTTCTCCCGGTAACCTTCAATGCTCTTACAATTTAAACACCTGCCAACTTCTGCTTTAAAAATACCCAATGACTTGGTCTCCAGAATGTCTGTAGCAATGAATTCCCCAGACTCACTGATCTCTGGCTGAAGAAATTCCTCCTCCACTTTGTTCTAAACAGACTTCCCTCTATCTGAGGTCCTCTGGTCCTAAAATCCTCCACTGTTGGAAACACCCTCTCCAACTCCACTCTATCTATACCTTTCAATATTCAATAGGTTTCTGTGAGCTTCCCCCCTCATTCTTCTGAACTCCAGTGAGGCCCAGAGCCATCAACTACTCCTCATACATTAACCATTTCATTCCCAGATTCATTGTCAAGAAACTCCTCCTGACAATCTCCAATGCCAGTACATCTTCTCTAAAATAAGGAGCCCAAAAATGCTCACAATACTCCAAGACCAATGCCTTATACAGCTCCATCATTACATCCTTTCTTTCATATTCTAGTCCCTCTTGAAATGAATGCTTACATTTACCTTCCTTACTACCAACTCAACTTGCAAGTGAATCTTGAGAGATTCCTGCACTAAGACTCCCAAGTCCCTTTGAACTTCTGATTTCTGAATTATCCCACCATTTAGAAAATAGTCTTTGCCTTTATTCCTTCTGTCAATGTGTAGGACACTTCTCTACACTGTATTCCATCTGCCATTTCTTTGCCTATTCACTGAATCTATCCAAGTCCTTCCACAAACTCCCTGCTTGCTTAATGTATACTACCTGCCCTTCCACATATTTTTGCATCATCTGAAAACTTGGCCATAAAGCCATCAATTCTGTCATCTAGATCATTAACATATAATATGAAAAGTAGCAGACCTAACACCGAACCCTGAGGAAACCATTAGCCAACCAGAAAAGAGCCCTTTATTCACACTAATTGCCTTCTGGCAATGAGCCAATTTGTCCACGCTAGTATCTTTCCTAAATACCATGGATTCTTATCTTGTTCTGCAGCACTATGTTCAAGACCTTCTGAAAATCCAAGTAAGCAGCATCCACTGACTCTCCTTTGACTGTCCATCCTGTTATTCCCTCAAAAACTCCAAAAATTTGTTAGGCAAAATTTCCCCTTAAGGAAACCATTCTGACTTCAGCATATTTTATCATCTGCTTCTAAATACCCTAAAACATCACCCTTACTCATAGATTCTAGCATCTTGCCAATCACTGAAGTCAAGCTAATAAGTCAATAGTTTCCTCGCCTTTGCATCTTTCCATTCTTAAGAGTGGAGTGACATTTGTGATTTTCCAGTCCAATGGAACCGTTCAAGAATTTAGTGATTCTTGAAAAATCATTACAAATGCTTCCACGATCCTGCCAGAGGATTTTGTCCCAAAACATCGACTACTTTTTTCCATAGATGCTGCCTGGCCTGCTGAGTTCCTCCAAAATTTTGTGTGTTGTTCGGATTTCCAGCATCTGCAGATTTTCTTCTGTTTGTCTCCACAATCTCTTCAGCTACCTTTTTCAGAAAACTTATCCACCACCAGGACTTCCAGCTTCCCAAACATCTTCTCTTTAGAAACAGCAATTACACGCACTTGTGCCCCCTGACAACTTCAACTTTCCGGCATACTGTTGATTTTTTTCCACAGTGAAAAACGGCACAAAATGCATATTCAGTTCATCCACCATTTCCTTGGCCCATTACTACCTTTCTACCATCATTTTCCAGTGATCTGATATCCACTCTTGCTTCATATTTACTCTTTATGCATGTGAAATTTTTTTGATATCCTGCTTTATTTTATCAGCTAGCTTACCTTCATATTTTATCTTTGTTCCCTTTACGGCTTTTTTAGTTGCTTTCTGTTGGTTTTCAAAAGCTTCCCAATCCTCTAGCTTCCCATAAGTTTTTGCTATACTATAGTCCCTTCTATTTTGATGTTATGCTCACTTTGTCTTCTCATAGCAAAGACAATGCCAAAATAAACTAAAACTTATTTATCGAAGTATGTATGTATATGATAGAATATACAATGTGAGATTCATATTTTTGTATGCATCTGCAGGAACGTAAAGATATACAATAGAATTTATGAAAAACTATGCATAAACAAAGGCTGAAAAATAAAAGACAAATTGTGCAAATAAATGTCAACAAAATACTGAGAACATGAGTTTCAAAGAGTCCTTGAAGGTAAGGCTAAAGGTTGTAAAATCAGGTCAGCGTTGTGAGCATACTAACCCCTGCTGATTCAAGAGCCTGATGGTTGTAGAGTAATAACTGTTTCTTAACCTAAGGCTTCCATACCTTCTCTCCAATGGAAGTGATGAAAAGAGAACTTGATGGTTCTTGATGGATGGTAAAATGGTTCTTCTTCATTAGGATAAGCCAATCCTGTGTCTTCCAAGCTGCTCCTGGAAATTCCAGTTATTGCTGCTCTACTATCATCCCTGCTAGAGCCATGTTCCAATTGACTTTGGCTAGACCCTCTCTCACTGTAGTTACCTTTATTCAACTAAAATAATGATACTTCCAATTTTAGCTTCTCCCTCTCAAACTTGCCAGGGTGAATCATATCATATTATGATCATTGCCTCCTAAGGCTTCCTTTACAATAAGCTCCTATTCAAATCTGGTTCATTATACGACACCCAATCTAGAATTGCCCTTTCCTTGGTGGGTTTGACCTCAAGTTGCTCTGGAAAGCTATCTTGTAGGCATTCTACAAGTACCTTCTCTTGGGATCTAGATCAATCTGATTTTCCCAGTCTATCAGCAATTTCAAATCCCCCATGACAATGGGCTTTTTATGTGCTTTTTCTATCTCCTGTTGTAATTTATACCCCACATCCTGGCTGCTCTTCAAAGGCCTATATTTAACTCCTATCAGGGTCTTTATACCCCTTCAGTTTCTTAACTCTGCCCACTTGACTCAAATTACAAAAATTACTACAGACATGGGTAGCTGAAGCTGAATTATGCATCAGATGAAGAGGTGTGGGGTAACCTAAACAAAGGGATTCGATACTGAGGGAATTAGCACTTCAGAATATAGCAAGCTAATCGCCATTTCATAAAGAGTCATAGTCACGGAACACCACTGAACAAAAACATGTCCTTCACCCATCTAGTCTATGCCACAACATTAATCTGCCTAGTCCCATTGATCTGCAGCTGGACCATAGCCCTCCAAACCCCTCCTGTCCATGTACCTATCCAAATTCCTCTTAAATGTCGATATCAACCCTACGTCTATCACTTGCACTGGCAGCTCAATCCACAATCTCACCACCCTCTGGGTGACAAAAATTTCTCTTCATGCTCCCCTTAAACATTCCACCTTTCACCCTTAACCCATGACATCTAGTTGTAGTCACACCCAGCCTCTGTGGAAAAAGCTTGCTTGCATCTATACTCCACATAATTTTGTATACCTTGTCAAATCTCCTCTCAATCTTCTGTGTTCTATGTAATTAAGTCCTTACCTGTTCAACTTTTCCTTATAATTCAGGTCCTCAAGTTCTGGCAACATCCTTGTAAATTTTCTTCGCACTCTTTCAATCTTACTTACATCTTTTCTGTGGGTGACCATTTATGCACATAGTACTCAAAATTAGGCCTCACCAACATCTTATACAATTTTAAATCCTGTACTCAATACTTTGATTTATGAAGGCCAATGTATCAAAAGCTATATTTATGGTTCTAGCTACCTGTCAAGTCACTTTCAAGGAATTATGGTTTTGTATTCTTAGATCCCTTTGTTCTACCGCACTCCTCAGTGTCCTACCGTTCACTGTGTAAGACCTACTCTGTTTGGTCCTACAGAGTGCAACACCTCACAATTGTTGACATTTAATACCACCTGCCATTTTTCTGCCCATTTTTCCAGCTGGTCCATGTCCCACTGCAAACTGTGATAGTCTTCCTTGCTGTCCACCATAACCCCAATCTTGGCGTTAGCCGCAAATTTGCTGATCTAGTTAACCACATTATCATCCAGATCACTGATATAAATGACAAACAACAATGGACCCAGCACTGATCCCTGCAGCACACCACTCACAGGCCTCCATTCAGAGAGGCAACCATCTACTACCACTCTCTGGATTCACCCACAAAGCTAATGTCTAATCCAATTTACTACCTCATCTTGAATGCCAAGTGACTGAACCTTTTTGAATAACCTGCCATGAGGGTTCTTGTCAAAAGTCTTGTTAAAGTCCACGTAGACAACATCCACTGCCCTGACTTCATCAACTTTACTGGAAACATCTCAGAAAATTCTACAAGTTTGGTTGACCTACCATGCACAAAGCAATATTGACTATCCCCAATCAGTCCCTGTCTATCCAAATACTTACATATCCAGTCACTTAAAACACTGTCTAATAACTCTCCCACTACTGGTAACAGGCTCACTGGCTTATAATATCCTGACTTATTCTTAAAGCCTTTCTTAAAACAATGGAATAACATTACCTATCCTCCAATCCTCTGGCACCTCACCCATGGCTAAGGATGTTTTAAATATCTCTGTTAGGGCCCCTGAAATTTCTGAACTAGTTTCTCACAGGGTCCAAGGGAACAACTGGGCATTTATTCACCTTAATTTGCCTCAAGACAGAGAATGAACCATGAGCTGGATGCCACAGTTCCTCACATCTATATACTGTGTCTGTCTCCCTAATAAAAACAATGCAAAAAATCCATTTAACATCTCCAAATCTCTTTCAGCTCCGCACATAGATCATCACTCTGATCATTCAGCGGACCCATTTTGTTCATTGCAATCCTTTTGCTCTTAATTTATCAGTAAAAGCCCTAGGATACTTGTTCACCTTGTCTGCTAGAACAACCTTATGTCTTCTTTTAGCCCTCCTGATTTCCTTCTTAAATATTATCTTGCATTTTTTATAATCCTCAAGTACCCTATTTGTTCCTGCCTGCCTATTCCTGCTATGCACCTCCTTTTTCTTAACCAGGACCTCAATATCTCTTAAAAACCAAGGTTCCCTAGACTTGTTATCCTTGCCCTTCATTCTGACAGGAATATACAAACTCTGTACTCTCAAAATCTCACTTTTGAAGGCCTCCCACTTACTAACTACACCTTTGCAAGAATATACATATCCCAATCCACACTTGCCATGTCCTTTCTGATGCTATCAAAATTAGCCTTTCTCCTATGTGCAGCCTCAACCTAAGGGTGCACCAATTCTTTTGCAAAAATAACTTAATACAAATGAATTATGATCTTGATGCAAAGGGGTACCCCTACAAAAATTTCTGTCACCTTTCCTGTCTCATTCCCTAATAGGATATCTTGTATCTCTAGCTTGGAATTTTATGTATTGATTAAGGAAATGTTTCTGAACACATTTGACAAACGCTTCCCCATCCAGCCCTTTTACAGTATGGGAATCCCAGTCAATATGTTGGAAGTTAAAATCACTTACTATCACAACCTTATGTTTCTTGCAACAGTCTGCAATCGCTCTGGAAATATTTTCCTTTAAATCTCTTGGACATCTGGGTGGTCTATAATATCGCCCCATTAACGTGGTCATACTTTTCTTATTCCTCAGTTCTACTCTTAAGCCTCACTAGACAAGCTCTCCAGTCTGTCGTGACTGAGCAGTGCCATGACATTTTCCCTGACTAGTAACGCCACCTTTAATCCCTCCTGCTCTAACATGCCTAAAACAATGAAACCCCGGAACATCGAGCTGCCAGTCCTGCCCCTCCTGCAACCAAGTCTCACTAATGGTTATAATGTCATAATTCCATGTGCAGATCCATGCCCTAAGCTCATCTGCCTTTCCTACAAGATTTCTTGCATTGAAATATATGCAGATCAGAACATTGGTCCTACCATTCTCAAACTTTTGACTCCTGACTTTGCAGGTAGACTTAACAGCATCTGTCTCCACAACCACTCTGGTACTGTTCTGGCACTTTGGTTTCCATTACCTTCCAGCTCTAGGTTTGAAGCACTAGCAAACCTTCCCACTAGGATATTAGTCCCCCTCCAGTTCAGATGCAAACCATCCCTTCTATAAAGTCTTACCTTCCCTGGAAGAGAGTCTGATGATCCAAAAATCTGTAACCCTCCCTCCTGCACCATCTCCTTATCTGTGTGTTAAACTGTATGATCTTCCTACTTCTGGCTTCACTTGCATGTGGCACGGGTAGCAATCCTGAGATCACAACCTTGGAGGTCCTGCCCTTTAACTTAGCACCTAAATCCCTGAATGCATTTGGCAGGATCTCTTCACCCCTCCTACCCATCTCATTGTTACCTACATGGACCATGACCTCTGGCTGCTCACCAACCCACTTAAGAATGTTGTGGACTCGATCCAAGATGTCCCTGACCCTTGCACCTGGGAGTTAGCATATCCAGGAATCTTATTCTTGTCCACAGAACATCCTTTCAGTTCCCCTAACCAATGAATCCCCTATCACTACAACTCACCTCTTCTCCCTCCTTCCCTTCTGAGTCACAAGCCAGACTCAGCACCAGAGGCCCAACTGCTGCGGCCTTCCTGTGCTGGGTCATCCTCTCAACAGTATCTGAAGTGGTGTTCCTATTCTTGAGTGGAATTCCCACGGGGTACTCTGCACTGGCTGCCAACTGCCTTTCCCTCTCCTGCCAGTCACCCAGTTACTTGTATCCTGCACCATGCCTGTAACTACCTCCCTGTATGTCCTGTCTATCAACCTCATCAACCCCCCGAATGATCTGGAGTTTGTCTAGCTCCAGCTTCAACTCCTTAATTTGATTGGCTAGAAACTGTAGCTGGATGGACCTTGTAGGTTTAGTCATCATCAACAATGGAGGTCTCTAAGCCTTCCCACATCCCACAAGAGGGAATTCCAGTATCCTGCCTGGCATTCCCACTGCACTAATGGTGCAATGAGAAAGAAAAGAGTAAATAACAAAAAAAATCCACCTACAGCCTCTGCTTCTCTGAAGCCTCGATGAGACAAAGCCTCAACTCCCACTCTTACACTGGCCCACACACACAATGGCCACTCCCACAATGGCTACTCCACTTAAACTTAACTTCCTTTTATTGGATCTTGCCAAGTACCTAATAATGCACAATCCAATGTCTCATTGGGAACTGTGGTGCACTAAATGTGCCAGCTGCCTCCGCTTGTTTCTTTTAAAGTCACTCTGCCTCTACGTACAGTAACTGAATGTCCCCGTGGGAAGTTTGGCACACAAAATGTCATCCAGAATGTCATTGCAAAATTTATCTCCAAATCGCTGCATTTCAGAAGCTGTACAATGAATAGCCATCTGGCACATTTCACTAAAAGACCAAGGATAAATTTCTACTGCATGAAATCAGTAAAGTTTCCTTCAGCCCTTCCACTAGATTCCCTGCGGACATTTGTGATTTGGAACGATTATGAAATATTTGCAGAATCAAGCAACAGCTTGATATAATCATTCAACAATCATCCTGTAATGAATTGATGATAGTTTTAATTAGCACTGTAAATTGGGCTCTTTCTAACTGCTGAACTCATGTTCAGCTGCTTGAAGTAAGGAAGACCATTGGATGAAGCATTAAGCTTCAAAATAACATTGTGCGATCCTCAGCTATATGATCAATTTATTCTGCAAAATTCCAGCAAAAAAATAACATTCTTACCAAGGGGTTATCTTGCTGGTCGGTGGCTGGCATCAGCACTGGACTTCGAGGCAAATAGTCCTGGGTTCGAATCCGGTTGGCCCCTTGCACACTTTCTATCCATGCTGGGTTGAGTGTCGAGCTAGAAATTTGGCCTTGTAAAAAATGAGCAACTGCTAAGGAAATGGCAAAAAAATGCTGCCCAATGCACCACAAAACATGAAAAGAAGCAACAACGAGGTCATCTGGAAATATACTCAGTTAATGCATATGCCATACATCATTTTACAGCTCAAAGGTGCCCAAAGCTAAGAGAGTGCTTGCAAATGTTTGTACATACATCTGTGCAACCGTCTTCTTAATGTCTTGATTAAGTAGAACTCGATGTTGATATCCCTCAGAGAACAAAACTCACACCTTAGTGATATTCATCAATGGCAAGAGAGAATAAATGGGCATCAAAGTGAGTTAAGTATCACAATGTGTGCTGTAGTGCAGATTCAGTATCAGGGCTATTGGATATTATGCTTGAATGGTGTCATGCAGTCTAAAACTTTAATACTTGTTGATTTTGGTGTTGAAAGCTGTTAAACCTGATATGGTCTGTTAAAAATGTAAGAGGGATTTAAGACTTCACAACATTTATGTAACAGTAGAAGATTTGCTGCTTGAAATGCATGTCCAATCTGATGAATGATCAATGAACAGTTCAGCTGGCAAACATTGTAACATGCATTGGAATCAATTTGCTGCTTGCTTTCTCAAATGGAGAGAAATACATTTAGATCTTTTCACATTGAGTCACAGCATTAAAATTCTCTTTTACAGCTGATATTTAGCTGCTCCTTGGGAAATTCTCAGATGATATGAAGTGAGAAAATAAACTATCTATTAAGTTTTCTCACTAGGTAGATCAGGTATTGATCGAGAAGCCATGAATTTCACACATTTTAAGTGGAAGAAAATGTCTGTGTTCCTGCTTTGTCAATCATCCATAAAAACCTTACAGTCCACATGAACCCTGACACAGTATCTTAGAAGGAGATGGTACTTCTTTCTTTTCACATCTGTACTGCATTTACACATACTTAAGGCAATCTGATCTGAGATTAAATAAAAATCTTCAAACACTGCCCGCTTAATATTTGTAGGATCACTGGCGATTGATTTTTCTAAAGCAAGGTAACTTACTATGAAAACATATTCTCGCGCTACTCGCCACAGATCAGGCAGCATCTGTAGGGAGATTTAAAAAAAAGATCAATGCTTCATGTTGAAACTTTTCTGAATATGTCTACTGAGCTTTTCTCATCACAGTTCTCATAATCTGATGCGTGGTTCGAGCATTTTCTGTTTTATTTCCCATGTAAACTTCTTTTGACACAGCTGGAACTCAGAAAATGTTAATGCAAATACCACGTAATGACATTTCCCATCTGGTCACATATTAAAAAAGACACAATAAATTTTAAGCTTGGGAAGCTGTTTACGAAGATTTTTATTTAATCTCAGATCAGATTACCCTAAACATGTGTAAATGCAGTAAAGATGTGGTAAAAAAAGAAATACCATCTCTTTCTAAGATATCAGGGTTTACGTGTGCTGTTTCTTTATTAACTAACCTTCCTTATATGAAATAGCATTTCTTTTGTAATTATCAAAACAATCTCCCTAAGTTCTAAACACATGTTTATACAACCTTGATTAGATAACTGAACCCCACTAAAGGCCTTTGCATAAATATCTTAATGAGATACTTTTAAACTTCTGAAGCAAATACTTCTAATTTATTCTATAAGAAATATTAAGAACTTGCTTCACCAATTCCCTATCTCTGGTTTACTATTGTATTCCTGGCACTGCATCGAAAGGGTTGTGCAAAGAATCCCTGCTTTGACTGTGACGGGTGCTGAAAATATTCAAGTGAATATTCTAGAGGAAGTATAAAGTGGAAAGCAAGGAAATATATTGCATAAACCAGAAAAGGGAAAAAAAAACACTATTACATTATTTGGTCATTATGTAGCAGTCTATAGGAAATGCTATACTCAGCCAATTAAGCCCCATGAGTAGAGGAAGAAGCATATTTAATATTCCAAGTCAATGAGCTTTCATTAACGTACAGGTTTTGTTTCTGAGAAGCATTTTCAACCTGAACTTTTCTTAAGTTGGAAATAATAACAATGTATGGAAAAGAAATAACAGAAACAGCTGTAACATGACAGCGAGCAGGCACGGGAAGAACAGTTGTCAGCCAGCCGCACTGACTCAGTGGGTGAGTGAGTTAGTGCACGCTCAGTGCTCCCAGCTCTGCTCGATTTGACCCAGTCCCTGATTATTGTGGTTCTGGAGTGGCTGTGGAGAGAAATCACATGGAAATGCCCCATTCCCATCTGGCAGGAGATGCTTGCAGCCCCGCAGCAGCCAGCAAATCCATTTCTGTCCATCCAGTCGGTTGTCCAAATGCACTTTCCTATGTGTGGAATGTCCATAAGTCAAGCATTAGTAACCTAGGGAGGGCAAGTATTTCAGATTTTAAGCAGCTGTTGTTATTTACCCTTTGTGGGAACTAGTTGTATGTAAGTAACTCATATGTCCTACATTGCACTTCAAAAATAACCATTTTTCCTGAAAAAGAATATAAAAAATCACTGTGCAAATGCAAATCTTCCCATTATTTTTCAGAGGTCAGATGAAGCTTCTCAGGAAACACACCAACTAACAGAGAATTGCTAGAATTGTTTTTTATAATGCAGGCGTTGATTCAAAGCAGCTCCTTCTTTCAATAATTATTTGACAGCCTCTAAGATGGAACAAACTTGGTTTTTAACTGACAAGTGTCACCTATCTGGAGCCTCTATCTAGAGTTACACTCTAGGTAGGAACAGATACCCGGTATATGAAAGAAGACAAGTACTAAGTGACTGTAAATTGTGTGTGGCAGATCTATTAGAATGTGGTTTGACACTTTCCCATCTCAACTCATCATTTAAACAAGGCAGCAGAGGTCTGAGATATCCCTACTGTGTGCACTTAACCTCTCTATGACCAACATCTACAAGCAGCCTGATTCAAGACCACTCAAACAGTTACAACATTGTTAACAGTAATGAAGTATCACTGTGTGAATAAAATACACTGCAGAACTCAACCAATATGTAACATGGAAAACAAACATTTCCCCCTGACCCACTTTCCACTCTCATCTAATTACTGACAGTTTTTGGAATAAGGAAAAACAAAAAATAACGATGCTAATTCCAGCTGGGAACTAGAAACGGGCTGTGATATCAATAGGTCTACATTGCTCAGTTAATACCAACTTTATAATTTCAAATGTGTGTTTCTATTCCCAAACAACGTCGGCCTTGAGTTTGGAGTAGACTTACCTGCAGGGTGCAAAAAATGGCTTGTTTTATTTACACAAAACCTACTGTTAGATGTCTCCTTGGCAGCCCATAAATGAAGATATTACTTTATTCCTCCAGTTCTGATGGCACAATATTCCAACAGGCACACATAATGCTCATCCCTAAACCACTCATTTCCAGCCAGCTGAGGGCAGGTTTGCACAATATTGAATAACCTGCACATTTGATACACATAAGGTATAGGATTTCCAATTCTAACAAGCGTGACACATTCTGTAGAATGCGTGTCAGAATATTGTCCCATAAGGAATAGGAAAAAAATGAATTCTCTTGCATTACCACTTTAATGCATGCCAGTTTACAACGAAAGGGTGCTTGAACACACTCTTTATGGATTTAGATAAAATACAATGAAACTAAGAAAATAATGCCCTATAATATCACATTATGCTTTATATCTGAAATTGATTGAGTGCACTATTTATGTGAACTGTAAAATCAGAATGAGGTTAATGTCATTGGCATATTCAAGGTCATGAAATTCGTTGTTTTTCAGCAGTATATTGCAATATATAATAATAAAAATTATATGTTACAATAAGTATATACTGTATTTTTTTTTAATTAAAGAAATAGTGCAAAAAGTGAGGAAAAGTACTGAGGTAATGCTCACGCGTTCATGTCCATTCAGAAATCTGATGGCGGAGGGAAACAGGCTGTTACTGAAACATTGAGTATGTGTCGTCAGGTTCCTGAATCTTCTCTAAATGGAGGGCATGGCCTGGATGATATGGGTCCTTAACAATGGATGCTGCCTTTTTGAGGCATCGCCTTTCAAAGGTGTCCTATATGCTGGGGAGGCTAGTTCCCATGATGGAGCTGGCTAAGTTCAGAACTTTCTGCAGTTTTTCCCGATCCTGTGCGGTGGCACCTCCATACCAGACAACGATGCAACCATTTAGAATGCTCTCCATGGTATGTCTATAGAAATTTGTAGGTGTCTTTGATGACATACCAATGTTCCTAATAAAATATAGCTGCTCTCGAGCCTTCTTTGTATTTGCATCAATATGTCAGGCCCAGGATAGATCCTCTGAGACCTTGACACCCAGCAACTTGTAACTGTTTACCCTTTCCATTTCTGATCCCTCATTGAGCACTGATTTGTGATCCCTCAACTTCTAGTTCTTGAAGTCCACAATCAATTCCTCACTGACTGGTGCAAGGTTATTGTTGTGACATCTCTCATCCAGCTGCTCTATCTCATCTCCTTGTCAGCATTTGAACTTCTGCCAACAATAGTTGGCAGATTTATAGACGGTGTTTGAGCTGGGCCTAGCCACACAATCATGGGTGTAGAGAGAGTAGAGCAGCGTGCTAAGCACACATCTTTGAGGTGTGTCGGTACTGATTGTCAGTCCTCACAGACTGGTCTCCCAGTAAGGGTGTCAAGGATCCAGTTGCAGAGGGAGGTACAGTGGTCCAGGTTTTGGAGCTAGTTGATTAGAACCAAGAGTATGAATATGTTGATTGCTGAACACATAAACAGCAGCCTGGCATAGGCATTGTCCAGGTGATCCTAGGCTGAGTGGAGAGCCAGTGGGATTGCAACCACTGTAGACCAATGGTGTCTATAGGCAAACTGCAGTGGGTCCAGGTCCTTGCTTAGCTAGGAGTTTATTCTAACCATGACCAACCTCTCAATACACTTTATCTCAGCAATAGTCATTGAGACAGCTGTCCCTGCTCTTCATGGGCACTGGTATGATTGTCGCCCTTTTGAAGCAAGTGAAAACTCCAACGGCAGCAGTGAGAGATTGAAGATGTCCTTGAACACTTGCACCAGTTGGCTGGCACAGGTTTTCAGAGCCCTTCCAGGTACACCAATGGCTCCTGACACCTTGCAAGAGTTCAACTTCATCATCATCTTCCATGACAGAGATTACAGGGTCAGCAGATGCTAACGAGATTCACACAGGTGTAGTTTTACCTGTACAGGAGCCTTCCATTTAGAGCCATGCAGCATTAAATCAGACCCTTTGGCCCAAGGCACCTATGCTGACGAACATGCCCATCTAAACCAATCCCGTTTCTTCAGAATTCAATCCATTAATATAAGCTAACTGATTTATTGAAAGGTGAAAATATTCAACAGCTTAATTCAAAATACGGTCTGATTTTCTTTAAATAAGTGCCCTAAATCTTTTTAACTTATTGATAGTAGACACAACTGTTTATTACTCTCCATAGATGTTGTCTGACCTGACGAGTTCCTCCAGCATTTTGTATGTGTTACTCTGGACTTCCAACATCTGCAGAATCTCTTGCGTTTATGATTTGCTGCTCCACTGTGGTCTCTTCGAGGGATGCCTATGCTGAAGAAGTTTAAAACTTCCGTTTGATGAGAGTGCAGTGAAACCCTCTCTCACTAGCCCCTTTTGTGTTCTCTACTGTTGTCTGACTCTTCAACCATGTGCTCATCCAGACCCGCTAGAATGATTTCTTTTACTTCCTCCCACATTTTTATTCTGGCATCTTTCCCCCTTCCTTTGCAGTCTCAATGAAGGGTTTTAGGCTGAAACATCGACTGTTTATTCATTTCCATAGATGCTGCCTGACCTGCTGAGATCCTCCAGCACTTTCTGTGTGTTGCTCTGGATTTCCACCATCTGCAGAATTCCTTGTGTTTACAAGTATCATTCCCATATTGAGTTATGATATCCGGTAAATATTCATTTTATTCTCATCTCAGTATTCTAAGTTTACAAAATTTTGTAAGTATAGAATCTTTAATACATTCTTTTTGTCACCAGTTATTATTGCAGCTGATATCATAGATTATATTCATAAAAGAACACAAGAAAGAAAACAAGAGTCAGCCATTTGGTACACAACTTGGGTTTAGCCACTTAAAAAGGTCATAGCTGAACTTTTATCTCTGCCAATGTTCTAATGCGATGTCTGTTGATTCTCTTAATATTATAAAAATATTGATTACTGTCTTGACTCAGCAACTGAGCCTCCAAAACCCTTTTGGGTAGAGAATTGCAAAGATGAAGACTTTTTCTTTCTCAATCCATTGTTGAACAGGTATCCCCTTATTCTGAGACTCTGATCCATGACCGTGAACACTTTGCCGTGAGACGTCATGCTTTACCTCTGTAAGAATGTTTTATATTTCAGTAGGATTACCTCTCATTCTTCTAATTGTTAGAAAATAAAGCTTGGGCTTCTTAGCTTTTTCACATATGAATCTGCTATTCCAAAATTTAGTGTACTTTGATCAATGATTCAAAAATAGACTCATTGATAGCATTCATTATAATGCAATGCACAGCTTTTGGTCAATTGAAAGGAACTGCATTTGAAAATCAAGATCTACTTCAATTTGGGTGCTTTCTCAATGATCTTTTTTGTATTATATTATTAATGTATGTTTATTTCTGCACTGTATTAATTTTTTTATTTTGGTTTGGGTTTTTTTCTTATTTGTAGTGTTGTAGCAAATGCATAAAAAAACCAATAAAAAAAAAAGAAAATCAAGATCTTAAACCTAGATAAAGGGACATAGTCTCCCAGTTCAGCTCTTTGATATGCTTCTGAGATCTGAACTACCTACAATAAAAACCCTAAGACACTGGAAAGCTAGCATCAAATGTGCTACCATCTCTGCAAAATCCTCCAAATTCACCAAAAGAATGATGAGGTCTGTCCAGACCATTGTTTCCAGTACCAAGGCTCTAGTTACACTCTGATAGCTATGTCGGGTGGGTCATGTCATTCACATGCCCAACACCAGACTCCCGAAACAAAAGCTATATTTAAAGTTCTGTCATGGCGAAGCATTACTTGGTGGACAGGGGGAATAACTGACAGAAGTGCTCATAGCTGGCTTGAAGAAATGCAGCAACTCCACCGATTCCTTGAAACCTTTGACCTAAATTGCACAAAGTGGAGAAGCAGTATTGGGGTCTATGCATGATGAGTACACAGAAGACTGCATAAGCTGCAGAAGGAGTCTTCACCTCACAAGCTATCTACTCTCCCTCATCATCAAGGATGCTCTTCCTCATCTGTGTAAGAGTATAGAGTTCCCACATTGATTTCACAAGTCACCTCATGACCTCCAAAACAAGAGTGAAATCAAGTTATTCTTGATCCTAATGGACTACTTAGAAAGAAGATTGTATTGTTATAGAGAGACAGAGTCATACAATTTGCCCATACTGACCAAGTTGCCCAGCTAAGTTGGTCCCATTTGCCTGCATTTGACTGGTGTTCATCCAAATCTTTCCTATTCATGTGCCTGCCTTTCTTATTGTACCTGCTTCAACAACCTCCTCCGACAGCTCGTTTCATACACATACTATCCTCCATGCTACAAAGATGCCTATTGTGTTCCTATTAAATCCTTCCCCTCTTGTCCTAAACATATGCCCTATAACTTCTAGTCTGGTGTTAACTGGGAATGAGTTTCCATCACCAAAGCAGGAAAATGTTTAATCCGCTAGTATGAGCAGAGCAAGAAGAGGGTTTGTCGGATACAAGACAGAAGTTAAAATTACTCCTTTCAGTTGGCAATACCAGCATTTTAAGAGAAGAAATTTGTGGCAAACTAGTCTGTATTACTGGTCTTTTGCCAGTGGAAGTTTCCCAGTTAACTCCATTGGGGTTTGTATTAAAGACCTTGGATTTAGTTTATATAAAAAGTAAAAAAATAAGAGCAATCCCAAAAAAAACATGCCGGCTTTATTTAACTTTTCTACATTTATTGTGAATAGAAACCCTGGTGTAGAATTAATTTAAAAGATCTGTCTTTTTCTTCACATTTACAGCAATCACAAAGTGCAAAATATGGTGCTGGACACAAAATGAGTTTTGGCTGAAGTCTTATTTGGTTGTTCTTTTCACTTTGCATTATTTGTCATATGATATCGCAGGTCATACATAACAAACTTGGAACGAGAACATCCCATTCCCCTTGCTAAATGGTTAGTTCCGTATTCCATATGTGGCCACTTCAGTCTCTGTGGGGGTGGTGAACACACTTGGTCTTCAGAAGTTCCAGGGCTTTACTGGATATTCTGTTTAAGCAGAAAAGCTATGACAACAGAGCAGGAGAAATGTTGAAAAGATCTGCTAGTATGCAAATATTTTCCTCTAACAATCATTTTTAAGATCTTTACAGGCTTCCTTACTTCAATCTGAGTCTCGTTATGTTTTAGGAATTTTTTTGTGACAGATACTGACTCCTTTTAAATATATTACTTGAAACAAAAATAAATTATTTTTCTTCCTTTTCCTGTTCCACCAACCTTACTTGAAAGTTGTGAATCTTGTAATTAGTTCTAAATTCACTGTCCAAACTAGTTAGCATGCAAAGTAGCTGTGGTTTGCATAATGAAATGAAGAAATGCTGCTCTTACTAATACAATTAGACCTTTACATCTGAATGCCAGTGTTGTACATGTGGAAACATTAAGGCCAGGACTATCTGACATTGATCATGAGGCTGAAATGAAAACATGACTAGCAATGAGAGTTTTCTGTTCATTGAGGAATAGTACAAGGAGCTGAAAGAAAAACTCAACCATGTAGAAAAGGTCAAACTTTCATCATGATAGCTCCTTTTGACTCTATCAGTAAATAAAAGCATTTGCTAACAATTCTGGGTTTTTTTTGGCAGCTTGTTGCATCATTTAAATAAAATGCACATATTTTCTTAGTTTATATGGAATAAGTTGTGTGAAATTAACTTCCAACATCTCCATAGAATGTCTGTGTAAATACTAGACTCTGTGTGGTTCCAGCTGCGGAATTAACTCTCCAGACATTTCACTATTGATGAAATGGAATTGAATGATGCTGGTAATATTATCTCATATTACTGGAGAAATGTTTGCACTTTCTTGTGTTAATATTTCATTACATCTTTAGATACCATGTGCTTTCACTTTTCAGTGGATATTACTTCAAATGGTCTGGAGAGTCTCCATGGTCTCAGATTAGCTACACAGCTTGTTAGACAAAGAATTTTAGTCTACATAAATAAAGCTGATTATATGATGTGTTGCTTTGCACTTTCTAATTAAGAAATAACTGCAATAATGTTAAAGTTAATTCATGATTTGAATCTGAGACCAAAACTCCATTGTAACATTGGGCTTGATTGCATTGATGGCTAATCAATGATTTGATAGAAAAATATCATCTGGTTACAGAATGAAGTGAAAAAGCCTGGAAAACAGTGGAGATAAGGTACACAGGTGTCTGACATCTCACTCCGTCCCTGAACTCACCATGTTAATGATAACTTACTGAGCCAGGAAACTTGATGTATGGGCTATCAGCATTACCACAGTCAAGCCAGTGCAGAGAACTATTCAACTGAATGAGACTTCCAACTTGTATGAAAAAGACCAGTTCCAGTAAGATTGTATTCTTTATTTCAATTATGGATAGATTCATATTGCACAGAACAGGTTTCTCAGCCCATCAAGTCCCCACAGACATCCAGCATGCACTCGAACTAATCCTACATTAATCCCATTCAATTTTATTCTTTACATGTTCCCAAGAATTATTCCCCCCTCCACCCACATTCAACAACTTGCCCCCAAAATTGGGGGAATGTACAAAATGTTGATTGGCTACCAACTTGCATGCCTTTGGGACATGGGAGGAAAAGGCCTCTGTCAGCTGTCTGAGGTCACGTTGTCTCTCACAGTCCATTTGGACCGACAAAAGGACCATAGCAATAGTACTGGCAGTACATCAAACATCTCAAGACATTTAGGCATCAAAGGGAATCTGGCCCATTGTTTCTTTATTTTTCTAAGAGTGGAGATTTTCTGATCTCTTCTAATGCTCTTTCCTAGAAATTGAGTTTCACTGTTACTTTTTGCACTTGTAGCATCATATTGGATCCATCCAAATATATGCTAAAACTGGCTGCAAAAATACGTGCAATAACATTAGTGTGATTTTTACACAAAGGGATCCTTAAATCATGACCTCTGAGGGTCCCTAAAGGTGCACTCTTGATGTACTGCAGTTGTTACCACTTTGTCACAGATGGATGAAAGGAGCAAGCCCTTAAAGACATATTCCTCATAGTTACTCGCAAAGCATTTCCCAAATTTGTGACCTGTTCCACCAAGAAGGACAAGAGAATGGGAGCATTATCAACAGCAGTCTCCATTCCATTTTCCATGTCATATAGATTTGAAGATATATCGTCATTCCATTATTGCAGCTGGGCCTAGTTTCTGGAACCGTATTGTCAGAGTGCCTTCACCAGAAGGGCTGGAGTGGTTCAGAAAGGTAGTTCAGTACCACCTTCTCAAGAGCACTTCTGGATGATCAATAAATACTGGCTTAGCAAGGAATGTCCATGGTACAAAAAGTTAATAAACGCACACACACACGAACTTCCAGGCACAATTGTTCACTAAGCTGGCGGAGTAAGGAACTTCTTTCTCAAGGCTTGAGGGACTGTACGAATCAAGTTCCTCTGTAGGAGCAGCAGAAAGTGTTGCTTTGCCAATTCCAGCACTTTGGGAAGTGTGTGAACAGAGTCCAGTGAGTTTTGGAACAGCCTTGTAAAATATTGCATCATGAGCCAAGAAGTTTTAGGCATCTCGTTTTAGGACTCCGTGTTTTATTGTGGATGTCAAATGACAGCTGTTCCCTGGAGCCGGCAGTTCCAGTTCTTGTCAGAGAGCTTCAAATGTGATTCACTAAGTCTGAGAAATACAACACAGATACAAGCCCTTTTGATCGCTGAGTCCATGTTAACTATCAAGTGCAATTTTTCACACAAGTTCTACCCTAACCTACTTCACTCTCCCCACGTTGCCATCAGCTGGGTGGCTGAGTGGTTGAGTAGCCTTGCAGCAATGATCTTGCAGTCAGCATCAGCATGACCACGGAAATGATTGAGGACTTCAGGAAAAGGAAGTCAGGAGAACACAGACGAGTCCTCAGGCAGAGGTCATTGGTGGTAAGGGTGAGCAGCTTCAAGTTCCCGGCTGTCATCTCACAGTTCCGTTCTGGGCCTAACAATTAAACTAATCATGAAGAGTGCACACAGGCAGCTCTACTTCATAAGAAGTTTGAAGAGATTTGGTATGTCAACAAAGACTTCTGCAAACTTCTATAGATGTACAGTGGAGAGTATTCTGACTGGTTGCATCAGATTGTGGTATGGAAGCTCCAAAGCACAGGATCAAAGAAGCTGCTGACGGTTGTAGACATAGCTAGCTCTGTTATGCCTACCAGCCTCCCTACCATTAAGGACACCTTCAAAGGGCAATGACTCAAGGAGGTAGCATCTATCATAAAGAATACTCCACCATCTGAGACATGCTCTCTTCTCCTTATTACTACTGGGAAGGAAGTAAAGGATCCTGAATGTCCAAATTTAATGATACTGAAACAGCTTAATTTCCTCCAGCATCAGTTATTTGAGAACTCCAAAAATCTATGAACTCTGTTTCATTATTTTTGCAATACTTATTTATTTTGAAGCTTATAGTAATTTAAAATTTTTGCGTTGTACTGCTGCGGCAAAACAACGAATTTCGTAACATACATCAGTGATAATAAGCCAAGGGAATTCATATGGGAATCCCAGCTATGTCTGTCATTTTGTTGGCTATGTAGAACAGTCCACATTCCAAGACTTCTCTGATAATGCTCCACAACTCTTCCTATGCAACGTTGATGACTGCATTGGTGCTGCTTCATGCATCCATGCTAAGCTTGTCAACTTCATCAATTTTGCCTCCAACTTGCAGCCTGCCATGAAATTCACTTTGTCCATTTCTGACATCTCTCTCCCCTTTCTCAATTTCTCTTTTTTCTGGAGACAAACTGTCTACCAACATCATTTGTAAACCTAACTATTCCTTAACATATCTTGACTATACCTCCTCCACCATGTCTCCTGTAAAAATGCTATTCACTTTTCACAATTCCTTCATCTCTGCCACATCTGTTCCCAGGATGAGGTTTTCCTTTCCAGGATATCAGAGAATGGGGTTTCCATTCCTTCTTCAAAGAATAGGGTTTCTCTTCCTCCACCCATATCTCCTTCATTTCCCGGACATCCATACTCACCCCACCTTCAGGCCATCTTAACTGGGATAGGGTTCCTCTTGTCCTCACCTTCCACCCCATGAGCCTCTGCATCCAAGAAGTCATTCTCCGCAACTTCAGCTCTCTTCAACAATCATCAAACACATGTCTAACTCTGTCTCACTCTCCTATTTCTGCAGGGTTCACTCACTCCTTGATCCTCTTGTCCATTCGTTCTTCCCCACTAATCTCCCTCCTTCCTAACACATATCCCTGCAAGAGACACGTTAGCTGCACGTTTCCATTCACCTCCACTATTAGGGCCCCAAATAGTCCTTCCAGGTGAGGCAAAACTTCACCTGCAAATCTGTTGGGATCGTCTATTTTACCTGGTGTTCCCAATAAGGTCTCTACATTGGTGAGGCCTGATGTAAATTGGGGGACCACTTTTGACTAGCACTTTGGCTCCATCCACTAAAAGCGGAATTTCCTAGTGGCCATCCATTTTAATTCTTATCCCCATTCCTGTTCTGACATGTTGATCCATGGCCTCCTCTTTTGCCACAATGAGGGTGACGGAGCAATTCCTCATATTCCATCTAGGTAGCCTCCAATGTGATGGCATAAACATCGATTTCTCCTTCTAGTAATATTTCCCCTCCCTCTTCCCTCTTCTTCTCTTCCCAACTCCTACCTCCTACTCCTGGGGGAGCCTATCACTCCCCCATGTCCCTTCTTCTTCCCTTTCTCCCTTGGTTCCTGCTCTTGTTCTATCAGATTCCTTCTTCTCAAGGCCTTTATCTTCCCTACCCACTTGGCTTCTCTTATCACCTTCTAGCTAGTCCTCCTCCTCCCCCCAACTTTTTATTCTGGCATCCTACCCCTTCCCTTCCAGTCTTGAAGAAGGTTCTCGGTTTAAAATTTTGACTATATATTCATTTCCATAGATGCTGCCTGACCTGAGCTCCTCCAGTATTTTCTGTGTGCCACTCCGTAATAATAATCCTGCTATTAATTCTGATACTGATTCTGATTATTAGAGTCAACCACTTATGCACACACTGGAAACAAAGTAATGGCCAAGTAACATTGCAGCTGTCATTTGGAGGAACCCATGCAGTCACAGGGACAATGTACAAACTCCATTGAAAGTACCAAGTTCAGGATTGAACTTAAATCGGTGGAACTGTGTTGCACTACGATAATTGAAGGTCATAAATGTTCAGCAGATGCTGGAAACATTTTGAATGAGGTAGCATGGATTCTGACTAGAAATGAACAGCACTGCCTGGCAATTCATAAACACGAGAGAGTAACATGCACAGAATGCTGGAGGAACTCAGCAGGGCAGGCAGCACCTATGGAAAAATGAACAAACAGTCGACATTTCAGGCTGAGACCCTTCCTCGGGACTGAGAACGAAGGGGGAAGATGCCAGAATAAAAAGGTGAGGGGAGGGAAAGGAGGAATGGCTGGAAGGTGACAAATGAAGCCAGGTGGGTGGGAAAGATCAAGGGCTGGAGACAAAAGAACCTGATAGAAGAGGAGAGTGGATCACGGGAGAAAGGGAAAGAGGAGGGGACCTGTGGTGAAGTTATAGGCAGGTAAGAATAAGTAAAAGGTCAGAGTGAGCAATTCTATCTGCAAGCAATTGCAAATGTGATTTATTCTGGATTACTTACATTTTGGATCCCAGAGAGTTGCAACAAAGTTCAGTAGGATCATGTAACAAGGTAAAGGTACTGCACAATTCCATCAGTCCTCAGGCTATTCAAATGTGGGCCTATTATACTGAGGGAAGGCTGCTGCTACACATTGTTTGCCACTTCATGTACTTATAACCACAAAGAAGTAGACCATGGGAACCACCATGTCAATGAAGGTTCCCTGGAAACTATTCCCATGTCCCATTTCCTCTCTCCTTATATCCCTGTCAATGTGCAATTTATTCTCACACATGTCCTTCAACTCCTCTATGCATATTTTTGAACAAAAGGGGATAACTACACTCACTTGCCCTTCATTGAAATGTTCCTACAACAAATTATCTCACTTTAAGGACTCTTAATCTCATTATCTCATGTTCTCATTATTTATTGCTATTTATTTACATTTGCATTTGCACAGTGTGCTGCCTTCTACACTCCGGTTGATCTGTCACTGATCTTGTTATTGTTACTATTCTATAGATTTGCTGAGTATGCCTGAAAGAAAATGAATCTCAGGGTTGTATATAGTGACATGTATGTACTTTGATAATAATTTACTTTGACTTCGACTTTTGGCAAAGTGATAATCCTCTTGGGCCAAGTAACCCATGAGCACATCTCTGGAATGTTGCTGGACATTTATAGAAAACTCACTTGCCCATAAAGAGGACATGCAGACTCCACACGGAGAGCATCCAGACATTTGGAGCTGTGATGCAGCAACAGCAAGTGCTGTGCCACCCAAATGCCCCTACAGTATTTAAGTAGCTGTTAGAATAGGCCTGAAAGGGGAGTGAAAGGTGGAGCAGAAGTGGGTGAATTGTCTAAGGGATTGGGCTGAGACCAATTATACTGACTCCTACTTTTCTCCCAGCTAATATTAATTGCAGTTCAATGTGTAGACACCAGTCTTAACTGCATTGATCTTGTTTCAAATTCAAAATATATTAAATAGAATCTCCTCTCTCGGCTGGGTATGTAACATAAGCACCCACAGTATAGATCTTTTAGGACATGAACCCATAGTGTAAAACTACCTACAATCTACCACTGAATGTCAGCTTCAGAGGAACCCAGAGATGAAGAAATGTTGATGGGGCTGCAGACTGAGGAAACACATTGATGAGACAGTTTACAGGGCTTTACTATTGCACCTACCTCCTACTGCACTTTACTATTGCACCTACCTCAGTCCTGCAGTGCTTTGTGCTGGAATTGTGAAAGAAACTGAAGAAAAGGATTTTGTACCTTAACGTTGTCATCCCTCAACTTCAGCACAAAATTAATCAAAATAAAAGTTTAAACTAAAATAGTGAGATTTGCTAAATTTTGTGGAGCTGATGTATTAAATGTATTGGTTATAGATTACATGACATCACTACAAGCAGGTTCCTCCCCAAGTCACACAATACCCTAATGGGGAAATGCACACAGTGGCCACTTTATCAGGTATACCTGCACACCTGCTCGTTAATGTAAATATCTAATCAGTCAATCACGTGGCAGCAATTCAATGCATAGCAACACGTAGACATGATCGAGCGCTTCAGTTGTTGTTCAGACGAAGCATCAGAATAGGGAAGAAATGTGATCTAACTGACTTTGATCGTGGAATTATTGTTGGTGCCAGATGGGGCGTCCTGTGTATCTCAGAAATTGTTGATTTCCTGGGATTTCCATGCACAACTGTCTCTAGAGTTTACAGAGAATGATAGAAAAAACAAATCAAAGCAAAATCATCCAGTGAGTGTCGTTTCTGTGGGTGAAAATGCCTTGTTAATTAGAGACTTGAGAGGAGAATGGTTCAACCAGACAGGAAGGCCGCAGTGACTCAAATATCCATTCGTTACAACAGTGGTGCGCAACTCTGGATGCACATCAAAAATTGAAGTAAATGGGAGTCAGGAGCAGAAGACCATGAACATACAATCAGTGGCCACTAATTAGGTCCAGGAAGTACCTTATGAAGTGGCTTCTGGGTGTATATTGCTATATATCGTCAATTCTTCTTTATTGTTGGGTTAACGCCCTGGAATTCTTCGCCCAAAAGCATTGAGGAAACATTTTCATCAGAAGGATTGGGGTGGTACAAGAGGAAACTCACCACCACTTTCTCAAAGACATTCAGGGATAAGCAATAAACACAGGCCTTGACAGTGACGATTAAACCCTGGAAAACACCACCTAATAGTACCTTCCCTAGATCTCTCACTCCTCTCTTGATCAAGCTAAATTTATGTATTATACTAGGAGTATAACATATATTGAGTATCTTTTAATTTAAACCAATGAATTTAAATTAATCCAGTAAGAATAAAGTCATTTTCACAAGTTAAAGGTTAGCTTTAAATTTGGTTGTGCTAAATTAGTCTGAATATTTCAGTTTAACAAAATCTGACAAGTGGATTATAGTGAAGTAAATTTTGTTTCTCCTGAATCATGTGTACTGAACAGCAAATTGGATTTAATTCAGTAGAGATTTTTGAATCAAAATCACAAATTTAGGCTGTAATTGGGTACATCATAATCTCAGATAGATAAGCACAACTGACAACACCATATTTGTTACACATTTGCACCTGGCAGTGAACTAAGCACTATTTGCTAAGGGAGAATCATCTCTTGTGTACTTGCTGACATGCTCAGTGACGGTTTTCATCCGCTGCTATTTACGTGGCTGGCAGAAGTCAGACTCTAGTTGCAAGAAGGTAACAAAGGAGATAGAAAAATGTCAGCTAAAATAACATCTACTTATATGATTGGGCAGAAAGTACTGTAACGTTTGGGACATGCACTTGATGTAAGGAGAGAAACAGGCAACTTTAAAAAAAATCTTTAAAAATCTGCAGCTGAGGAAGTTCTTTTGAAGAAGTGAGATGCAACACCTCTGTTTCTGAGGACTAAATATGTTATGCAAACATAATTATGAATTAGTAAATCATTAAAACAAAATTCGTTTGCTTCTAATGGAATAAAGTTTCTCTTTTATCCATTCTTATTGTGAAAATAGTGTGTGTGCAGTTAAGATGTACTGTAAATACATTACTCATTTCTGTTTGATTTCAAGAGTGAAACTATTAGCAATGCAACTTATAGACAAGCAAGATAACCATTGTTCCATGCTCCACTGTATTTATGTGGATGCCGGACTATGCAGTTAGTTTCCCCCCGTAATAACAGCAAGCAATTACTGTTGGAAATATTAATATAATTTGGAAGTGACTTAAAATACTAATTGAAAAGAAGGTAGAATTTAATATAGCTTGAATAGATAATGAGTAGGCAATTGTACCACTATTTTATAATTATACTGTGACGAGTGAAGTGGATATTGGAAGCTCTCGGAGACTTTCCAGAGCATGATGCATCTTACTTTTTTGGTCATGTAGAAGTAGTAGGGCATAATTTAATGCAATTATTTTAGTAGAAAAATATATAATCTATCATATATAGAAACTGGATTTGAGTAAGTGATTCCCCAAGCAGTAGAAGTCATAAGTTTGATGGGTCAAACAGCCTCGTCTCTAACACCCTGGTTAAATTGTCTATTTCACAATAAGCCAGTTATAATGCAGTTTAGCTTTCAGTAACAAATATATCTCAAGAAAATATTCAACAATAAATCTTGTAATCTCAGTGGTATTGCATTTATACTGGGGTTATTCAAGCAAATACAGCACAGAGCCTGCTCCAATAACAACGAGTGAACATATTGGACTTAGCCAGGAATAATCTACAGTGTTAAGGCTCCATCTGTAGAACCATAATTCAACTTGACAAAATCATGCTACATTCATCTGCCAATTCATAGGGCTTATTTGTGCCTGCTTTTTAACACATAAATTACACTAAAAAAACACAGTAAGCATGTTTTGATTCATCAGTGCCCATTTCTATTGAAAGCCCAATGTATTGGGAAATTGGATGTGACCATGGGAATCACTCACCCAATTGCAGATGCCAGATGCCTGTCAGATTTCACATGTGCGATGTTGTCTTCAAATTGGTACTCAATTTTAATAACTTAACAATAGAATTGGACTGTATTAATTGATAATACTGTGGATTCCGGTTAATTGGGACCATTGGAACCAATATATTTTGCACGCATTATGCGGTTTCACGGAAATAGTTAAAAAGGCATTAGATAAAAAGAGATAAATATTTACTGAATATACTGTTGGTGGCTGGTAAAAAGACTCTTACTAGGAAATGGTTATCACAGGAGAGCCCAACTTTAAATACATGGATGGAAATTACAATGGACATTTACAAAATGGAGAAGATAACAGCATCTGTTAATCACAAGCTGGAACAATTTGGTTCATACTGGGGAAAATGGTTTAACTACATAATGCCTCATAGACCTGATTTTATTCTCACAAATCAATGAATATGTTGTAAAAAAAAGATCACTCCCTACTTGTACATAGTTCTTTCCTTTTGCTTGTTTTTTCTTTCCACTCTTTTCTATAAGTGTATACCTCAGATAAATACTTTGTGGAGATTTGTGATATATATGATTATATGAAATATATGTACAATGTCTGAAATACATCTTATGGAAATATTTGTTTGATGAACTTCAATAAAAAATAAATTACAAAAAGACCATTTAACTGAGTCAAAACATATATTTAAATTAAATACAGAACAATCTAGAACACTACCAATGCTACTACAATACTATAAAACTATGTTAGTTCCTAATGTTTATTGACAGAGGAATTCATCCAGTGTACATTGTTGTGCTCTTTTGATTGACTGTAAATAAACCAAATCAGTGCAGATACCTAGTGCAGAAAATGCACTGCCTTCATACGATGCTTTCAATGATTGGATCCTCCAAGTCTTCATTTTCATTGTAGTGTTCAAGATGATTGTCAATATCTTCACATTCCTGGTAGTGCTAACTTGTTGAAGTTGTGAAATGGTTTCTTTTTCACTCTTGGCTATTTCTGGAACCACCAAGCCTCAGTGCTTGAAACCACAGTGAGCAAAACCAGTTCTGAGTTGTCTTACTGCTTATTTCTCACCAACTATCAGTAACAAAAATTTGTGTCCAAGAAATGCACCCAACTGATAATAGTTAGGAACTATTTGGCAACAGTCTCCCATCCCAATTAAGCAGCATAGTGTCCCAAATAAATAAAGGGAATCCTGGCTATTAGCTCTCGATGAGTTTTTTTCTTTATGAGTTGTCTCAAATAAGCAGCTGCCCTAATTAACAAATGGCCCAATTAACCAGAATCCACTGTATTTGACTGCTTCCCACTGAAAGGGGTGAACAATATGTGATTTGATGTTCAAAGATTTAAAAACCTTTCTTTATAAAACTACATGTACGTCATCATATACAACCCTGAGATTCATTTTCTTGCAGGCATACTCAAATTCATAATAGAATAATAACTGTATTAGAATCAATGAGAGACTGCACCAACCTGGGCATTCAACCAATGTGCAAAGACAGCAAACTGTGCAAATACAAAAAGAAAATATTATAATAATAATAATAATAATAATAATAATAATAATAATAATAATAATAATAATAATAATAATAAATAAGCAATAAATATCAAGAACATGAGATGAAGAGTCCTTGAAAGTGAGTCCATAGGTTATGGGAACATTTCAATGATGGGACAAGTGAAGTTGAATGAAGTTATTTCCTTTGGTTCAAGAGCCTGATGGTTGAAGGGTAATAACTGTTCCTCAAACTGGTGGCATGAGTCCTGACACTTCTCTACCTTTTTCGTGATGGCAGCAGTGAGAAGAGAGCATATCCTAGGTGGTGGGGGTCCTGATGGTGGAAGCTACTTTTCTGCAACAACGCTTTGAGTAGATATGCTCAATGGTTGGGAAGGCTTTACCCATGATGGACTGAGCCATATCTACTATGTTTATAAGACTTTCCTTTCAAGGTTTCCAGGGTTTCCATACCAGGGCTGTGATGCAGTCAGTCAGTAAACGCTCCACTACATATCTATCAAAGGTATAGATATCATGCCAAATCTTTGCAAAATCCTTAGAAAGGAAAATCATAAGCACCAAATTCATAAGGTGCTGCCGTGCATTCTTCGTAGTTGGACATTCCTGATGTGCCCAGGACAGGTCCTCCATAATAATAACACTGAGGAATTTAAAGTTGCTGACCCTCTCTACCTCTGATCCTCCAATGAGGACTGGCTCATTGACCACTGGTTCCTAACATGCTCCTTGTGTAAATTTGTTTGGTGTTCAAAAATTCAGTCCATGAAAGTTTTGATTTTTAAAAAAATCCATATCCTCAGAGATTTATGTGAATCAAGGTTTCTGAGAGCTAGAAAATATGTTTCGCAGACCCCTTGGACCCTTAATGTGTAACTCAATGGCTGCCACTTACAACAGAGACTTGAGACCACAGCAATCGCTTGCTGTGAATTGGCCAGGTAACAGAACACCAAAGTAACAACATTCCACCTCTCTTTGAAAGCACTGATGCACGTGAAAACTGCCTGTTTCAGAGCCAAATATGAAAAGCCAGATTTTAAAGCTCTAAAAGACACTATGTTGGCTTCTTGAAGCAAAGATATCACAGTTTTGTGGTTTTAATTCCTGATATTCAAGTTGGCCTTAATATACACACAGTCCCCATTTAGTTTACCAAGCACACTATACACTAAATTCAATTTTGTGGTGTCCTCAAATGGCATATTGATACTTGGATTGATTGCCTGCTTGCAAATATCTCTTTAAGAATCAAGCTAACTTCATTAGCTTTGAACAAATCCTTATTGAAATTGATATACAAATGTCTCCTTTTTATTCAGTGAGCAGTGAATTTGTGGAACATCTTCATATTGGTAAAACATTCACAGATACTTCAAAATAGTAGAAATACATTCTGATAACAACACTTTGAAGAGAAAATATTAGTTGTTTGAGGGGAGGAGCCTTATTAATTAACATTCATCATCTTTGTAATTTTCAGATAAAAAGGGAAGAAGTACGTTTTTAGCTAAAAAATTTATCCATAGTTTTGATGGCTCAGCTATTTATCACATGGATAGGTCCCTTGATTTCAATGCGAGGTATTTTAGAGGTAAACTTTATCACTCCCGTGTAAGCTCTATTAAACAAGGAAGAAATCCTTGGCAGTGATATATTATTTTCTTGATGCAAGTTGTCAGCTTAAGCTCTTATTATCCATTCAGCTCTCATTTCACTGTCGCTTCTCACCTCTTCCTTAGCATTGATTTTGTTGTCAAGATTTATGAATCAATGTTTCATGTTTTGTTAACTGAATCTTGTATTAATATAAAAACACAGCTGGATGTAGAGAAAGGGAAATTTCTTTGATCATTTAGGAAAACAATTTTATGACCTTTGATGATGACTAATTTTTCCACACAATTCCCATTCCTATTAATTATACACTACTTTTGGCATAGGGAATGGTGGAAATCTCATAGGTCTCCACAAACTTTATTTACAACCAGGGCATGAATGAGAATAGTCTGATGCACCATCTGGAAACAGTTTAATTTCTATAGTTGCTCCCTTGGTCATTTTCAACAGTAAAATTAGTGCTCTACTCTACCAGAGCAGCATTCTCATCGATCATCGCGTATATGCTTTATACTTCCCAAATCATAAACATATGAAGAAAGCGGCAAGGAAGAAAATAAGGAAAACAGGAAATGCTTCTCATAGAACCCTGCAGAGATAGTTTGGGACTTGGATGAACTTCTATTCACCTTGCATAGAAGCAAAATTGGAGACAGACAAATATGGATGAACTTTCATAATTGACTCATTTTGATTAATGCTTACAAGATAGAGTCATGGAGTCAAAGAAAACTACAGCATTCAAACAAGCCCATCAAGTCTGTGTTGAACCATTAATCGACCTGCATCCAGACCATAGCCTTCCTTGCCCCCTTTCATTCATATACCGATCCAAATTGCTCTTAACTGTTGAAATTGACCCTGCACCCTCCACTTGTGCTGGCAGCTCATTCCACACACTCAGCACCCTCTGAGTGAAGAAGTTCCTCCACACGTTTCCCTTAAGCATTTCACCTTTCACCCTTAACCCATGATCTCTAGTTGTAGTCTCACCCAACCTTAGAGGGAAAAAATGCCTATTTGCTTTTAACCTATCAATATTCCTCACAATTTTGTATACCTCTATTTAATCTTCCTTCAATCTTCTAAATTCTAGGGAATAAAGTCCTAACCTGTTTAATCTTTCCCTATAACTCAGCTTCTCAAGACCTGGCAACAGCTATGTAAACTTCCTCTGCACACTTTCAAACTTATTTGTCTCTTTCTTGTAAGTAGATGACCAAAACTGCACACAACAACGTACTGTCATCTCCCTATCTGCATATGTAGAACTGAGTATGAAAAATCTCTGTCCAGCAACCTCAACGTGCTCCAAACACAATTTACATGGATACTTACTGAATGAAAGTCAAGGGGAAAACATGATAACAGCTACCATGAAGACTTTGAAAGTCAAGGGAAAACTGAAAGCAAAGAAAATAATGGAAAAAACAGTTGATGAAACACAGCAAACTTTCCATAACTTCTTAGATACTCACCATGCATCTACCCTACTGGGTGCATTTTGTAAAAATACCCAAAGCATCTGAGTATTGGAACCTGGAGTAGCTTTGTCAGGTCCTTGAATTAAGAGAGTTATAGAATCATAGAAAAGTACAGCACAGAAACAGGCCTTTCAGCCCATCCGTGCTGTACCATTTGAACTGCCTAGTTCATTCGGCCTGCACCAAGATGATAGCCCTCCATACCCCTCTCATTCATGTACCTTTTCCAAACTTCTCTTCAATGTTGAAATTGAGCTTGTATGCACCACTTGTACTGGCAGCTCGTTCAACACGGGAACTTGTACTGGCAACCCTCTGAGTGAAGAAGTTCCCCTTCATATTCCTCTAAAACTTTTCACCCTTCATCCTTAACCCATGACTTCTAGTTGTAATCCCATCTAAGCTCAGAGGGGAAAAAAGACCCTGCTTGCATATATCACTCTTAATTTTGTATATGTCTATCACTCCACAAGTCACAGGCTTCAGTCGCAGAGGCAAACATCTACTATCACTCTCTAGCTTCTCCCACAAAGCCAATATCTAATCCAATTTACTACCTCATATTGAATGCCAAACGACTGATCCTTCCTGACCAACCTCTCATGTGTGACCTTGTCAAGAATCTTGCTAAAGTCCATGTAGACATCACCCACTGCCTTGCCTTCATCAATTTTCCTGATAACATCCTCAAAAAACTCTATAAGATTGGTTACACATGACCTATCATACACGAAGCTATGCTGACTATCCCTAATCAGTCCCTGTCTATCCAAACACTGATGTCAGGCTCACTGGGCTATAATCTCCTGGTTTATTTTTAGATCCTTTCTTAGATGGCGGAATAACATTAGCTATCCTCTAATCCTCCGATACCATTTCACTAAGGATGACTTGAATAGCTCTGCAATCTCTGCATTTGCCACCCACATGGTCAGAGGGAATACTTTGTTAGGTCCTGGGGATATATCCACCCTAATTTGTCTCAAGGCAGCAAGCACCTCCTCCTCTGTAATCTGTATAGGGTCTATGCCCTCACTGCAGCTGTGGCTCATTTCTAAAGATTCTGTGTCTGATCCTGTGTACATACACGTGTAAAAAATGCATTTAAGATCTCCCCCATCTCCTTTGACTTCACACATAGATTACCATTTTGATTTTCCAGAGGACCAATTTTGTCCCTTGCAATCCTTTTGCTCTTAACATACCTGTAAAATCCCTTATGATTCTCCTTCACCTTGTCTGGTAGGGCAAACTCATACCTTCTTTTAGTTCTCCTGATTTCTTTCTTAAGTATTCTCTTGCATTTCTTATAGTCCATAAGTACCTCATTTCTTCCTACCTTCTGATACCTGCTATGCATCTCTTTTTTCTCTCTCTTAGCTAGGGCCTCGATATCTCTTGAAAACCAAGGTTCTGTCAATGTGTTATCTTTACCTTTTATTCTGACAGGCACAAACAAGCTTTGTATTCTCAATACTTCATTTTTGAAGGCCTCACACTTTCTAAGTACACCTTTGACAGAAAACAGTCTGTCTTAATCCACAGTTGCCAGACCCTTTCTGATACCATCAAAATTTGCCTTTCTCCAATTTAGAATTTCAACCCGCAGACCAGACCTATCCTTTTCTATATTTACTTTGAAACTAATGGCTTATGATCACTAGAAGAAAAGTTCCTGTACTCAAATTTCTGTCACCTGCCCTGTCTCATTCCCTAATAAGAGATCAAGTATCACTGATCTCTTTGGGAAATCTACATACTGATTAAGGAAACTTTCTTGAATACATTTGACAAGCTGCCAGTCCTGTCCCTCCTGCAACCAAGTCTCACTACTAGCTACAATATCATAATTCTAAGTGTTGATCTCCTTCAGTTCGGTTGCAAACCATCTCTTCTGTACGTGTCCCACCTTCTCTGGAAGAGAGCCCAATGATCCAAAAATCCGATGCTTTCTCTCCTACACTAGCTCTTTAGTCAAACGGTATGATCTTCCTAGTTCTAGCCTCACTAGCATGTGGCACGGGTAGCAGTCCTGAGATCACAACCCTGGAGGTCCTGTCCTTTAACTTAACCACTTAACTCCCCGAACTCACTTTGCAGGACTTTGTCACCCATCTTACTCATGACATAGGTACTGAAATGAAATATGACCTCTGGCTGCTCACCTTCCCACATAAGGATGCTCAGGACTTGATCCGCGATGTGCCAGACCTATCATCCAGGAGGCAACACACAAACCAGGAATCTCATTCTCATTCTCTGAACCTCCCTTCTGTTTTCCCTAGCTAATGAATCCCCTATCACCACAGCTTACCTCTTCTCCCCCACCCTCATCCACCCTTACCTTCTCAGTGCCAGAGACCTGTCCACTATCACTTTTCCCTGCTAGGTCATCCCTCACCTTGACAGTATCCAAGGTGGTACACCTAACGGGGACAAGGTGAGGGGAATGGCTAGAGAGGTTGTCTACATAGGCTGTTTAATCCCTTTCCCCTTCCTGACTGTCACCCAGTGACCTGTGTCCTGCACCTGGGGTGTAACTACCTTTCTACCTATTGATGACACCCCCCTCCCCCAGCCCCCTGAATGATCTGGAGTTCATCCAGTTCCAGTTCCAACTCCTTAACGTGGAGTGTTAGAAGCTGCTACCGGATCACTTCTTGCAGGTGAAGTCGTCAGGGACACTTGAGGTCTCCCTGCTTTCCCAAATCCTGCAAGAGGAGCATTCAATAATCCTGCCGGGCACCTCTACTGATCCAACCGTGCAAATATAAAGAAGGAAACAATAAATAAACTGAAACAAATTTCTACCTACAGCTATTTCACCTTCTCTCACTCAAGCCTCTCTGCACCGAAGCCTCAAAGAGCTAAAGCTTCAAACAGCCATTCTAACGATGTCCACCACAACAATGGTTGCTCCACTTGCCCCTGCCTTACTTGTTTTTGCCATCAATCCAAATCACTGATTGGCCTCTGCTCAGACGCCAGACTGCTGTGTATCGATGCCTTATGCACTTGACGGGCAAACCTGAGTCAGCTGTATCTTCTCATGCTTCTGATTGCTGATTGGCTGCTGCTTAAATTAAATGTCTATTTGTTCAAAGTAGTTGATCCAGTATTAATACTTCTGAAAACTGTGCATGATATTGATGGAAATGCATCAATCCCACCTGAAAAATATCCGTATCTATCCCTTATCATCAAGACCCTTCAGCTAAATTGTGCTTTTCTCAAGATTTCATTAAAACAATAGACAATAGACAATACGTGCAGAAGTAGACCATTCGACCCTTCGAGCCTGCTCCGCCATTCTGAGATCATGGCTGATCATCTACTATCAATACCCGGTTCCTGCCTTGTCCCCATATCCCTTGATTCCCCTATCCATAAGATACCTATCTAGCTCCTTCTTGAAAGCATCCAGAGAATTGGCCTCCACTGCCTTCTGAGGCAGTGCATTCCACACCCCCACAACTCTCTGGGAGAAGAAGTTTTTCCTTAACTCTGTCCTAAATGCCCTACCCCTTATTCTCAAACCATGCCCTCTGGTACTGGACTCTCCCAGCATCTGGAACATATTTCCTGCCTCTATCTTGTCCAATCCCTTAATAATCTTAAATGTTTCAATCAGATCCCCTCTCAATCTCCTTAATTCCAGCGTGTACAAGCCCAGTCTCTCTAACCTCTCTGCGTAAGACAGTCCGGACATCCCAGGAATTAACCTTGTGAATCTATGCTGCACATCCTCTATAGCCAGGATGTCCTTCCTTAACCCTGGAGACCAAAATTGTACACAATACTCCAGGTGTGGTCTCACCAGGGCCCTGTACAAATGCAAGAGGATTTCCTTGCTCTTGTACTCAATTCCCTTTGTAATAAAGGCCAACATTCCATTAGCCTTCTTCACTGCCTGCTGCACTTGCTCATTCATCTTCAGTGACTGATGAACAAGGACTCCTAGATCTCTTTGTATTTCTCCCTTACCTAACTCTACACCATTCAGATAATAATCTGCCTTCCTGTTCTTACTCCCAAAGTGGATAACCTCACACTTATCCACATTAAACATCATCTGCCAAGTATCTGCCCACTCACCCAGCCTATCCAAGTCACCCTGAATTCTCCTAACATCCTCATCACATGTCACACTGCCACCCAGCTTAGTATCATTAGCAAACTTGCTGATGTTATTCTCAATGCCTTCATCTAAATCGTTGATGTAAATCGAAAACAGCTGTGGTCCCAATACCGAGCCCTGTGGCACCCCACTAGTCACCACCTGCCATTCCGAGAAACACCCATTCACCGTTACCCTTTGCTTTCTATCTGCCAACCAGTTTTCTATCCATGTCAATATCTTCCCCCAATGCCATGAACTCTGATTTTACCCACCAATCTCCTATGTGGGACCTTATCAAATGCCTTCTGAAAATCGAGGTACACTACATCCACTGGATCTCCCTTGTCTAACTTCCTGGTTACATCCTCGAAAAACTCCAATAGATTAGTCAAGCATGATTTGCCCTTGGTAAATCCATGCTGGCTCGGCCCAATCCTATCACTGCTATCTAGATATGCCACTATTTCATCTTTAATAATGGACTCTAGCATCTTCCCCACTACTGATGTTCGGCTGACAGGACGATAGTTCTCTGTTTTCTCCCTCCCTCCTTTCTTAAAAAGTGGGATAACATTAGCCAATCTACAATCCTCAGGAACTGATCCTGAATCTAAGGAACATTGGAAAATGATTACCAATGCATCCGCAATTTCCAGACCCACCTCCTTTAGTACCCTAGGATGCAGACCATCTGAACCTGGGGATTTGTCAGCCTTCAGTCCCATCAGTCTACTCATCACCATTTCCTTCCTAATGTCAATCTGTTTCATTTCCTCTGTTACCCTATGTCCTTGGCCCATCCATACATCTGGGAGATTGCTTGTGTCTTCCCTAGTGAAGACAGATCTAAAGTACTTATTAAATTCTTCTGCCATTTCTCTGTTTCCCATAACAATTTCACCCAATTCATTCTTCAAGGGCCAAACATTGTTCTTAACTATCTGCTTTCTCTTCACATACCTAAAAAAGCTTTTGCTATCCTCCTTTATATTCCTGGCTAGCTTGCGTTCGTACCTCATTTTTTCTCCCCGTATTGCCTTTTTAGTTAAGTTCTGTTGTTCCTTAAAAATCTCCCAATCATCTGTCTTCCCACTCACCTTAGCTCTGTCATACTTTTTTAAAAATGCTATGCAATCTCTGACTTCCTTTGTCAACCACTGTGGCCCCTTTCCCCCCTTTGAATCCTTCCTTCTCCGGGGGATGAACTGATTTTGCACCTTGTGCATTATTCCCAAGAATACCTGCCATTGCTGTTCCGCTGTCTTTTCTGCTAGGATATCAGTCCATTTAACTTTGGCCAGCTCCTCCCTCATGGCTCCATAGTCTCCTTTGTTCAACTGCAACACTGACACCTCCGAGCTGCCCTTATCCTTCTCAAATTGCAGATTAAAAAAAAACATACTAAGATTTTAACTGCTGAAGTTGCAACATCTATTAATAACAAGGAAAGGTTCAAATTGACCTCAACTGCACAATTCTGTGAGAACTTGTAAGTCAGTGGGAGTAGTTTTATTTGTTTTTCCTTGAAAGCCTCTCTGTTGTTTCCTGTGGGTCACTTGGTGATAGGGGCGAATATCTGGAGTACATTTTGTGTTTTGTTTTCCCTGTGGACTCCTATGAGGAATAACTGGTTAGAGCAATGAAGTGCTTACCCTCAATGGTTCGAAGTCCCTAGAGATATTTGAATTGAATTGCATCGCTTTGTTTCTTCACGTTTATTTATAAAAGGGGATGTGAATTCCTTTTGTTTCGTAAATAATCTTATTCTATTAAAAATCTATCTTAATTAATTAATTAATATTAATCAGGGTGGCACAATAGCGTAGTGGTTAGCACAACGTGTTACAGTGCAGGCAACCCGGGTTCAATTCCTGTCACTACCTGTAAGGAGTTTGTATGTTCTTCCCATGAGAGCGTGGGTTTCCTCCAGCTGCTCTGGTTTACCCCCACAGTCCAAAGACATACCAGTTGGTAGGTTAGATGGTCATTGTAAATTGTCCTGTGATTAGATTAGGATTAAATCATGGAATTGGTGGGTGTCGTGACTCGAAGGACCTATTCTTCATCGTATCTCAATAAATAAATAAATTTCTGTTGCAACATGGTGGTTGAATTCTATGGCTTACAGCAAACTATTAAGAACTGCTAAACTGACAGCTGATTCGACATCTGTGGATCATGTTAAGAACTGACCATTGAGAGGATTTCATTAACTCTGCATGGGCTGGTGCATCCCAATGGGAGAAGCGCGCAGGTTTTATAGTTTACGATTCACCTGAACGTACAGTAACAGGTCAGCTGCTCTGTCCTTCCTGATAAAATGCAGCACGGAGGAAGGAAAGAGATCAAGAGGCCTGACTCTTGTCTCATACCTGCTGAAAGGCAACACCAACAGAAGAGTAATTCACAGAATGGAATTTAGAGAGAGAGGGGGAGATCACTCAAGCTTCTAGTCTAGCAGAATGTCAATTTTCCTCATTAGATTAAACCTTGTTCAGCTCACTTGGGTCACTCTTTGAACACTGGCTGGTGTGCTTCCAATCGTACTTAGAGGAGGTTCGTGCCACCGACTCGGCTGTTCGGCACAACCTTCTCTTCTCGAGGGTCGCCCCAAAAGTTTATTCGTTCATCAGGGACATATCCACCTACGAGGAGGCGCTTGCCGCCCTCCGAAGACAGTACCTGCGGCCAGTAAATCCAGTTTATGCACGGCACCGCTTGGCAACGCGAAAACAGCGGCCTACGGAGTCGACTGCTGAATTTCTCCGCGAGTTACAGACCCTAGCGCGGGCCTGCGACTGCAAAGCGCTCACAGCGGAACAGCATAAGGAACTCTTGGTCCGAGACGCTTTTGTGACTGGGGTTCGGTCAGTGTGTATCCGCCAGCGGCTGCTGGAAAAAGCTGATCTTACCTTACGCTCCGCGATAGAGACGGCCAGTTCGATAGAGGCTGCGCAACTGTACGCCGAAGAAGTCCAACCGAGCGATTCCCCGGTTCCGAGCGAATTCGCCAACGCCGCTGCCAGTCGCGGTATCTCAAACCCCACGAATTCGCCAGGTATGAAACTCTGTTACTTTTGTGGGCTTCGGAAACATGCCCGGGAAAGCTGCCCGGCGCGCGAAGCGACGTGTTCCAGCTGCGGGAAGAAGGGCCATTTCGCCAAGGTCTGTAAATCTAAACCGCGCCCGGGGTCGAGCAGCGCTGCGTCTGAGACCTGGGGGCCGCCATTTTGCATGACCGGATGTGGACAACCATCTTTGCCGGCGTCACCAGGCCCCGCCCCCGCCTCGCCATCTTGCATGCCCGGATGTGAGCGGCCATCTTTGCCGGCGTCACCAGGCCCCGCCCCCGACACGCCCCGTTCCACGCTGGCTTCCGTGACCCTCGATCAAAGCGCTCCGCACCAGCTCGCAAGGTCGATGATGGACATCCTGGTGGAGGGGCACAGGACTAGCTGCCTGTTTGACACGGGCAGCACTGAGAGTTTTATTGACCGGCCACAGTGAAACGCTGCGGACTCGTTACACGGCCGGTCCGTCAGAAGATCACCTTGGCTACAGGGTCGCATTCCACAGACATCCGGGTGGGTTGTGTAGCGACATTGGTGGTGCAGGGCACAGAATATCGGAACTTTGCGTTCCTGGTCATGCCTCGGCTGTGCGCACCTGTGCTATTGGGGCTGGACTTCCAGAGCCATCTCGAAAGTGTGACTATGGCATATGACGGGCCCCACCCACCACTCACTGTCAGGAATCCTCAGTTTGGTGGGACTTCGCCATATACTCCGTTACCACACGCACATACACCCCGAACCCCACATCCCGCACAGCACCATGCCGATAGCTGTGCTGCTGACACTATTTGCAACCTCTCCACCCTCAAGATCCCTCCCCCATCGCTGTTCACCAACCTGACCCCCGACTGTAAACCTGTGGCAACTAAAAGTAGGAGGTACAGTGCGGGGGACAGGGCCTTTATTCATTCAGAGGTGCAGCGGCTGCTCAGGGAGGGGATCATTGAGCCAAGCACAAGCCCATGGCGGTCCCAGGTGGTCGTTGTTCGGACTGGGCAGAAAAATAGGATGGTTGTGGACTACAGCCAGACCATCAATAGATTCACGCAGCTTGACGCGTACCCCCTACCCCGCATCGCGGATATGGTCAACCAGATAGCTCAGTACAAGGTGTACTCGACAATTGATCTGAAATCCGCTTATCACCAGCTCCCCATCCGCCCAGAGGACCGCCCCTACACCGCCTTCGAGGCGGGTGGCAGGCTCTATCACTTTCTGCGCATCCCATTTGGTGTCACAAATGGGGTCTCAGTCTTCCAGAGGGAGATGGACCGGATGGTGGACCAGTACAAACTGACGGCCACATTTCCCTATCTAGATAACATCACCATCTGTGGTCGCGACTGGTCGGACCATGACGCCAACCTCCAACGATTTTTCCAGGTGGCCGATGCTTTGAACCTCACTTATAACAAGGACAAGTGTGTGTTCAGAACTACACGACTCGCTATCCTTGGGTATGTCGTGGAGAACGGGGTCATTGGCCCTGACCCCGACCGTATGCGCCCCCTGTTAGAACTCCCTCTTCCCACTACTCTCAAGGCCCTCCGGCGGTGCCTGGGTTTTTTTTCCTATTACGCCCAATGGGTTCCCCATTACGCAGACAAGGCCCGCCCCCTGGTCAAGTCTACCACCTTTCCCCTCTCTGCCGAGGCCCGCGCGGCCTTCAGCTGCATTAAAGGGGACATTGCCAAAGCAACGATGCATGCGGTAGACGAGACCATTCCCTTCCAAGTAGAGAGTGACGCCTCTGACGTCGCGCTGGCTGCTACCCTCAATCAGGAAGGCAGGCCAGTGGCGTTTTTTTCTCGTACCCTTCAAGGCTCTGAACTTCGGCACTCCACGGTGGAGAAAGAAGCCCAAGCCATAGTGGAAGCTATTAGGCACTGGAGGCACTATCTCGCTGGCAGAAGGTTCACCTTGCTGACCGACCAGCGCTCGGTTGCGTTCATGTTCAGCAACCAACAGCGGGGCAAAATCAAAAATGATAAAATTTTGCGATGGAGAATAGAACTCTCCACCTATACTTACGATATCCTGTACCGGTCTGGCAGGCTCAATGAACCGTCTGATGCCCTATCCCGGGGACCGTGTGCTAGTGCCCAGCTCGACCAGCTGTATGCCCTTCATGCCCAACTTTGCCACCCGGGGGTCACCCGGTTTTATCACTTCATTAAAGCCCGGAACCTGCCGTACTCCCTGGAGGACATCAGGGCGATGACCAGGGACTGCCAGATCTGCGCTGAGTGCAAACCGCACTTCTACCGTCCTGACACTGCGCAGCTTGTCAAGGCCACCCGCCCTTTTGAGCGACTGAGTATTGACTTTAAGGGCCCTCTTCCCTCCACCGACCGCAATGTCTACTTTCTCAGTATTATTGACGAGTACTCGCGATTCCCCTTTGCCGTTCCCTGCCCCGACACTACTACCGCGTCGGTCATAAAAGTCCTGCGCCAGCTCTTCACACTGTTCGGATATCCCTGCTATGTCCACAGTGATAGAGGGTCCTCCTTTATGAGTGACGAGTTGCGCCGGTTCCTGCTTGCTAGGGGCATAGCTACTAGTCGCACCACGAGTTATAATCCCCGGGGGAATGGCCAGGTGGAGAGGGAGAATGCCACAGTGTGGAAGGCCATACTTTTAGCCCTTAAGTCACAAGGGTTGCCGGTCTCCCGATGGCAGGAGGTCCTCCCTGAGGCACTCCACTCTATCCGCTCCCTGTTGTGTACGTCCACTAATGCCACCCCTCACGAACGCTTATTCTCTTTTCCCAGGAAGTCTGTCACTGGGACCACCCTGCCAGTTTGGCTGACGTCCCCGGGGCCAGTGCTGCTGCGTAAACATGCGAGGAGTAATAAGTACTCACCACTGGTCGAGAAGGTTCACCTCCTGCATGCTAATCTCCAGTATGCCTACGTGGTCTTGCCTGATGGGCGGGAGGACACGGTCTCTGTCCGCGACCTGGCGCCCGCCGGAGCAGCAGACCACTACCCCGAGCACTCCACGGTAACTTTGCACCCTGTACCCGAAGTGACTCCGCGCGCACCGTGCCCCACACAGACTCCGTATGCGTCTGTTCCAGGGCCCTCGCTCACACGCGAGGGATCCCTGACACCTCCTGTTGGGACAGAATTAACCCACTCTCCGCCTTCGGAGCACACACCACCTCCGGCACCTGTGCCGTCATCACCTCCGGCTCCTGTGCAATTGCAGCCGGAGCTACGTAGATCGCAGCGAACGATTCGACCACCTGATCGACTTAACCTGTAAATATGCTTGGGAATTTTTTTAAACAAAGGGGGGGTGAATGTGGTGAACTAGATATACCTGTCTGACTGCTCCTGTGGCTCCTCCCAAGACCCTGCTGACTACCCCTGTGGCTCCTCCCACAGACCCCTGTATAAAGGCGACTGTGGCCTGCTGCTCTCCCTCATTTTCCCCAGGATGTAGTGTTGTTCTTCAGTCAATAAAAGCCGATATCTCACTTCCTAAGTCTCGGCTTCACACCCGAGCGAGAACGTTACAGTGAAAAAGCGGCATTATCAGGTGTTTAAAGTGCAGCCATGTCAACCCGATCCAGCATCAAGTCGTTGTCAAAGTCATCGTCATCCTGCGACAGGGGCAGTAGGGCATCAAGTAAGGCCACCCAAGCAAGAGCGAAAGCAGAAGCCGCCAAGGTGCGAGCGCGCTTTGCCAAAGAAGAATTAGAAGTAAAGATGAAAGCGGCTGCCAGAGAAGCCGAAAACCAGAAGGAAAAGGCTGCCAGAGAAGCCGAAGCGGCTGCCAGAGAAGCCGAAAACAAATTGGAAAGGAAAAGGGTAGAGGCACGGTTAGAAGCGCTGAAGCTAGAACGAGAAGATTGATGCACCATCAATAACTCACGCCGAGACTTAGGAAGTGAGATATCGGCTTTTATTGACTGAAGAACAACACTACATCCTGGGGAAAATGAGGGAGAGCAGCAGGCCACAGTCGCCTTTATACAGGGGTCTGTGGGAGGAGCCACAGGGGTAGTCAGCAGGGTCTTGGGAGGAGCCACAGGAGCAGTCAGACAGGTATATCTAGTTCACCACATTCACCCCCCCTTTGTTTAAAAAAAATTCCCAAGCATATTTACAGGTTAAGTCGATCAGGTGGTCGAATCGTTCGCTGCGATCTATGTAGCTCCGGCTGCAATTGCACAGGAGCCGGAGGTGATGACGGCACAGGTGCCGGAGGTGGTGTGTGCTCCGAAGGCGGAGAGTGGGTTAATTCTGTCCCAACAGGAGGTGTCAGGGATCCCTCGCGTGTGAGCGAGGGCCCTGGAACAGACGCATACGGAGTCTGTGTGGGGCACGGTGCGTGCGGAGTCACCTCGGGTACAGGGTGCATAGTTACCGTGGAGTGCTCGGGGTAGTGGTCTGCTGCTCCGGCAGGCGCCAGGTCGCGGACAGAGACCGTGTCCTCCCGCCCATCAGGCAAGACCACGTAGGCATACTGGGGATTAGCATGCAGGAGGTGAACCTTCTCGACCAGTGGTGAGTACTTATTACTCCTCGCATGTTTACGCAGCAGCACTGGCCCCGGGGACGTCAGCCAAACTGGCAGGGTGGTCCCAGTGACAGACTTCCTGGGAAAAGAGAATAAGCGTTCGTGAGGGGTGGCATTAGTGGACGTACACAACAGGGAGCGGATAGAGTGGAGTGCCTCAGGGAGGACCTCCTGCCATCGGGAGACCGGCAACCCTTGTGACTTAAGGGCTAAAAGTGTGGCCTTCCACACTGTGGCATTCTCCCTCTCCACCTGGCCATTCCCCCGGGGATTATAACTCGTGGTGCGACTAGTAGCTATGCCCCTAGCAAGCAGGAACCGGCGCAACTCGTCACTCATAAAGGAGGACCCTCTATCACTGTGGACATAGCAGGGATATCCGAACAGTGTGAAGAGCTGGCGCAGGACTTTTATGACCGACGTGGTAGTAGTGTCGGGGCAGGGAACGGCAAAGGGGAATCGCGAGTACTCGTCAATAATACTGAGAAAGTAGACATTGCGGTCGGTGGAGGGAAGGGGGGCCCTTAAAGTCAATACTCAGTCGCTCAAAAGGGCGGGTGGCCTTGACAAGCTGCGCAGTGTCAGGACGGTAGAAGTGCGGTTTGCACTCAGCGCAGATCTGGCAGTCCCTGGTCATCGTCCTGATGTCCTCCAGGGAGTACGGCAGGTTCCGGGCTTTAATGAAGTGATAAAACCGGGTGACCCCCGGGTGGCAAAGTTGGGCATGAAGGGCATACAGCTGGTCGAGCTGGGCACTAGCACACGGTCCCCGGGATAGGGCATCAGACGGTTCATTGAGCCTGCCAGGCCGGTACAGGATATCGTAAGTATAGGTGGAGAGTTCTATTCTCCATCGCAAAATTTTATCATTTTTGATTTTGCCCCGCTGTTGGTTGCTGAACATGAACGCAACCGAGCGCTGGTCGGTCAGCAAGGTGAACCTTCTGCCAGCGAGATAGTGCCTCCAGTGCCGAATAGCTTCCACTATGGCTTGGGCTTCTTTCTCCACCGTGGAGTGCCGAAGTTCAGAGCCTTGAAGGGTACGAGAAAAAAACGCCACTGGCCTGCCTTCCTGATTGAGGGTAGCAGCCAGCGCGACGTCAGAGGCGTCACTCTCTACTTGGAAGGGAATGGTCTCGTCTACCGCATGCATCGTTGCTTTGGCAATGTCCCCTTTAATGCAGCTGAAGGCCGCGCGGGCCTCGGCAGAGAGGGGAAAAGTGGTAGACTTGACCAGGGGGCGGGCCTTGTCTGCGTAATGGGGAACCCATTGGGCGTAATAGGAAAAAAAACCCAGGCACCGCCGGAGGGCCTTGAGAGTAGTGGGAAGAGGGAGTTCTAACAGGGGGCGCATACGGTCGGGGTCAGGGCCAATGACCCCGTTCTCCACGACATACCCAAGGATAGCGAGTCGTGTGGTTCTGAACACACACTTGTCCTTGTTATAAGTCAGGTTCAAAGCATCGGCCACCTGGAAAAAACGTTGGAGGTTGGCGTCATGGTCCGACCAGTCGCGACCCCAGATGGTGATGTTATCTAGATAGGGAAATGTGGCCGTCAGTTTGTACTGGTCCACCATCCGGTCCATCTCCCTCTGGAAGACCGAGACCCCATTTGTGACACCAAACGGGACGCGCAGAAAGTGATAGAGCCTGCCACCCGCCTCGAAGGCGGTGTAGGGGCGGTCCTCTGGGCGGATGGGGAGCTGGTGATAAGCGGATTTCAGATCAATTGTCGAGTACACCTTGTACTGAGCTATCTGGTTGACCATATCCGCGATGCGGGGTAGGGGGTACGCGTCAAGCTGCGTGAATCTATTGATGGTCTGGCTGTAGTCCACAACCATCCTACTTTTCTGCCCAGTCTGAACAACGACCACCTGGGACCGCCATGGGCTTGTGCTTGGCTCAATGATCCCCTCCCTGAGCAGCCGCTGCACCTCTGAATGAATAAAGGCCCTGTCCCCCGCACTGTACCTCCGACTTTTAGTTGCCACAGGTGTACAGTCGGGGGTCAGGTTGGTGAACAGCGATGGGGGAGGGATCTTGAGGGTGGAGAGGTTGCAAATAGTGTCAGCAGCACAGCTATCGACATGGTGCTGGGCGGGATGTGGGGTTCGGGGTGTATGTGCGTGTGGTAACGGAGTATATGGCGAAGTCCCACCAAACTGAGGATTCCTGACAGTGAGTGGTGGGTGGGGCCCGTCATATGCCATAGTCACACTTTCGAGATGGCTCTGGAAGTCCAGCCCCAATAGCACAGGTGCGCACAGCCGAGGCATGACCAGGAACGCAAAGTTCCGATACTCTGTGCCCTGCACCACCAATGTCGCTACACAACCCACCCGGATGTCTGTGGAATGCGACCCTGAAGCCAAGGTGATCTTCTGACGGACCGGCCGTGTAACGAGTCCGCAGCGTTTCACTGTGGCCGGGTCAATAAAACTCTCAGTGCTGCCCGTGTCAAACAGGCAGCTAGTCCTGTGCCCCTCCACCAGGATGTCCATCATCGACCTTGCGAGCTGGTGCGGAGCGCTTTGATCGAGGGTCACGGAAGCCAGCGTTGAACGGGGCGTGTCGGGGGCGGGGCCTGGTGACGCCGGCAAAGTTGGCCGCTCACATCCGGGCATGCAAGATGGCGAGGCGGGGGCGGGGCCTGGTGACGCCGGCAAAGATGGTTGTCCACATCCGGTCATGCAAAATGGCGGCCCCCAGGTCTCAGACGCAGCGCTGCTCGACCCCGGGCGCGGTTTAGATTTACAGACCTTGGCGAAATGGCCCTTCTTCCCGCAGCTGGAACACGTCGCTTCGCGCGCCGGGCAGCTTTCCCGGGCATGTTTCCGAAGCCCACAAAAGTAACAGAGTTTCATACCTGGCGAATTCGTGGGGTTTGAGATACCGCGACTGGCAGCGGCGTTGGCGAATTCGCTCGGAACCGGGGAATCGCTCGGCTGGACTTCTTCGGCGTACAACTGCGCAGCCTCTATCGAATCGGCCGTCTCTATCGCGGAGCGTAAGGTAAGATCAGCTTTTTCCAGCAGCCGCTGGCGGATACACACTGACCGAACCCCAGTCACAAAAGCGTCTCGGACCAAGAGTTCCTTATGCTGTTCCGCTGTGAGCGCTTTGCAGTCACAAGCCCGCGCTAGGGTCTGTAACTCGCGGAGGAATTCAGCAGTCGACTCCGTAGGCCGCTGTTTTCGCGTTGCCAAGCGGTGCCGTGCATAAACTGGATTTACTGGCCGCAGGTACTGTCTTCGGAGGGCGGCAAGCGCCTCCTCGTAGGTGGATATGTCCCTGATGAACGAATAAACTTTTGGGGCGACCCTCGAGAAGAGAAGTTTGTGCCGAACAGCCGAGTCGGTGGCACGAACCTCCTCTAAGTACGATTGGAAGCACACCAGCCAGTGTTCAAAGGCAAGAGCTGCTCCAGGGTCTCGGGGGTCCAAGTCTAGGCGTTCTGGGCGTAAAGCGGTTTCCATGTTGTAACTTTCAGTCAATAAAATTGATGCACCATCAATAACTCACGCCGAGACTTAGGAAGTGAGATATCGGCTTTTATTGACTGAAGAACAACACTACATCCTGGGGAAAATGAGGGAGAGCAGCAGGCCACAGTCGCCTTTATACAGGGGTCTGTGGGAGGAGCCACAGGGGTAGTCAGCAGGGTCTTGGGAGGAGCCACAGGAGCAGTCAGACAGGTATATCTAGTTCACCACAGGCTGGTGCATCCCAATGGGAGAAGCGCGCAGGTTTTATAGTTTACGATTCACCTGAATGTACAGTAACAGGTCAGCTGCTCTGTCCTTCCTGATAAAATGCAGCACGGAGGAAGGAAAGAGATCAAGAGGCCTGACTCTTGCCTCATACCTGCTGAAAGGCAACACCAACAGAAGAGTAATTCACAGAATGGAATTTAGAGAGAGAGGGGGAGATCACTCAAGCTTCTAGTCTAGCAGAATGTCAATTTTCCTCATTAGATTAAACCTTGTTCAGCTCACTTGTGTTCACTCTTAGGTTTCTCTTGTCTTAACTATTCTGTGAGGGGGGCAGGGGAAACAATAGTCAAATCAATGCATTGCATCGGGACTGAATTCCCAGCACCGGCAGTCTCTTGTGCCTCTTCTTCCTGACTGACTGACCCCTCCATTTAAAAGCAGATGATATGAATGAAGAAGAGTATCACATAAGGGTCACAGGACAAGTCAAACAGAGGACGATTGTCAAACAAGTAAACTCGTCAATAGTCGCATTAAAACTACTTAATCTATTTTAAGTAATGTTTAACTAACTCTGAGAAATTTTCAAGTTCAAGTCGAAATTTATTGTTATTTAACTATATACATGTATACTGCCAAATGAAACAATGCTCCACAGTATACATAGCTCACACACAACAAATAAAGTAATGTTACAGGAAACTAGTATTGTGCATTAACAACAAAAGTAAACAGTATATCACTACTGGTGCTTCATAGTGATGAGAGCTGAGTGGTGGCAGGGAGTTTTGTCATCTCACAGTCAAGGGAAGGAAGCTGTTTCCTATTCCAACAGACCTTGTCCTAATGCTGTGATACCTCCTGCCTGATGGTAGGGGGTCAAAGAGATTGATGGATGGATGGGTGGAGTCATTGACAACACTAAGGGCCCTGCTTATGCAGTGCTCCTGATAGATATCCCGGATGAGTGGAAGATAGACCACGATAATCCCCTCAGCAGTCCACACAGCCATTTGTAGGGTTTTGCAGTTAGATGCCTTGTCAGATGGTGATGCAGCTGGTCAGGACATTCTCAATGGTGTTCCTGAAAAAATTTCATTCCTTCTGTCATAAATTCTGTGCACACTCTGAAAAGTATGAGTGGGTCATGACAGCAGACTGCAAAGAAGGCTTTAGTGGCTCGTTCCTGCAACTTTGCCAATTTAGTTATGAATAATTTGTGATTACTATCCAAATGAGGCCACAAAATGATTGTTCATTCATATGAACTTCTGCCAAGATCTTTCTTCCTCAAAATTGTAGGAATTATCGGTCTAACACCCAGATGATGCCCACTTGTTCACATGACTACTCCCTTCAATGATTATGGGACAATGTCTGTTCTTCATCTACTCACTCTACGTATCTTGTCCATCTTTCAATGTCTATTCAGAGTCTATTTTCAACAACAGGCCTTTCTGGCTGTTGTTTGTGATTTTGGAATTGAAATAGAACATAGAACGTAGAACATAGAAAATCTACAGCACATTACAGGCTCTTCGGTCCACAATGATGTGCTGACTACGAAGCTGTCTAGAATTTCGCTACTGCATAGCCCTCTATTTTTTAAGCTTCATGTGCCTATTTAAGAGTGTCTTAAAAGACCCTATTGTATCTGCTTTTACCACTGCTACTGGCAGTGCATTCCACACAGCCACCACTCTCTGTGTGAAAAACTTACCTCTAACATCTGCTCTGTACCTTCTTCCAAGCACCTTAAAACTATGGCCCCTAGTGTTAGCCATTTCAGCCGTGGGAAAAAGCCTCTGACTATGCACGTGATCAATGCCTCTCATCATCTTGTACACCTCTATCAGGTCACCTCTCATCCTCTGTTACTCCAAGGAGAAAAGGCCAAGTCCATTCAATCTATTCTCAGAAGGCATGCTCTCCAATCCAGGCAACATCCTTGTAAATCTCCTCTGCACTTTCCCTACAGCATCCACATCCTTCCTGTAATGAGGTGACCAGAACTGAAAACAGTACACCAAGTGGGGTCTAAATAAGGTCTTATATAGCTGTAACATTATCTCACGGGTCTTGAACTCAATTCCACAGTTGATGAAGGCCAACACACCATATGCCTTCTTAACAACACTGTCAACTTGTGCAGCAGCTTTAAATGTCCTATGGACATGGACCCCAAGATCTTGCTAATCTTCCACACTGCCAAGAGTCTTACCATTAATATTATATTTTGACCTACTGAAATGAACCACTTCACACTTATCTGCCACTCCATCTGCCACTTTGCAGCCTAGTTTTACATCCTATCGATTATCTGCTGTATTCTCTGACAACCCTCCAGACTATCCACAACACCCCCAACTTTTGTGTCATCAGCAAACTTACTAACCCACCCTTCTACTTCCTCATCCAGGTCATTTATAAAAATCACAAAGAAGAGGTGTCCCAGAACAGATCCCTGTGGAACACCAGTGGTCACCATGCAGAATACGAACCATCCACAACCACCCTTTCCCTTCTGTGGTCAAGCCAATTCCGGATCCACAAAGCAAGGTCTCCTTGGATCCTATGCCTCATTACCTTCTGAAGGAGCCTCACATGGGGAACCTTATCAAATGCCTTACTGAAATCCATATCCACTACATCCACTGCTCTACCTTTATCAATGTGTTTTGTTACATCCACAAAGAATTCTATTAAGTTCATAAGGCATGACCTGCCCTTGCAAAGCCATGTTGACTATCCCTAATCAGGTAATGTCTCTCCAAATGCTCATAAATCCTGCCCACTACTGAAGTCAGACTTACTGGTTTATAGTTTCCTGTGTTATCTCTACTTCTTTTCTTGAACAAGGGAACAACGCTTGCAACCTTCCAATCCTCCAGTACTTCTCTTGTCCCTATTGCTGATGCAAAGATCATCGCTAGAGGCTCAGCAATCTCCTCCCTCACTTCCTAGAGTAGCCTGGGGTATATCTCATCCGGTCCCGGTGACTTATCTCATTTAATGCCTTTCAAAACTCCACCACATCCTCTTTCTATACACTCAAGCGTTTCAGTCCACTTTAAGTCATCCTCAGAACTGACAAGGTCCTTTTCACTGGTGAATAGTGAAGTAAAATATTCATTAAGTACCTCTGCTACTTCCTCCTGCTTTTCACACGTTTTCAATCTCACTCCTGAATGGTCCTATTTTCATACGGCTCATCCTCTTGCTCTTCACATACTTGTAGAATGCCTTGGGGTTTTCCCTAATCCTGCTCACTGATGTCTTTTCATAGCCCCTTCTAGCTCTCCAACTTTTCATCCTTGAGCTCCTTTATGGCACCCTTGTAATTTTTTAGAGCTCTAACAGTACTTAGTATCTTGAACCTTTCATAAGCCTTTCTTTTCTTCTTAACTAGATTTTCTACATCCTTTGTGCAACATGATTCTTTTACCCTACCAACCTCTCCCTACCTCAATGGAACCTATGAAGAACACCATCACATGTTCCCTGAACATTTGTGACATTTCTGCCTTGCATTTCCCTGAGAACATCTGCTCCCAATTTATGTACCCAAGTTTCTGCCTAATAGCATGATATTTCCCCCAGCCCAATTAAATGTTTTCCCAAATATTCTGCTCCTATCCAACTCCAGCACTATGGTAAAGGAAATGGAGTTGTGATCACCACCTCCAAATTGCTCTCCCACCAAGAGATCTGACACCCAACCAGGTTCATTTCCCAATACCAGATCAAGCACAGTCTCTCCTCTAGTTGGCTTGTCTACATGTTGCATCAGAAAACCTTCCTAAGCACATCTAACAAACTCCATCCCGTCTAAACCCCTTGCTCTAAGGAGATGCCAGTCAATATTAGAAAAGTTAAAATCACCTATCACAGCAACCCTATTATTATTGCACCATTTCAGAATCTGTTTCCCTATCTGCTCCTTCATGTCTCTGTTACTATTGGGAGGTCCATAAAACCCCCCAGTAGAGTTAATACCCCCTTCCAGTTTCTGACTTCCACCCACAATGACTCAGTAGACAATCCCTCGACTTCCTCCTTTTCTGCAGCCATGATATTTTCCCTGATTAGCAGTGCAACTCCCCCACCTCTTTTGCCTCCCTCCTTGTCCTTTTAGAAACATCTAAAGCCTGGCACACTCAGCAGCCATTCCTACCCCTGAGTCATCCAAGTCTCTGTAATGGCCACGATATCATAGTTCCATAGGTTGTTTATAAGACCATAGAATAGAAATAGGCTCATTATGTGACCATAAGAGCAGAGTTAGGCCATTCGGCAAGTGAGGTTACTCTGCTATTCATTCAATCATGGATGATTTATTAACCTCTCAACTCCATTCTCCTGTCTTCACCCCATAAACTTTGATGACATTACTAATAAAGAACCTGTCAACCTGTGCTTTAAGTATACCCAACAACCCTGACCTCCACAACCATCTGTAGCAAAGTATTCCACAGATTCAATACACCCTAGCTAAAGAAATTCCTCCTCATCTCCATTCTGAAGGGACAGCCTTGTATTCTGAGGCTGTGTCCTCTAGTCTTAGATACCCCCACTATAGGAAGCTTATAGCAAATTGAACTGCAGTTAATCATTTATTGTTATATTTTTGTTGAAGAAGTCTAAAACCTTGTGTCTGGAAAATGATATTTGCTTGACTCCCCCTGAAATTGCCCTCTCTTAGAGGCCTGCTTTGTGAATAAAGACTTCTATGTTTCCCAGTTCAAGCTTCCCTGTGGCTGAGTTTCTGTCATTCACAATCGATCTTAGATCAAGTTCCAGTTCAAGTGTATTGTTACCTCCGACTGTACATATACAACCAAATGCAATAACATTCCTCCGGACCATGATACACCCACAAAACATATATCACACACAGCACATAAAACAAAATATTCTCACTAATTAGCTAATAAAATATTAGCAAAAATTAGCAAAGTGCAGGTAGTGCGCAGCACAGGTAAACCGTAAACAGTAAACAGTGGTTCTCGCGATGAAACCTAGATGATGACAGGGTCTCAGCCTGAGGGAAGAAGCTATTACCTAGTCTGGCAGTCCTTGTCCTGATACTTCTGTACCTCCTGCCTGATGGTAGTAGGTCAAAGAGATTGTGGGATGGTGGTAGGGATCTACAACAATGCTTCGGGCCTGTCATATACATTATTTTCAGGGTGTAACCTATTAATGCTGGCTTTTAATAAGCACCTTGATAACATTATCAAATAACTAGCGCTAAAGCACTATTTGTTTCACAGGAAAAAACACTGACTATTCATCAGCATCTTTACATAAAAATCTGCTCTTTCACTAAGGTTATGGATTTGGCATAGATAGTGTACTATCCCAATTCTTCCTTGCCTGAATGAAATGCCAAAGTCCTTCTGTCTGTTATCATATTCAATTGAGTTTGAACTGAAGTGAAATTGATTTTGTTTCTCATCTTAGCTTTGAATCTGCAGGCTGTTAAAATGTGAGCATTTTGTTTACGACTGAAAAATGTGTCAGTTTGGAACCGCCATTACTGAGGTGAATGACGTCCATTGCAATGATATTAGTTGACTGTACCAGTCTCAGCATTATGCTTTTCAGTCAGCTTCACCATCTTGGACTTTGTCCCTGCCCTCTGACTGAGGATGGCAGCTTTGCCAGCGGACAAAATCCTCTCACGTTCTTGCATCCCATTTCCAAGGCATTTTAATGAAACAATGTAGTCATTAGTTCTCTCACACAGCTTCTGGGTTCTTGCTCCTATTTTGGTTTTCAACTATTTAAGTGCTTGGATCAAAGTTGCCTTCCAGTTGCACAGCATCTGTAAGAAAAACACATTTCATTATATAAAAGATTTATCAGCATTCTGTCCCAACCTCCACCGGGAATATTATTTTAATATAGTTATACATTGCATATTTTGCTCTCTGATGATACTACCTTCACTTTCAAACTCTGAGATACCATTTAGCATTATATAATCATATGGCATAGAAACAAGGCCTTCGGACTAAGTGCACCACACCAGCCGAGATACCCATCAAACCTATTCCCATTTCCCTGCATTTGCCCCACTGAATATCCCTCTGAACCTTTCCTATTCATGTACCTGTCCAAGTGCCTTTTAGACGCTGCTAATGTAGCTGCCTAAGCCACCTCCACTGGCAGCTCATTCCATATACACATGACCTTCTGGGTGAAAAAAAATGAGGCCCCTCAGTTTCCTACTAAATCTTTTTCCACTCATTTTAAACTTCTGCCTTTTCGTTTTGATTGCCCAGTTCTGGGAAAATGACTTTGTGTACTCACCTTATCCATACCTCTCATAATTGTATACATCTCTAAAAGATGACTCCTCATTCTCCTGCTCTCCAATCAAGAAAGTTCTAGCCTGCTCGCCTTCTGCATATAACTCAGTCCCTCAAATCCTGGGAACATCTGCACAAATCTTTTCTGCCCTCCTTCCAGCATAAGAGCATCTTTCCTTTAGCAGGGTGATCAAAACTGAACACATGTTCTAAATGCAGCCTCACCAATGTCTTATACAACTGCAACATTTCAAATTTTATACTCAGAACTCTGACAAATGAAGGCCAGCTTGTAAAAAGTCTTCTTTGTCACCCAGTAAATGTGATTTGATAGAGAACCATCTACTTGTATTCCTAAGCCTCCCTGTTCCACAATACTAATCAACCATTCAATGTGAAAGCCTTACCCTGATTAATCTACCAAAACTGTCACACCTCACAATAATCTGCATTCAACCTTATTTGCCATTCTCCAGCCCAATCACTCAGCTGATTAAGGTCCATCTGTAATTCTACAACAGCACCTATTTTAGAATCATCTGCACAGTTACTAACCATGCCTTAGACATTCTTGTGCAAACTTATGAACCATAATTTGTATATTCTCATAGAAGTTTGATTTAAAGAAAAGTTATTTTTGGTCAAACTTGCCAAGATTGCTGTTATAAATTGGCAGGTGGTTATTATGCATCATTTCTGTTCAACAGATACGGTACTGTGCATATAGCTAGTGTACCTAAGATATTTGCACAGCACTGCGTTTGTAAACGTGGAGCGGAGAGCGATTTTGTGGAGCAAGGGATGTTTAGAATGGCGAGGGTGGTGTGCTGTGGGAGGAGGATGTTTGACAGGTGGCAGAGAAGTTGAAGTTGTGCCAAGGGCGGGTGGGAGTGGTGCAGGTGCAGTCACATCTAGCCCTAAAACACCAGGCAAGGTAATTTGATTCCAAACTTTTGCTTTATTGATCATTACAGAATGTCTTTCTGGTGCTTCCCACTCCCTCCCCTCTCTCTTTCCCTTTTCCCAACCATGATTCCATTCTCCCTGCCTCCTTTCCACTCTCAGTCCACAATAGAGACCCGTTTCAGAATCAGATTCATCATCACTCACATATATCATGAAATCTGTTGATATTTTTGTGGCAACAGTACAGTGTAATAAATAAAATCACTACAGTACTGTGTAAAAGTCTTAGGGACCCTAGTTTTATATATATATATGTGCCTAAGACTTTTGTGTAATCCTGTAATTAGTTTATTGTGATAGTTGACTGTTGTTGGTCCTTTCCGCCATGACTTGCTGTGGTTATACGGATTTTATCAGTTGAATATTTTTAACAATAGATTCCACATCGGAAATCCAAACATAAAACATGTATTGAATTTGAGTTTATTTAAATCTTACATCCATCCCACAACGTGAGGGAGTAAAAATCATTGCGTTATGACTTCATTGCAATGTACAGACATGTGAATTTATAAGCCTAATGGCTTGTAGAAAGAAGCTGTCCAGTAGACCATTGGCCCTGGCTTTAATGCTGCAGTATCATTTACCAGACAGAAACAGCTGAAGCAGTTTATGGTTGAGGTGACTGGTGTCCCAATGATCTTCCAGGCCTTCTTTACGCACCTGCTGCAATATATGTCCTCAGTGGAGGGAAGTTTATGCCCGCAGATGCGCTGGGCTGTCCGTACCACTCTCTACAGTGCCCAACGATCAAGGCTGGTGCAGCTCCTGTACCAGAGCCAGTCAGCCAGTCAGCATGCTCTCAATGGTGCCCCTGAGGATTTGGGGGCTCATACTGAACTTCTTTGGTTGCCTGTTGTGGAAGAGTCGCTGTTGTGCTTCTTTTGCCACACAGCCGGTGTGTACAGTCCAGGTGATATCTTCGATGATGTGTAGATTGAGGAACTTGAAACCACTCACCCTCTCAACTACAGTCCCATTGATGTTGATCGGGACGAGCCTGTCTCCGTTTGTCCTGTAATCCACAATCAGCTCTTTTGTCTTTTGGACATTGAGGGAGAAGTTGTTATCCTGGAACCACGGTGTCAGGGTGTCAACCTCTCCTCTGTAGACTGTCTCATCACTGCTACAAATAAGGACAATCCTTATTAATTGATTCTCTGAGTTCCTGGTGAAAACCTGAATGTGTGTAAAACCAGTTACATTTTTTAAAAATTAGATGCACCACATGACTCTGCTATCAGAGTACAAACACGACAAAAGATAATGTTTAAAGGTATGTACATTGTAGAAGGTTTATAACAATTGCAAGTACTTATCTATCAGCATTCAACATGTGATTGTATTCAGAGGAAAGAGAGGGAAAAATAAATTTGTGTGTGTTTACTCTTTAGACCAGTCATGCTGTAATCAGCTTCTATTGATGGCTTTTCAGTTTCTAATTCACCATGAGAAAGAGACATGAAATGTAAGGCAGAACAGGAAAGAACAACAAGCAGTATTATTTAGGCTGCTTTACATCTTTCTTTGTGATGGAATATACTGAAACCATATGTGGTTTTATAGTATTTTTTCATTAAAATGTTGCCCTTCCATTTTGCAAACAGTCCACAGAGAATAAGATATACTTTTTCATGACAATAATTATAACTTTGTTCCCCTAAATTTTAGTCATCTGGCTCAGCCCCTTCGGTTCTCCACACCATCATTCTCACATGCAAAAATCATCTGTGGACTTAATCTGTATTTAAAAAAGGTCATTCATCATTTTTTTTACAATACTGAAATGGATCCAGTTCTTCAATTATGCATTTCAATATTTTGTCAGCATTGCAAGTACACAAATGAACAAGCCACAACCCACAAATTGCAATCCAAAGACCAATAAAGAAAATGGAAATGCTGCTCCGCCTTAAAAATGTATTTTAAGTAAAGAGATATATCTTGCTGTGAGTCATGTGGATGAAACAAAATGTTCAAGCCAATGTGGTCACAATCGGCACGTCAGTGGTGAAGAGGTTAGAGGTCACATCTGTAAAGATGTACACAGTGGCCTTGAACTAGAGAGGGAACACAATGCTGATGTTCCAAATTGCAAGTAGTGAGTTGACAGAGACAGACCTAGTAGATGACAGTAACAGATCGTAATGACCTTTCCCATAACCTTTTATGCATTTTATAAGGTTTTCTGTGTCAGGTCAGAAGCTTCATATTTAGGAAGTTAGAACCTTTTTGGAATCGTAAAATGTTTCTTGTAATCTGATGACTTCTTGAATAAATACACAATTAAACTAGTAATATATTATTTGTAATATCATGAAAATACATGTTTTAAAATCTGGCCATTTTAGAAGATACATAATTTACTTTAGATTTCAACAAGTTGACTTTCAGAATCAAATATACTATCATGGGCATATGTCGTGAAATTTGTTATTTTGCAGCAACAGAACAGAGCACTACGTAAAGATTACTGTAAGTTACAATAAGAAATATAAAAAGAATAAATCAATAGTGCAAAAGGGACCAAAGTAATGAGGTTGTGTTCAACATAATGGGTTCAAGGACTGTTCTGATGGTGGAGGAGAAGAAGCTGTTCCTAAACCATTGAGTGTGATCATTCAGACTCCTGTACCCTCCTACCAAATGCTAGTAATGAGAAGAGGGTGCAACCTCGATGGTAAGGGTCTTTAATGATGCATGCTGCCTTCCTGAAGCACCACCTTTAGAAGTTTAGTGTCGGATAATCAAGTGGGTGAGGTAGAATTATAATAACTTAATACATCTTGTTTGCAGCAGCATCAAGGGCAATTAACCTATTAACACCTACTTTAACTTGTTAAGACTTATAATATATTGGAATTAGTTTATTATTGTCACTTGTACCAAGATACAGAGCAAAGCCTGCCTTGCATATACTCTTCGCACAGATCAGATCATTACACAATGCATTGTGCTGGAATAGGGTAACAATGCAGAATAAAGTGCAAAATCTCCTGAGCAACGTTTTCAAAAATACCCACCCTGGAAAGCGTTTCTGAAAAGCTCCGGTTTCGGGGGGATGAAAACGCCGTTTTAGTGTGGACGGAGGGTAAAAACGAAGAGAAAAAGCTTCAGTTACGGGTTTATCCGGCGTAGTGTGGACGTAGCCTGAAAAAGTGTAGTGCAGGTCAGTGATGAAGTGTAAGATCACAATGAGGTAGATTGTGAGGCCAAGAATGCACCTTATCATACCAGAGGTCCATTTAGGAATTTGATAACAGTGGGATAGAAATTATCCTTGAGTCTGGTGGTACATGGTTTTAGGCTTTTGTATCTTCTGCCTGGTGGGTGAGGGGAGAAGAGAGAATGTTTGGGGTGAGTGAGGTGCTTGATTATGCTGTATGCTTTACTGAGGCAGTGAGACGTATAGACAAAGTCCATGGAAGGGATGATATTTCCTGTGATGTTCTGAGCTATGTCCACAACTCTGCAGTTTCTTGTGGTCACTTGCAGAACAGTTGCAATACCAAGCCGTTAGGCATCCGGAGAGAATATTTCTTTGATGCATTGATAAAAATTGGACTTACTTGTGATTCTGTTTGTACATCTGCACTAAGTTTCACTATTACCTGTGTTAACACTGAGTAGCTATGCTAGAACTGGAGAGATATTTAGCTTGTATGCAATGGGCATTATAGGAGTGCTGAAGATTAGACTGTATCTCCTCATTCAGTCCAAGAGTGCCCAGCAGTCCCCACCAAGTGGATGTGAAGATTTCAATGTCACCTGCAATACTTTGCACAAGATTACCAAGTAAGAACAAGAAAAATAGTAGGCCACACCCTCCTCGAATCTGCCCTGCTGCTCAATATGATCATGGCTGATCTACCCTAAACCTCAAATCCTCACCTGTGCCAATTTCCCACAACCCTCAGTTTCTCAATCTTTCAAAGATTTATCCTTCCTCATTTTAAATGCATCGAATGATCTGGACAACCGAGTGCTAAGGGAAGCAGAACGAAGAGACCCAACCCAAAGCCTGGGGCCATGAGGTGAAGCCTTTGAGAATCAGGATTCCTGCTTAATGAGTCCTGATCAGAACCTACAGTATCATCTCCCAAATGAGCAGAGGAAATAAGCCCTGGTCAAACAAAATAAAATGATCTCTGACAAGGACAAATAAACACAAAATACTGGAAGTCCAGAAGTCACAGGCCAGGCAGCATATGTGGAGGGGGATAACCAGTTGATGTTTCGGACCAAGACCCTCCATCAGGACTACTGGAAAGGAAAAGCACAGAAGGCAGAATAAGAAGGTGCAGGGAAGTGGGAAGAGCACAAGCTTGCAGGTGATGGGTAAAACCAGGTAAGGGGGAGGGGTGATAAAGTAAGAAGCTGGGTGGGGAGAGGAGGAAGAGATAAAGAGCTGATGAAAAAGGACTCTACAGGAGAGATGAGTGAACTATGGGAAAAGGGAAGGACTGCCTATTAGAAATGCTTTTCACAAAGAACCCACAAAATACAACTACCTTATTCAAGCTATGTGATTCTCTCCATACTCCTCCTGAAGCTCCTTTATAGTGCACTGGCAGTCAACCAATACAGCTCACGTGATGGATGAAATTCTTTCACATCTTACAGAGTCTTAACCCATGAGCAAAAAAATCTCCGCTCAAATTACAAAAAATCTTGCCATATTTTACAAGGTCGTAAGATTTCTTCATTCATCATTCCAATGTCTGGGAATTCTCACTTTTCGAGGAGACTACTGTAGCTATCTCCTGTCAAGGTCTTATGAGTGACTTGGCAAAGCTCCTGGTCCTCCTTGGCACACAGGAGATTCCTCCTGGCTTATGTCTGACTGACCAGTCCTTGCACATACTTTTGACTGAAAATGGAGCTTTCTCCCTCTCCCATGCAAATACTATATGGTTCATGACAACTAGGTGAAATATATGCTTTTTTAAAGTGCATGCAGCTGCTGTGGCTGTCATAGGGAGTGTCCTTCGAACAACTGAAGGCTGTGTAAGTCCTGCTTTAGTGAGTGCTTCTGGCTGGATTTTTAGCAAAATTAATGTTTTCTTTTACAGAGGCCCAGTTGAACACTACAGTTAAACACAGCTCCAATGGACATCAGAAATGTATACAATCAAGTTTCAAGGAAAGGTCATTGGAAGCCCAGATCAGGATCTGATATGATCCTGGGGCTGTGGACAATCTGGTTCACGAGGAGGACGAAGGCTTTGGAAGAACATGGGGGAAGCAAAATAGCAAAATTCTTTAACTGAAGGAGCTTGGGGTATTTACAGCAGAGGGCCACAGAAGTTTGGACTACCAGGTCAAACATATTTGCTACTGGACCTGTTACCACTTACTTACTTATAAAGGTACTTTTATAATCACAGAGTACCATATCTTAGCCAATGAAACACACCAGAAGAGTATTCATTGTTAATTTGTAATGAAATCAGCAATCAATTATTTTTCTCAACAAAGTCTTGCAATTATCAATGAGTGAAACAATCGAATGTTCTCTTTATAGTGATTTGGCTTGTGTTGAATCATGGTTACAAACATACTTTTTATTGAACAGACATTTTGAATTCAAGGGATTCATGCTTGAGTTGCATATCCCACAGCCAGTGTCCAAATGAGAGGGTTTGCCAGAGTGGTGACAAGAGAAAGGAAATTACGTGACAAGAGCTCTGGTGAAACTGAGGTCAAAGTTCAGCAAAGGGACAACCCTTCCATTGTTGAAGTCATTTTTCTCCCAAAGGAAGGCAGTTGTGGCGTTTGGAAGTCAATCATCTTAACCCAGGACATCGCTAAAGGAGTTCCTCGGAGCATTGCCGTCATCAAACATTATCAGCCGATATTCCACCAGGCAATAATTATGTCCAAAAAAGAGTTGGCTCTTGAAATACTATGGCATTCTGTTTTTGAGTCCCCACCTTCAATATCCCAATTGACAAAGAACTAAAGAGGTCTAACCGTACATCAACCATTTAAATAAGAGGAAAGCAGCAGAGCATTCTGCAGCATCGAACATGGAACACCACAGCTCAGGAACAGGCCCTTCAGCCCATGTTGAATATGATGCCAAGTTAAATTAAATCTCTTCTTCCCAATCATGATCCTTATCCTTCTGTCCCTGCATATTCACATGACTATCTAAAACTTCTCAAATGCCCCTATTATATCTGCTTCCATCAATATTCCTGGCAACCCGTTCCAGGCAAATGCCACTCGATGTATGGAAAATCACCCTTAAACTTTCCCTATCGCACCTTAAATGTGTGCCCTCTGGTATTTGACATATTGGCTGATTTTATTCTTATTACCTCAATGCCCTGCCAACAACTGTAAAGCACAAGGTTTAAGCATGTGAGGAATGTATGGGGATTTATATATTTGTTTATTTGTCGATACTTTCCATGCCACACTGTCCCAGTAATTGCAAAACCCCGATTAACCCTAAACTAATCACAGGATAATTTACAATGACCGACTAACCTTCCTGATACATCTTTGGACTGTGGGTGGAAACCAGAGCACCGGAGAAATCCCATGCATTCCACGGGGAGGACACACAAAAGGCTCCGTATGGAATGGTGCTGGGATTGAACTCTGAACTCTGAAATGCTTCAAGCTGTAATAGTGTCATGCTTAGCTCTACACTACCGTGGCACCCAAACATGACTTGTCAATCATGATTTCCCATTAGTAAATCCTTGTTAACCCTCCCAGTCCTACTAATAGATTACAAGTACCACTTTAGAAATAAGTTCCAGCATTTTGCCCATTACTGATGCCAGGTCCGTAGTTGTGTGTTTTCTCTCTCCCTCCTCACATTTCTTTATCCCCGGTTGTTATGAATGTAGAAATCAGAAAGGTAAAATTTATCAGTTGTTATTATAATCATTCTTCCTTGTGGAACTTTAATATATTATGACATTTTTGAAATGTTTGTTTGATATGGCCTTGATGTGGCCTCCTCTACATCAATGAGACTAAATGTAGGCTAAGCTATCACTTTGTGAATCAATTGTGTTCTGTTTGCAACAACCATCTAGAGAGTCTGGGTGGTTCCCATATTTCGAAACATATGATTGCCCTTTCAGTTCCCATCCCCAAATGAACACTGACCTGTCTGTGTTTAGGCTCCTCCACTGCCAAGGCCAAACAGAAACTAAGAGAACAGCATCTCATATTCCACTTTTGCAGCCCATAGCCAAATGGCATGAATATCTATTTTCCATTTTCATGTAATCCACACCCCGTGTTCCTTTCCAATGCCTGTCAGTCCAGCCAAGGTCTTTCACCCTTTGTTCAACTTTCACATACACACACACACACACTTCATGGTCTAGGGTAGAAGGAGATGAGTTATACAGCTCTCTTGACATGCACGTGCAGGTCAACTCTTTGAGTGATTATGCACGCAGTTTGAAGTTAATAACTCATCTCCTTCTACCTTAGGCCACAAAATTATCAATCACTCCGATGAGTTATTAATTTCAAACTTTCTGCATAATCACTCAAAGAGATGACCTGCATGTGCATGTAAAGAGAGCTGTATAACTCATCTCTTTCTACCTTAGGCAAAGAACTTATCAATCACCTATGCTGTGGACACTTTCTGGAGGTCCAAGATCCATATGCTCCACGACCGCTGGACTAAGTGTGTAAATGTAGGAGGGGACTATGTTGAAAAATAAATGTGCTAGGTTTTCTAAAATTGATTCCTTCTACCTTAGGCCATGAACATATCAATCACCCCTCGTATATTATTTCTGTTATTTGCACGATTTTTAAAATCTATTCAAATCTACAAAATACTGTAAATGATTTACATATTTATTATTATTATTTTATTATTTGTTCCTTCTTTCCTATGTTATGTGTTGCATTGAACAGCTGCTGCTAAGTTAATAAATTTCACGACACATGCCAGTGATAATAAACCTGATTCTGATTCTAAGATATAGATAGGTAAAGTGTGTGGGCAAGGATCTGGCAGATGGAATACAATATTGGTAAATGTGAGGTCATCCACTTTGGAAGGGAAAATGGAAGAGCAGATTATTATTTAAATGGTAAAAAAAATTGCAGCATGCTGCTGTGCAGAGGGACGGGAGTGCTTGTTCATGAATCACAAAAGGTTGGTTTGCAGGTGCTGCTGGCTTTCAAGAAGGCAAATGGAATGCTGGTCTTCATTGCTAGAGGGATTGAATTTAAGAGCAGGGAGATTATGCTGGAGAACTGCGTGCAGTTCTGGTCTCTTTAGCATGTGTACTAGTCTTAGACTCCCCCACCTTAGGAAAAAGACTGTGACTATCTTCTCTGTCTCTACCCCTCATAATTTTATAAGGATCAATAAGGTTACATCTCAGCCTTCTATGCTCAGTGAGTAAACCCAGCCAAGTATTCTCTTCTTTTTATCAAATTAAACCCCTCCATTCCAGGCAAGTCCTGGTAAATCTCTTCTGCAATCTTTCCAATGCTACCTCATCTCTCCTGCAGTGTAGTGACCAGAACTGTACACCATTCTCCAAGCGCAGCCTGACTAGCCACAACTTGAAAACTTGCTGTTGTTCTTCTTCCCTTCCTACCCCACAGAAAAACAAACTCCCCTTCCAGGTGAAGCAGGATTTGCTCATCCTTCACTCAGTCTGAATACTTCCACCATTTCTGTTTGTATTTCAATTGTTCTACTCCTTTTAGCAGCTGCCTATGCTTGGCCTGCGGTCCTTCATCTAATCTGCTGATTCTTGCAATAGCCCAGCAGTTTGCTCTCTCAAAACGTCCACATGTCAGGACCTGTCTTTGAATTGTGTGCTATTAGAAATTTTAAATATTGACTTTCCTCTGACAATGATGCTGGAGAATTCATGATAGACAGTCATTTATTCATCCTGGTCTAATCACTTGACCAGAACCCATGGCTATATTCACGGATTATTTTTTGTAAATTTTGCTATCTGCTTTGATACTTTGCTACCATTCAGATAAGAGGTTTAGAATCATCGAGCAAGTCAGCACAGAAGCAGGCCCTTTCCCCAACTCACCCATGCTGATCCAGATGTCTGTCCCATGTGCTTGCATTTGGCCACATCCCTTTCAACCTTTCTGATCCAAGCACCTGTCCAAATGACTTCTAAGTACCATTTGCACAGGCCTGAACCACTTCTTCTGTCAGCTTCCACACATGCAGGGTCAACTTCTTTAAATCTTTTCCCTCACACCTTAAAACTATGGCCTCTAGTTATTCAGAATTAGACAGAGTCAGAAACAGATTTAATCAGAATCAGGTTTAATATCACCAGCGAATGTTGTGAAATTTGATAACTCTATGCCAGCAGTACAATGCAATACATAATAATAGAAAAAACTGTGAATTACACACATATATATAGACAGATAGATAGTTAAATTAATTAAGTAGTGCAGAAATAGAGATTTAAAAAAATTGAGATGTAATGTTCATGGGTTCAATGGGCATTCAGAAATTGGATGGCAGTGGGAAGAAGCTGTTTCTGCTGTGAGTCAGCAAGTGGAGCAAAAAAGCAGTTCCTGAATCGTTTGTGTATGCCTTCAGTTTTCTGTGCCTCCTTTCTGTTTTTGATACCCTTTCCCTAGAAAAATACTCTGTCTATGACCTTATGATCTTATATATTCTCGATAAGGTCACCCCTCAATGTCCTATGTTTGAATAATTAACTGCTCAACCTCTCTCCATAACTTGAACACTCGAGTCTCAGTACCATTCTTGTGAATCTTCTTTGCTCCACTCGCTGACTCACAATACAATAAGATAGATAGATAGATAGATAGATACTTTATTCATCCCCATGGGGAAATTCAACTTTTTTTCCAATGTCCCATACACTTGTTGTAGCAAAACTAATAACATATAATACTTAACTCAGTAAAAAATATGATATGCATCTAAATCACTATCTCAAAAAGCATTAATAATAGCTTTTAAAAAGTTCTTAAGTCCTGGCGGTTGAATTGTAAAGCCTAATGGCATTGGGGAGTATTGACCTCTTCATCCTGTCTGAGGAGCATTGCATCGATAGTAACCTGTCGCTGAAACTGCTTCTCTGTCTCTGGATGGTGCTATGTAGAGGATGTTCAGAGTTTTCCATAATTGACCGTAGCCTACTCAGCGCCCTTCGCTCAGCTACCGATGTTAAACTCTCCAGTACTTTGCCCACGACAGAGCCCGCCTTCCTTACCAGCTTATTAAGACTTATTAAGCATGTGCACAGTTCTTGTTGGTGGAGACCCCAGTACTCAGCAATGAAATTTCATGAACCCAAACCATGGTCTCATTAGCCCCTTTATGTCAAAGAGACAAATCTTTTATTGAAATTGCTCATTCAAAATGCAACCCTTCTTTTGAGATACCATGTGCTGATTCATTGATGTGCAACACAGCCTTTAGCTCCAAATTGCTCTTTCTCAAATTTTTTTGCAAACAATACTTACAAAGTTTTACCAAACTGTTGGCTAACTTCATCCCAAAAAAGCCTCCTGTTTCAATGTTTACTTCTTTTTTCATACCAAGGAGATAGAGATTTACAATGGAATGATATACCAAAAAATCAAATTCCAGCAGTTTATCCTGTTTTAAGTCCTAAACTGTTTTCCTTTGAGTTGTTTTCTTTTGAACATCATTGCAAGTGGAGGGCAGGAAACTGCACCCTTGTTTCATGTCTGATCTCTGTAGCTGCAGTAACTTTTCTTTCTGAATCTCCTTTCAGCCCTCAACCTTCCTCCTAAAAACCCGATTGTGACAAAGTTAGAAAAAACTCACAGACTCCCTCTTGTCAGTTCTGTGAAAAGTTGAATACCTGGACAAAGAAGTTCATAGATCTGATCTGTTTTCTTTACTGAGCTTAAGTCTCAGTTTAATTATCATTGAACCATTCATGAATATCCATGAGTATAGCTATATGAAAGCACATTCCTCTTGGGCCAAGGTGCACCCACAGCGCCCACAGTCATACACAGCATGAGGCGCAAATAGCAAATATAAGATAGCAGTAAACATACAGTCATACACAAAAATATATATGTAGCCCACATTCCTGAGTGAGCTGTCCTGTAAATTGATGGTGAATGGGTGTTATCAGCCTGAACAAGCAGCTCTTAGCAGTCTGCAGATGCACTACACACTCAATCCAGCTTGTCTTCCACCAAGCAAACACTGGATGCAGCATCAATGGGAGGGGCTAGACCCCAATCTAGTGTGGGCACTGTGCAGCATCACCTCTGGCATCTCCTCTCCTGGACTACTGCAACAGGCAAGCCTGCGGCTTGAGGCCTAATCGCCATACAACTGAGGTAATGCAGCTCCCCTTGCTATCTGCCTTATCAGTAAACAAGGGAAACAGACTTACTGCATTTTACATTACCAAAGTCCAGCAGAGTCTTGTGATCACAGGAGAAACGTCCCAGATAACCACTCGCTGTTAGACCGCACACCGCCTTCACACACTGACACCAAAACCTTTTTGTAGCAGGCCCCTCCACCAATGAGCAGCTCGCTGCTGTGGTAGACCTGCAGTGCTTGAAGTTCTTATGTCCAACATTATCTTGCAATCATAAAAAAAATACACTTTAAAAAGACACAAACACCGTTGGTTTGCCCCCAAGCGGCCATGGTGGCCAAGCATTCTGCCATTTTACAGGAATTCAAAAGGTGACTTTTCTCAAGTTTCCTAAAAGGTTAGTAATCTTAATTAGGAAGAAGTCAGGCACTCAGAAAAATTTACCTCCATGACACTTTCTAAAAGGTCTGCTGAAAATTATCTGATGCTGCCGAGATACTCACTACTAGATCCACTTTTAAGCAGCAGTCACATGAGTGAGATTCCAAAGGGTCTAGAGATGTCTTGTGATCCTTCAGGAGTAGCTCTTCATCAACAGCAGTCAAGAGCTGGATTTTCAGATGTATTTAAGGATGGGCAATAACTCATGGCCTGGCCAGTGATGCGCAGATCCCAAAAATTAATTCAAAAAGACGGCTCCCTTTGGAAAGCAGGGTAGAAATAATTGGTGAGTGCAAGACACAACAGTGAATAGTGCATTACATCAGTGATGTCTATTTAACACTTCAGTAATATTTGAGTAATATTGTAAATATATCGTTTGATTAAATATTATTTGTTGTTCACAAAATACATTGTGGGGTGTATATAAAAGTAAGTGAATGGCATACATCATTATGCCACCACATCACATGTGTGTGTCATTATATAACCATGTAACATGTTTTACCTTGCAAAAGTAAAAAAAATTACACAGATCTCTTGGGTACCCTTGTTTTTCTTTCAGTGAGTTTTATGTTTTGGAGTTTCAAAATGTAACAGTGGCAATACGGAAGTTTTAAATAAACCTGAGGTGACTACCTGCCTGTTGAAATGCGGCGAGAAATTTGTTTAAAATAAATCACAGCAAAATGTTTTTCTTCCCAAGTGGAGAAAGACATTGATGTTAAAATAAGGCAGAAAATGGACAAGTTAACAGGTTCATAAACAGTGAGTACCAAGTAATAATAATAAATAAAAAAGAACAAAAATAGCATCAGAAAGATAGATGTGTTTGATTGCACGAAAGGTAACTGGAATATATATACTGAGTGAATTGAGCAGTATTTTGAAGCAAATAAAATAGCCAATGCAGAGCAAGTGCCAGTTTTGCTGAGTATAACGGGTGGAAAAGCATACATGTTGCCTAGAAATTTAACTGTTCCAACCAAACCAGCTGAAATGCGCTTTGCTGATGTCATGGAAGTAATGCAGTAATAATTAGATCTGAAACTATTGCTGACTGGAGACTGTTTCAGGGTTCATAAGCAGAATCAAAAGGAAGGGGAGTCCATTTCAGTGTACATGGCTGAACTGAAGAAGTTAACTAAGCATTGTCAGTTCAGTGCTAGGCTTAATGTTGCACTGAGGGATAATTTAGTTGGTGGAATATTGCAAGAGAGCATTCAAAATAGCTCGTAACTGAAGCTCAACTCACACTTAAAAGAACAGTTGAAATCACTGTGTCAATGGAAACTACAGACAGAGATGCAATTGAGTTGTAGTCAGGAATGCAAGTGAACTTGAAGAAAATTGCAACCTCTAAACAGAAACCTACCTGGCTGAATAAATTGTGTTACCATTGTGGCAGGGGTTCACATACACCCAACCAATGCACATTTAAGGGTGAAATTTGCAGAAAATGCAACAAAGTAGGATGCATACAAAGAGCACGTTGGGCAGACAAACATAAATGGACTGCATGGGGAAGAGAAAAAGCTAAGAAGTCAGTTGCAGTTGTAAAAAGAATACTAATCTGCAGGCTGTGGATGAAAAATCTGATAATGATGAGAGTGACACAGGATTGGGTAGTCTTAAGATTTAAAATGGGAAAACTAACAATAGACAAGAAATATAGCTTACACCAAAGTGAATGGCAAATTAATTAAAATAGAATTGGACTCTGGCTTGGCTGTTTCAGTTACTCTACAAAATGAGTTGGAATGCCATTTCAAAGATATAGCTCTGACACCTGTGGATATCCAACTCGGAATTAATACTGGAGAAAAGATAGCTCTTGTGGGAATGACATTTGTAGCAGTGAAATACAACAACCAACAAGCCACGTTGGGCTTGTGTGTGGTGTTACACCTGTGCCCCCCTCCTTTTTGAGAATCGCAAGATCACCATTAAGTCGGGGCAGGAGACCCAGGAAATGAGAGAGAGACATTTGGAATGTCCTGGCCCTCAGCGATACAAAGCCACGGAAAAGGTCATTGTCTCTTGGAGACGGAATTGTGTATTGAGTACTATGCTTCGTGGAAGCCCTCAGGCAATGTGGGCTGGTTGGGGGATGGCATCATTCCACCCTGAGTGACATCTGAGACCCCGTGAGTGGGGATAAAAGAGGGTCTGGGGAACAGCCCTTTTAGATGCACCAGAAGAAACGCTAGAACTCCTGTAACAGCGTAATAGCGAAAGCCGGTGGAAAAGCCCACGTGCGTCCTTTTCCATTTGCCTCGGAATTGGTGGGTCTTGCCATGGAAGAACGGCTTTAGCTAACACAAAGGAGCACTCAGCCCCCACCGACTCTCGAAGGATTGACATCATAAAAAGAATGGGCAAGTTTAACTCTCTCTCTTGACTCCAACCAAAGGCTGCAGCCTGCAGCTTGAATGAACTTGAGTGATTTTTATATTTCCATCAGACAATACATTATCCCCTAGACAACGATAGAGCTATTTCTTATTGATTATTATTATACCCGCACTTTTAGATTTAGTATTGACGACGTATATTATCTGTATGTTTGCATTGATATTATTTTTGTGTATTTTAATCAATAAATACTGTTAAAAATAGTACCATTAGACTTCAACGGACCTCTCTATCTTACGTAACAGTGGTAAAAACAGGAGGGCCAGAATTGTACGGTTATGGGTGGCTGAGACAACTACAACTTGATTGGAGATCTGTTCACCCTTCACAAGCCACACTCCCTGCAAAAGTGTCAACTAAAAGCAAATTATCAAAGGTACTGGATGATGCCACAGCAGTATTCGGGGATGGCAATGGAGAAGTCATACTGTCACAACCACGGATTTGGCAGCACAGTAGATACGGCAATTGCGCTCATGAATAAGCACTTGTCAGCTAATTATTATTTCATTGTGATGGTATTTAACTCCATTCTTCTCGTCATAGCACTTGTCAAGACTTGAGCAAAGCACGGCAACATTTCGCAGCCTGCTTGCATTTGTCCTTGCCTGAGAAATTGGACAGTTGAGTCAACTGACTCTGAAGACTAGCGATATTTGTTTAATATTTAGTTATTCCTTTCAGTTGCAGTGTTGGCTTCATTTTCCTTTTGAGAGTTTTAGCTAATGGTTCTGTTTGGCCTAGCATTTATTGTTTTCTTTTCCCTCTAACTGTTTATATTAACTATTTGTGAACTATCGACCCACTTCAGTGTCTCTCGCTCTGCACATGGGTTATATCTGAATATAGTAACGCATACATATCAAGCGTAAAGTAGCATTAAATGAAAATGCCACACCCAAGTTTTACAAAGCCTATTCAATTACCTATGCCAAATGTGATAAAGTAGCCAGTGAACTAAATTGCATGAAGGCTGAAAGAATTCTTTCCAAAGTTGAGTGGAGTCCATGGACAAAGCCAGTGAATAGGTCTGTATGTCAGTGAATAGGTCAACACGGTACTGAACGTAGATCAATACCCTCTGCCCAGGATAGAGATACCTTTGTAGCCCTTTCTGGAGGAAAACACTTCAGTAAAGTGGACTTAACTGAGGCTCACCTACAGATGGAAATGGAAGAAGGGTCTAAAATATTTCTCACCATAAACACTCAGCAAGGGCTTTATTGCTACAATAGGCTATTTTTGGAGTAGTATTTGCACCTGCGCTCTGGCAGAAAGCTGTGGACCAGGAGTTGCAAGGCTGCCCAGGAACTCAGTGTTACCTGGATGACATCGTTGTAACTAGTGAGGATGACTAGGAACATCTACAAAAATCTCAAGACAGTCGTGAAAAGATTAGGAGATAAAGTGTTCAGAGAATAATGCAATAAGCGTGAATTTTTAAACAAATGATAACTTACTGTGGTCACACAGTTTATACAAGTGTGCTGGTGGATGCCCCAAGGCTAAAGGATGTATCCTAGTTGTGGTTGTCGTGGTTTCTCGTGCCCCACAAATGACCAGGAGACGCAGAAGATTCTTCAAGAAGTATTAAACTTTAATTTGCAAATCAAAGCTGAGACAGTCATTGAGCTAGTCGCTGATTGCCCACCGATCCTTGTACATAGCATTTTTTATAGCAATCTCCTGGTTTAGTTGCATTAGCATATCCAATCGGTTTACAGTTGCGTATCACAAGTACATCCGCCACTATTGTTTCTACCTATTGACTTAATCATGTTCTAATCTACATCTCTTAGCTACCTCTCATTAACACACCATTGTCTTCTACATTCTTAAGATTTCATTCTCCTACTAAATTGGATACATGCATAGCAAATAGCAAACTCAGACTACATAATCTACATCAAAGCTGACTACATAGTTTTGGTTACACAGCAAACAATGCAACTTTTATACTCCAATATATCTCCCCTTCACACAGAGAAAGAAGACTAAGAGTCTGCGCACAAAAGCCCCAATAAACTCAAGCACTTATTCCCAAATCTCGGGTTAAACTATAATTTTCTGTGCCAAGACCTCAAAGTATTCTCTCCGTTACCCTGGGCCGCTGAGCCAAAAACCTGTCCCTTTGTACCTGAGACAAGGAAAAAAACTCAGAAGCCCTTACAATCTACTCCCACACTGTTGTTTTGCTCTTGTTCATCCTGCAGGTGTTGTCGGCTGTAACGATACATTTTCGGTGTTTCTTTCTCCACTAAGCTTGCTTCAGTAATTGCCACGAGCATCAGAAATTGTTTGGTTGCAGCAAGCACTACAAGAGACTTGAGACAAGGAAGAAAACAGCACAGCACAAGCGCACAGCTCAACAATACAATACTGACAGTTATTGCCATTTTAGTCAGCCATGCTCCCCATCCTCCGAGTCTACTTTCTAACCAGTCAAAGAACTGATGTCCGAACCCTGCATTCTGTGCGCATACCTCGCACTGTGACAAGACAAAGTCCACTGAAGCCTTTAAATAAAGTGACCAAAAACCATCCTTCTTTATTTTCTTTATCACTTCCCCCCTTGCACAATGGTCAATCCCATGCGGTTCTGAAATCAGAATCGTCAGTAGAGGGGTGGGCGCTACCAGCAAACCATCTTCCATGCTCCACAAGCCTTCCGGGTTCTGCTTGGCCCCCCTTCGTCTCCACATTGTCTGTTCTGCCAAAGTTGCCTTACCTTGTATTTCAATTAGGTCCTCTACCGCAGGTTCTGGAGCTAGGCTTATCTGGGGGGCAATGACAGCTGATGTACACCCGGACGCTTTTCTGGCTGCCTCGTCCGCAGCTTGATTTCCCTTTGTTATTACATCATTTCCCTTTTTATGTGCCTGGCATTTTACTATAGCCAATGCTTTAGGTTTCATGATGGCTTTTATTAAGTCTAGAATTTGCTGACAATGTTGTCTGGGATCTCCACTGCTTTTTTTTAAAAACCTCTCTGTTTCCACACTGCCCCGAACAAATGGCATACTCCATGAGCATATGCTGAATCAGTATAGATGTCTACTGTCTCACCTTCCATCATTTCACACGCAGCTGTCAGGGCTTTGATTTCCGCTAGTTGGGCGGAACACGGTTGGGGACAGGACTCCATCCTAATAATCTTATAGCTCGACTGATCCTGCTGCACTACTGAGAACCCTGCATGATTTCCATCATAATCCCTATAACAAGAGCCATCTACGAACAGAACCTTTTTATCTGCATCCTCTAGTGGTTCTGACCGGAAATCTGCTCTCAATTTGGCAAATGTCTTCGTCTTCCCTACACAATCATGGGGTTCTCCTTCGTAGACCAAAGGGACAAAATCAGCTATATTACTGGTAGTGCATCTCTGTATAGTTATGTCAGGAAATGTCACTAGCATCTGATACGCTGCTATCCTGGCTGGCGTCAGCACAAATTTCCCTCTTTCCAGCAATTCTGCTACTTTGTGGTGTGTGTACAGAGTCACAGGATAGCCCAGGGTTACAGATGATGCCTTTTCATATGCATAGTACAGCGCCGCCAATCCCTGATAACAGGGTGGATACCCCTGAGCCACCTCATCTAGTCTTGTACTGTAGTATGCTATCGGCTGCTTTGCTTTTCCTGTGCCTGTCTCTTGTGTTAGAACCGCTGTGACATAACCCTCCTGTCGGTTGGATACATACAAATGAAAAACCTTCTCGTAGTCAGGCAAAGCTAATGCTGGTGCTGACTGCAATTCCTGCTTAATAGTATTGAAAACTATCTCTGCCTCTTCATTCCACTGTAAGCCGTTCTTCAAATTTGTATGTCCTGCTTCTTTCATTATCTTTCTCAAAGGTGCCACAATCTCAGCATATTCTCCTGTCCAATCTGAGCTGTACCCTGCCATTCCCAAAAACGTCATCATCTGCCCTACAGTCTGGGGTTTTGGGGCCTTAGTTATTGCCTGAATCTGATTTGGTGCTATCGCCTTCACTCCCTTGGATATTACCCTGCCTAATTATTCCACTTGCTGCGTGCAAAATTGCAGTTTCTTTTTGGATACTTTATGTCCTCCGTGTGCCAGCTTCTCTAACAGAGTTATAGTGTCCTGCTCACACTGTTCCTTACTGTGGAGCAAATCAACAGGTCATCCACATACTGTAACAATGTACTTTCCAATGGTATGCCCTCTAGGTCTGCCTTCAACACCTGATTAAAAACGTGTGGTGAATGTTTAAACCCTTGCGACATTCTGGTATAGGTATACTGAGCACCTCTGTAAGTAAATGCAAACAGATACTGACACTGGTCGGCTAGAGGAATGCTGAAGAAAGCCGAACACAAATCAATCACTGAAAAGTAACTTGCTTCTGGTGGAACATTAGTCAAAAGCGTGTGTGGGTTGGGGACTACCGCTGGCCAGTCCTCTACCACATCATTTACCGCTTGCAAATCATGCACCAATCTCCACTTAGATTTATCTGCTTTTAAGACCGGCAGCAATGGGGTATTGCATGGACTGTTTGTTCTTTTAAGCATTCCTATTTCAAGCAACCCCTGCACTGTTGATGCTATTCCCTCTTCTGCTTCTGGTCTTAGAGGGTATTGTGGTCTCCTGGGTGGAATTGCTCCTTTTTTCAGCCTTATTTCCACCGGACTAGCTGTTTTTATTTTCCCTACGTCCATGTCATGCTGTGACCACAGAATAGATGGCAACTCATCTAACCTTCTATCTTTCTGCTGGCCTCTTTCCTTTCCCAGCAATGGCATGTGTGGTTGGGGAGTTATTTCGACCTCTCTCACTGTCCCTACCATATCTACACTTACCATTATTTTAATGCAATTGTTGTCTTCTGATATCCACACCTCTGGCGTGATTTTCCTCCACACTGTTACGGTTTCAGCACTCTTAACTAAGGGTCCTGAGTCTTTAGACTGATATCCCTTGTTTACCAACAACGTTACGTGGGGCGCAGCCTCCGGTATCCTGTGCCATTTTTCTAAAAAGGTGTTCCACTTAACTTGTAAAGCTGCCCCTTGCTTTCCAATTATCACAGCCTCCCCTTCCAGGTGCTGTTGGGTACATGCCTCCAGGTGCCATCTCTCCTCTAACTCCCTGTTCTGAGTCTCATCAAAAATCACTGTACAATGTAGCTCAGATTTGGGCATTACAGCCCTGGGTAATATAGCCTGCACGCCCTTTTTCCATTTGTCCCAGGTTTCCTGAATCTGATCTGCGATATCTCCTATCCAAAAGACATTAGCCTTCTTGTCTTCTTGCACTTTCAATTGAGCCCCTGCTCTTTCCACACTCAGCCCATTTCTGGTGCATTCTAATTTTAATTCCAGTTTCAATAAGGCATCTCTGCCTAACAAATTAATCAGATTTCCTTTAAATACTAGCACCGGCAAAACAATTCCTTTATTTCCCATTCTCAACTACACTGGAGCCGTGCACTGTGTCAACTGTGTTTTCCCCGAGAACCCTACCATCTTAATAAACTTTCCTGACATGGGAAGGTGAAGGGCATACTGTGGCTGTACACAAGTGTACGTGGCTCCAGTATCTATCATCATTGGTGTCAGTTGCCCTTCTAACATAACCTGAACAATGGGTTCCTCGTTTGCCTCCCTTGTTATCATTGGGTAATGTCCCTTCCCTCTCGAGTTCTTGGGGCACCCCTAATACCTTGCATAGAGGTTCACAGGTCCGCTTGGGCCTGTGGGGGCTGGCCCTTGGCTAAACTTTAGTTCCCTTCTTATCGGTTCCTGCTGGTGTATGACAGGCCATGGTGTAAACGGACAATCTCTTCTCATGTGACCTGGCTGATTACATCCCCAGCATAATCTCTCTACCTCTCTTTCCCCCTGTTTCCTCACTGGTCCCATCTGCTGATAGCTCCTCTGTCCCCCTCCTTGGGACTTCCAGTCCTGTCTGGGCTGTTTGAATTTAGTCTGTTCCTGATAGGGCATTTGTGGGAATGCTCCCCCAAAGACGTTGATTATTGGCATGGGGTTTTCCGGCCCTTGTCTTACAGTATGATCAGTTCCTCCATATAGCGGTGCTTCATCCAGTTCGATGGCTGTACTCGGACCGGTGGTTGCTGGCAGCATCTTTTTGCTTTTCTCTTTTTCCTTCTTTTTGAGTTCTTCGAGCTGCATTTGTATGAACTTTCTTTACACCTCTTCCTGCTGCTCAGCCAACCTTCGTTTGTCTTTCTGATATTTCTCAACCTCATGGACTACGTGGTCCCTAAATTCTTGTGGGGTCATTGACGTCAGCCCAACCACTTCCTCCATTTTAGATTTTACTTGCGGAGGCATTGCATCCAAAATGCTATGTCGGAACAATGTGGTGATAAATAAGCTATTTTCCACCTCTTGCTCAGTCTCCAGTCTCCACCTTTTCAATTGGTTTTCTACGTAGGCTACGTGGATCCCCCTTTAAAGCTTTGGGGTCCACTTTGGGTGGATAAAGCTTCCTGAGGGCCTACCATACCCTCTGCCTCACTCTGTCAAACCCGTCTCCGTCAGTTCTCGGGCCGTTCGGGTTTATTATGCCAGCCATTTCCATTAGTTCATTAAATTTGGAGGTTCCCATCAACCTTATCAATAGTGCCTTCAGATCTCCCATAGCCAATAATCGTCCCGCCGTTTCTTCTTCAAAGACTCTAATCCATTTCCCTGCTCCTTCATGTAGATTGGTGTTACGGATTCAGGCAACAATAAATATATGAGTTAGGCAGGGGTTTTTATAACAAATAACACGTTTATTAAACACTGAAAACAAACCCCCCCCCAAAAGTAAACAAATCACTGACGTAACCGGAAATCAGCTGCTGTGCAGCAGCCTAAACAGTTCTTAAAGCAATGTTGCAAAAACAGTTCTTCAAAATAGTATTGCCAAAAGTTCAAAATGCTCACAGTCCATTTAAGGTAGAGACTTTTTAAGACGATTTAAATTCTCTTTTCCATCGTGTTGCTTCAGTTCCCAAATCGAACATTTTCCACGAAGAATTTACGTAACGAAACGAAACGGCTTAAAGGCACTGACCTTTCCTTTACAGAACTATTCCCAATCCTTTCTGCTATTTCGCAGGGATTAACACGAGAACAGTCAACGAATTCCTTCCAAATAAGGATCAAACAAGGTCGAACCTGTTTCACCATCGAAATTGATTCTCCTCGATCTTTAACTCCCGAACTCCGATCTTCACTCTCCACTGATTCTCAACTAGCAGTATTATAAAGAAACTGCTGGCAATGACCTTTTAAACTTTAGGCATTAGATAAAACTTCATCTTTCAACTAAACTGCGTCATAACATTAAATCACGCAGTGGCATGAAGTCAACATGGCAAATCCAGCCATGAACTGCCCCTCCTCACAGGGAGGGGCCCTCCTCTTATACCCTGATACCCTGTTAAAAAAAACCTGTCACATGACCTCTACTGGCGGGAAAATGATGTCACTTCACCATCACAAGACCATTACCTCAAGTCCAGTATAGCTTCAATCCTCACGTCTTAATAAGCTGATAAGGAAGGCGGGCTCTGTCGTGGGCAAAGTACTGGAGAGTTTAACATCGGTAGCTGAGCGAAGGGCGCTGAGTAGGCTACGGTCAATTATGGAAAACCCTGAACATCCTCTACATAGCACCATCCAGAGACAGAGAAGCAGTTTCAGCGACAGGTTACTGTCGATGCAATGCTCCTCAGACAGGATGAAGAGGTCAATACTCCCCAATGCCATTAGGCTTTACAATTCAACTGCCAGGACTTAAGAACTTTTTTTTTTTTTTTCTTAAAGCTATTATTAATGCTTTTTGAGTTAGTGATTTAGATGCATATCATATTATTACTGAGTTAAGTATTGTATGTAATGAGTTTTTGCTACAACAAGTGTATGGGACATTGGAAAAAATGTTGAATTTCCCCATGGGGATGAATAAAATATCTATCTATCTATCTATCTATCAGTCACATGACAAGTACACCACTGTCACATCACGGGTACGTAACAATTGGGCAGAGTATTTTTCAGCCCTTCTAGGTCCTGGGATCCCCAAGGGATATACTGCACTTGTCCTGATCCTTTAACTAACAACGGCATCATTCTTGCTCCTTCTTCCCACCTGCCCTGGCTCTCCTCCTTGCCTGACTCCCCATCTGTCTCAGGGTATGTCTTTACTGCCTCCCACACAAATTTCTCCGGGGTCCTCTTCTTCCCTCGGTCTCCCTGTGGAGTCCTTCCTTTCTGTCCTGATTCAATACTTGGTTGGCCCCTGGAGTATTTTTCGCATCTCCTCTGGCAATCCCCTCTCAGTAACTTATCTAGCTCTCTCTCTACTTCCGCAAGTCGCTTCCCTACTGCCTCCTTCTGCTCTTCTAGGCTCCTGCCTCCTACCTCTTCCCCACAAATTCTCGCATCCTCTCTCTCTCCACTTAACTCTTGCTCCTCCAATGAGTCACCTTCTCTTCCTTCCTGTCCGTGTCTGTACCCCTGTGGCAGGGACTCCTCATGATCCTTACTCGTGCTTGATTCCCTTCTGTCTTGTGTTTCTCCAAGAATCTCATCTCCTATCTTTTTTCCACTTCCTCTTGAATGCCTCATCTCTTCCTGCCCTGATGAGCCATTTTCTTTTCTGGTCTGTTTATTTCTATGGTATAACCGATACTCCTCATACTCTTTTTTCTCTCTCAAGTATTTCATCCGTTCAATCTCTTCTTTCATTTCTCTCTTTGCCTGTTCCACCTTTATCCTTTCTGCTATCCTTTCACCTTTATCCTATCGCTGCTTTTTCCTTCTCGTATTGTCTTTTTTCCTCCTCATTCTCCCAAACTTGTACTTCTCCCTGCATGTTTACTCTTCCTGTCAGCAGGGGGCACTGCTTAGGGGTTCCTTCCTCATTATAGGGAGGGGGCATTTCTGTTTCTTTTGCATCCGGGTACGGAGCTGAAGCCAGCTTCTCATTGTACCTTTCTCTCTCTCTAACAGGCTGTTTCTCCAGCACCTTAGTGTCTTCCTCACTTGTAGTCAATATTCTACCTGTCCTCCTCAGCCTTTCTCCCTCCGTTCTGAAGAGTTTTAGCACTTCCATTTCTCGTTCTCTTTTTTGCCCTCTTTTCTTAGATTTATCTTTTGGTTTGTAATTTTTAATTAGTGCCTCCATTTCTTCGCACAAGCTTACATCAAACGTTCCTTCTCTTGGCCATTTTGTGATTAGGTTTTTGGTTCTCTTTTCCCATTTTTCTGAAGTTTTTGTGATCTCATATTTATTTACCGGGATTTTTTTGCTCAGAATCTCTACTGCCGTTCCTTTACCTGTCATGTTGTTCTCTCTTTTTAAGGTATTTCAGAGATTCACAGTTCGTTTACTGGATAATATTATTTACTCTAATTCTATGCCTAGTCTATCATCTATCTACCAGCGCTTTAAACTATATATTGGACTGTCCTTGTTTCCTATTCTGTTCTGCCCGTACAGACCTCTATTCAGAGCAGTATCCACAGAACTTTCTCTTTGCACCTCGTCTATTCAGACCCTTATCTCTTAAGGCGGTATCCACGAGGATTTTCTCTATTTTCCTTTCTCTGCCCGTTCAGACCTTCGTTTCATACGAAGCGGTATCCACAGGGATTTTCTCTATTTTCCTTTCCCTGCCCGTTCAGACCTTCGTTTCATATGAAGCGGTATCCACAGGGATTTTCTCTATTTTCCTTTCCCTGCCCGTTCAGACCTTCGTTTCATACGAAGCGGTATCCACAGGGATTTTCTCTATTTTCCTTTCCCTGCCCGTTCAGACCTTCGTTTCATACGAAGCGGTATCCACAGGGATTTTCTCTATTTTCCTTTCCCTGCCCGTTCAGACCTTCGTTTCATACGAAGCGGTATCCACAGGGACTTACCAACACCACGTGGACTTTTTCTTCACTTAACTTCTTATTAGCTTACTTGTACTTACCCTCACTGCAGTGTTCTTGATCAATCCTCTGAGCCTCCTGTTAACCCCCAATTCTGCCAGATTCTTTGGACCGGAGAGACCCTTCGGCAGTGGTTCCACACTGCTGAGACTCCATGACCTCCCCAAAACTAACAGAATTCTTAGTCCAAATTGTCGCAAAAAGCGCTTACCTTTTGTTTGGGTGCACCCTTAATTCTGTTAGCCTTGTGGGGGCCCCTAGAGGACTGGGAAGTGACCCCAATTTGCCATTTCCTTTCCGCAGGTCTCTTTCCAGTCCTGCCACGGTCGCCAATTTTGTTGTGGTTTCTTGTGCCCCACAAACGACCAGGAGACGCAGAAGATTCTTCAAGAAGTATTAAACTTTAATTTGCAAATCAAAGCTGAGACAGTCATTGAGCTAGTCGCTGATTGCCCACCGATCCTTGTACATAGCATTTTTTATAGCAATCTCCTGGTTTAGTTGCATTAGCATATCCTATCGGTCTATAGTTGCGTATCACAAGTACATCCGCCACTATTGTTTCTACCTATTGACTTAATCATGTTCTAATCTACATCTCTTAGCTACCTCTCATTAACACACCATTGTCTTCTACATTCTTAAGATTTCATTCTCCTACTAAATTGGATACATGCATAGCAAATAGTAAGTTCAAACTACATAATCTACATCAAAGCTGACTACATAGTTTTGGTTACACAGCAAACAATGCAACTTTTATACTCCAATATGGTCCTTTTTAGAAATTGTCAATTACTATAATAGGTTCCTGCCAAACCAGGCCACTGCGCTCCTCTCCTTGAATTCATTACTACAGATCAGGAAGAAATGGCAATGGACAAAGCAGTGTGAGGTGGCTTTCTAGAAGACAAAGGAAATGATGACATCAGACACTGTTCTCACACATTATAACCAACATCATCCCGTAAAGCTTGCCTGTGATGCCACGCCCTATGGTACAAGTGCAATCATGTCACATGTTATGAGCGATGTAAATGAACATCCTATAGCCTTTGCATCATGTTCCCTTACCGCTGCAGAGAAAAGCTATGCACAAGTTGACAGAAGGGCCTTGAGTCTGGAAGAAGCCCCAGAACCTGAGATTATTTAACAGCCGCAAGTCTCTCCTGCCAAGCAGAATGACTCCCCCTTGTAAGGAAAGGACAATATCCCACAAGATTAAGAAAGCCTCCACAGCGATAAAAACATTAGGCCTGAATGGGATAATTTAAAATTGATTATGCTGTGGCTGTCTGCATCTTAGCTGTATTATATATACTATGTATATAGTTGAGGTGCATTCTATATTGAGTGGGATTTGATACAGTAGCTAAGCAGGGAAGAGAGTTACGTATTTAATATTTGAACAATATTGTAAATACTCAGTTTTATTAAACATTGTTTGTTGCTAACAAAATGCACTGCAGTTTATATGTAAAAGTATGTGAATGGCATATGTCACTACACCACTACACCACGTTATATGTGTGCATCTTGCAAAAGGGAAAAAACAAAATTTACACACGTTTTTGTGCTTCTTTGTTTGTCTTTCAATTAGTTTTATGTTTTGGAGCTATAAAACATAACAATTAGCACTTCAACCTGGTTAAAATTGTCTCTGATTACTTTGCTTACCAGTCATAACTGTGCGTGCTTTTTGAAATAATGTCACTATTAGATTGTGAGTGAAGCAATTTTTCTCTTTCCCACTGCCTTCTGTGTAGCACTGGATTGCATCTAACACTGAGATTGTGAGATAGCATTTTTAAACATATCCATGTCCAGGAACTGATCCTTAATGTGGTTGGAAAGTGTCCCATGACACTGATAGCTATGCTAACCCAAGCTAAACAGGTCAAGATCTGTGACCCAGATCAAAGATATTTCGCCAAGAAAGCCTAAGGGAATGGCCATGTCTCTTGCTGTAGGAAGAGCAAAAAGAGAAGTTAAGTCTCCAAATAGGCTTGCAAACGTAACAAAGCATGATCTGCTGAATACTGCAAATGATGATTATGAATGGGTTCAAATGGTCCAAATCAAGAAGAAAATGTTTGTCTTTGTGCCACTCATCCCTGAAGCTTCTAACTATCAAGCCTTTGAACTGAGCTAGCAGAATCAGAATCAGGTTTATTATCACTGGCATGTGTCCTGAAATTTGTTAGTTTAGCAGTAACATTTCAATATAATACATAATATAGAAGAAAAGAAGTACATAAATAATAAATAAACAAGTAAATCAAATACAGTATATGTATATTGAATAGATAAAAAATGATGCAAAAGCACAAATAATATATATTTTAAAAGTGAGGTAGCGTTCATGGGTTCAATGTCGATATAGAAATCGGATGGCAGAGGGGAAGAAGCTGTTCCTGAATCACTGAGTTTGTGCCTTCAGGCTTCTGTACCTCCTGCCTGATGGTAACAGTGAGAAAAGGGCATGCCCCGGGTGCTGGGCGTCCTTAATAATGGATGCTGCTATGCTAGTACTAATGTACTTTGTAGGCTAGTACCCAAGATGGAGCCGACTAAATTTACAACCCTCTGCAGCTTCTTTTGGTCCTGTGCAGTAAACCCCCCCCCCCCCCCCCATACCAGACATTGATGCAGCCTGTCAAAATGCTCTCCACGGTACAACTATAGAAGTTTTTTGTTATGATACCAAATCTCTTCAAACTCATAATAAAGTATAGCCGCTGTCTTCCCTTCTTTATATCTGCATCAATATGTTGTGATGAGGTTAGGTCCTCGGAGATAATGACACCCAGGAACTTGAAACTGCTCTCTCTCTCCACGTCTGATCCCTCTATGAGGATTGGTACCCTTCCTGAAGTTCACAACCAGCTCTTTCATCTTACTGATGATGAGCGCAAGATTGTTGCTGTGACACCACTCCACTAGTTGGTATATCTCACTCCTGTACGCCCTCTCATCTCCATCTGAGTTTCTACCAACAATACTTGTATCATTAGCAAACTTATAGATGGTATTCGAGCTATGCCTAACTGCACAGTCATGGGTATAGAGAGAGTAGAGCAGTGGGCTAAGCACACACCCCTGAGGTGCACCAGTGTTGATTGTCAGCGAGGAGGAGAGGTTATCACGAATTGCGCAGATCGTGGTCTTCCAATTAGGAAGTTGAGGATCCAATTGCAGAAGGAGGTACAGAGGCCCAGGTTCTGCAATTTCTCCATTGGGATTGTGGGGATGATGCTATTAAATGCTGAGCTATAGTCGGTGAACAACATCCTGACATAGGTGTTTGTATTGTCCAGGTGGTCTGAAGCTATGTGAAGAGCCACTGAGATTGCATCTGCCATTGACCTATTGTGGTGATGGGCAAATTGCAATGGATCCAGGTCCTTTCTGAGGCAGGAGTTCAGTCAGGTCATGACCAACCTTTCAAAGCATTTCATCACTGTAGATGTGAGTGCAACTGGGCAATAGTTATTAAGGCAGCTCACATTATTCTTCTTAAGCACTGGTATAATTGTTGCCTTTTTGAAGCAAGTGGGAACTTCCACTCGTAGCAGTGAGAGGTTCAAATGTCCTTGAGTACTCCCGCTAATTGGTTGGCACAGGTTTTCAGATCCTTACCAGGTACTCCATCGGGATCTTCTGCCTTGCAAGGGTTCATTCTCTTTAAAGACGGCCTGACATCAGCCTCTGAGACAGAGATCACAGGGTCACCATGTGCAGCAGGGATCTTCACAGCTGCAGTTATATTCTCCCTTTCAAAGCAGGCATAGAAGTTCATCTGATAGTGAAGCATTGCAGCCATTCATGCTATTGGGTTTTGCTTTGTGGGAAGTAATATCTTGCAAACCCTGTCAAAGTTGTTGTGAACCCGATGTCACCTCCAACCACGTTCAAAATTGTCTCTTTGCCCTTGAAATAGCCCGCCACAAGTCATACCTGATTTTCTGGTACAGGCCTGGGTCACCAGACTTGAATGCCACAGATCTAGCCCTCAGCAGATGACGTACCTCCTGGTCCATCCATGGCTTTTGGTTTGGGAATGCACAGCAAGTCTTTGTGGGCACACACTCATCCACACAGGTTTTAATGAAGTCGGTAACAACTGCAGCATACTCATCCAGGTTTGAAGATGAATCCCTGAATACGGCCCAGTCCATCGATTCAAAACAGTCCTGTAGCTCCTGTGTTTCCCTTGTCCAGACCTTTGTGGTCCTCACTGCTGGTGCTGCAGTCTTCAGTCTCTGCCTATACCACGGGAGTAGAAGTATAGTTAGGTGATCTGAAGTGAGGGCGTGGAATAGCATGGTAGGTATTCTTGATGGTGGTGTAACAATGGTCCAGAGTGCTGTTTCCTCTGGTATTTCAAGTGATCTGTGGATGGTAATTGCTTAGGGATTTTTCAGACTGGCTTGGTTAAAATCCCCCAAAACGATGGTGAAAGCGTTAGGGTGCGCTGTTTCGTGCATGTTGATCCCATTGCTCAGATCATCTAAAGCCTGATTGACATTGGCCTGAGGTGGAATGTATACTGATACCAAAATGATCACCATACCTAACACTTGATTCCAGCAAACCTAAAATAGTAGCAGCCACCTAATAAAATATTGTAAAGTAATAATATAAACCTTAATAATATCTAAACTGTCTAGGTTCAGAAAATGACTTGACATGTAAAATGGCTCCTCCTACTGGCTTTATTTTTTTCTGTTTGTTTTTATTGAGATGCGGTGCAGAATCAGCTCTCGCGCCCCTTTGAACCATTCTGCCCAGTTTAACCTTAGCCTAATCATAGGACAATTTACAATGACCAATTTCAACCTACTAACCGGTGCATCTTAGGACTGTGGGAGGAAACCGGGGCACCGAGAGAAAACCCGTGCGTTCAAGGGGAGGACATACAGATTCCTAATAGATGACATTAGATTTGAACTCTGAACTCTGGCGCTCTGAGCTGTAATAGAATATCAGATCTAATAATAATGGAGCCCAATACTATTTCATAACAGTTCTATTTCACAGCTGAACTTAAATGCATGAAAATGCTGCTGCTTCCTTGTGTGTGTGTGAGAGTGAAATAATTGTCTAATCAATGCAATATAGGCAAAAATAACTTACTTTTGTTATTTTCTATTTTTCTTTCAGTTCAACTTGAATTTTCTATTTTAAAGACTTCAGACAAGATTTGTGTGAATTGTAGACTGATGATTTACAAGAATTAATTTACAAGAGTTCCTTCAAGTTAACCACATATCGGAGGTGAAATTTTATTTTGAAAACTGCAAAAATATATATTGTGGTATTCTACTGTTAAAATATTTGTCAGGCTGTTGATATTAGGTGGAACTTGGTGAAATGCGGTCTATTAAATGTGCTGCATCAAATTCCTTAATATTTCAGGAAAGTCACTGATAACTGAAATAGAAATACAGCTGTTCAACTTTCTGCACCTCGTCTTCCTTGATGTTTGCTTTGTTGTGTTGTTCCAAAGGCTTGCATGTGCAGTTAGATAGCTAAAACTGTACATATCTTTATAATATTTATGTAACATCCAGGTTTGGCCAGCTGCGTTTATCTATGGGGAGACAGCCCTCCGGCCCGGCCAAACTTCAGAAATCTCATTTGTGTGGATGCTGTGTGATGTTTCTCCTGTTACAAATCAGTACCATGAAAAAACAAACAGTACACAATATGCAATTAAATGATTGTGCTTTAAAATTCTTAATTTGACTATAGGGTTATTAAAAAAAAAAGAAAAAGGGCCTATTTTAGTGAAACGGTCTAATGTGCACGTTGGAGCTCACAATTTCCTGTCTGTTCGTTCTCCATCGATTTCCCCCTGGCATCGACGACTCCTGACTCTATTCCAAGTCCGCTCAGCCATGCAGTCTATGACTTCTCTATTCCAGCATCTTCTCTCTCCATCTTCTCCTGAACAAAAGCATGTGAATCCCTCCCTATCGAGCACACAAGAAAGAAAACCACTCCCCTCGTGGGATACCGCAAATTCCAAACTCCCATTATCTCGAGTCATAACCCAAACATTGCTGCTACAGAGAAACCATTACATTAGCAGTGAAACCTTTCCTAGGGTGTTATATTTGTATTGCATTGATTAGCTGCATAATGTAATTATTGGAATGCATTTTCAAAATTATAATTTCCATTGATTTTGTGCCCCAAAGCTTCTTCCCAGTCATAAAAAATTGTAGAAAAATTAATTTATCCATAGATAGGAAGTCATACATTTTCAGTTTGTCTGATAGAAGTTTGATTTTAAATCACTCCAGTGTTGATATTAATGAGGAGGTATGAATAATGTGTGTTCAGGAAATAAGACAATGTTTGGAAAATTGGGCATCACCATGAATGTGCAAGATTGAAAATAGAAATAATGAGACAATTAAGATAGAGAAAAAATAGCAAAGCTGGGCACGACTGCTGTTAACCAGAGAAAGGTACGTGCTCTGAAAAGTGTAGACCATGGGAGACATACAGCAGCAGCACACGTTCGGGGCCTGACATGGAGCAGAGAGAGACTGCAGAGCATGGAAAGCTGCTCAGTTTAGTCACCTTCTCTATCATCATTCTCACCCCTCCAACATCCTGATGAACCACAAATGGAGGAGGATTGGGGGAGAGCCTGATTTTCCGGGTTCCTGGAAACACTTTACTGTCACCATGGAGACCTGGCGGGAGGTGTATAATGGAGCAAACACACACACACACACACACACACACACACACACACACACACACACACACACACACACACACACACACACACACACACACACACACACACACACACACACACACACACACACACACACACACACACACACTTATTTTAACCATACAGCTCACACACTGTGTTCTGCACCAGCTCCAGTCTGCACTCCTCAGCTGACGTTCTGCCCTCTCCAATTCCCAAACAGAGCTCAAACCTCCACACTCGGCAGAGGGGAAGATGACTAAATATCCACGCAAACACAAGGAAATCTGCAGATGCTGGAAATCCAAGCAACACACACAAAATGCTGGTGGAACGCAGCAGGCCAGGCAACATCTATAGGAAGAAGTACAGTCGATGTTTCGGGCCGAGACCCTTCGTCAGGACTAACTGAAAGGAAAGATAGTAAGAGATTTGAAAGTAAGAGGGGAAGGGGGAAATCCAAAATGATAGGAGAAGACAGGGCAGGGAGGGATAAAGCTAAGAGCTGGAAAAGTGATTGGTAGAAGGGATACAGAGCTGGAGAAGGGAAAGGATCATGGGACGGGAGGCCTAGGGAGAAAGAAAGGGGGAGGGGAGCACCAGAGGGAGATGGAGAACAGGCAAGGAGTGATGGGCAGAGAGAAAAATGGGGGGAAGGGGGGAAATCAATAAATAAGGGATGGGGTAAGAAGGGGAGGAGGGGAACATTGAACATTGATTTCTCAAACTTCCGTTAATGCCCCTCCTCCCCTTCTTACCCCATCCCTTATTTATTTATCCCCCTTCCCCCCTTTTTTCTCTCTCTGCCCATCACTCTGCCTGTTCTCCATCTCCCGCTGGTGCTCCCCTCCCCCTTTCTTTCTCCCTAGGTCTCCCGTTCCACGATCCTTTCCCTTCTCCAGCTCTGTATCCATTTTGCTAATCACCTTTCCAGCTCTTATCTTCACCCCACCCCCTCCTGTCTTCTCCTATCATTTCAGATTTCCCCCTCCCCCCTCCTACTTTCAAATCTCTTACTATCTCTTCTTTCAGTTAGCCCTGACGAAGGGTCTCGGCCCGAAATGTCGACTGTACTTCTCCCTATAGATGCTGCCTGGCCTGCTGCGTTCCACCAGCATTTTGTGTGTGTTGACTAAATATTCACCGTCACTTCCATTAAGGCTAAAAGAGTGATGAGCTGGAGGGATTACAGTACCTCACCCGTCTGGAGGGAGCCTTCCCTCCTATGGGCTGATATAAACCATCAGCTAGAGGTTATATAAAATTACCAGGTGTGCCAATGATAATAATTATGGCATATCATTTGATTTAATCTTCACTGATGTTTTAACATGTACACTACCACATCACCAGAATGGCGTACAATTCACTGCCAATAAATGTAAGTAAACTCTATTTTACCTTATTAAATTTCAGACTAGCGTACGGCATGACAAATCTATGCCAATACTCAGAACTTTGCCATTTGTTCAATCCCTCCACTTTTTTCATTGTAACTGCTCACAAAACTCGCCCACCCTTCTGATGCTCCTGCCACTCACCTGGTGTAACCATTTAACCTGCCAGCACTATAGACTGAAGGTAAGAGGGGAAATCCAACAGTCACAGTGAGAGTGTGCAGTTATCACAAAGGTATTATCAAAAAGGTCAGATTTCTACTGGAAATAGGTCTTCTGAACAGTTATTGCTGTAATCTGCAGCCTGGAATTTCCCTTTAAGAAAAGCATTTTTAATTCTTTCTAAACGCACTAGCAATCTTACGATCTCCTGATGAGTCTCGATGGGCCTGACTCTCTGGAATGCAGGTATGGCCTCTGGAACCAATCAGATGGCTGCCATAGTTCCAGAACGTGTGGTGATTGCTGCGGACTTCAGGCCATGCTAAAGCGACAGAGAACACGAGCACTGCTCCCCACGTCCACCTAGCTAATGTACAGTCACTGAAGAGCAAGAGAGAGGACTTAAGACCAAGATTTCTGTATCAGAGGGAAATGATAAATTTCTGCATTCTTTCTCACTGAGACATGGCTCACCACACAACTACGCCCCCCCCCCCCAACCCCCACATAGTCTGGACACAACACTCCAGCTCAAGGTTTTCCCAAACCACTGGATGGACCAGATGACTGCATCAGGAAAGGGCAAAGGTGGCAGCATCTCTTTCATCATAAACTTCTGAAGTGCTTGGATACATACATCAGGATTCTCTTTATCGGCTACAGTTTGGCATTTAAAACTATCATCCCCTCAAAGCTAATCAATAGGCTTCAAGACCGTGGTCTCAATACTTCCTTCTGCAATTGGATCATCAATTTCCTCACTAGCAGGCCCCAGTCAGTTCAGATTGGTAACATCTCCCCCACATCCTCCATCTGCACCAGTGCACCACAAGCATTTAGCTCCCTGCTCTACTCTCTTTACACCTATGACTGTGAGACTAAACACAGCTCCAATGCCATTTTCAAGTTTGCTGATGACACTGCTGTAGCGGGCTGAATCAAAGGTGGTGATGAATCACTGACTTTGACAAACTTCCATTGACGTGTGGTGGAGAGTACACTGACTGGCTGCGTCACACCCTGCCATGGGAACAGCAATACACTTGAATGGAAATCCTACAAAAAGTAGTGGATGAAGCCCAGTCCACCGTGGCTAAAGCCCTCCCACCATTGAGCACGTCTACATGAAACGCTGTCGCAGGAAAGCAGTATCCATCATTAGGGACCTCCACCACCCAGGTCATGCTTGTTCCTCACTGCTATCTTCAGGAAGAAGGTGCAGGAGCCTCAGGACTTACACTACCAGGTTCAGGAACAGCTATTACCCCTCAATCATCAGGCTCTTGAACCAAAGGGGATAACTTCACTCAACTTCACTTACACCATCATTGAAATGTTCCTACAACCTTACTTTCAATGACTCTTCAACTCAAGTTCTTGTCAGTAATTGCTTATTTATTTATTATTATTACTATTTTTTTTCTCTGTATTTGCACTGTTGTATGTCTTTTGCACACTGGTTGAATGCCCAAGTTAGTGCGGTCTTTCAATGAATCTGTTGTGGATATTATTCTATGGATTATTCTATGATTATGCCACAGGATTCTGAATCTTAGGGTTCTATATGGTAACCATATATATTTTGATAATAAATTTACTTTGAACTTTCAATTTTGAGCATATGGAAGAGAGATTGAAAATTTGGCTGAGTGGTGCCACAACAACCTCTCACTCAACGTCAGCAAGATGAAGGAGCTAATTATTGATTTCAGAAGAAGAAAATTAGACATCCACGCGCCAGTCCTCATCAGAGGAATTAGAGACAGAGAGGGTTCATCTGTATTAAGTTCCTCTGTATTATTATTTTGGAGGAATCTGTCCTGAGCCCAACATGTAAGTGCCATTACAAAGAGAGCACGCCAGCGCTTCTGCATCCTTAGAAGTTTGTGAAGGGTCATCATGTCATCTAAAACTTTGACAAACTTCTGTAGATGTGTGGTGATGAGTATATTGACAGGTTGCATCATGGTTTGGTATGGAAACACCAATGCCCTTGAACAAAAAATCCTCTAAACAGTAGTGGATACGACTGAGCCCTTCCCACCATTGAGCACATTTATACAGAAGACAGTCACAGGAAAGCAGCATCCATCATTAGGGACCCCACCATCTAGGCCATGCTCTCTTCTCACTGCTGCCATCAGGAAGAAGGTACAGGAGCCTTAGGACCCATACCACCAGGTTCAGGAACAGTTATGACCCCTCATTTATACCCCTCATTTAACAGATATAGTACCATCATTCCCACAGACCTGATTGATAAGCTGCAAAACCTGGTCTTTTGTACCTTCCTCTGCAATTGGATCCTTGACTTCCTAACTGGAAGACCACAATCTGTGTGGATTGTTGATAATATCCCTCCTCCTCACTGACGACCAGCACTGGTGCACCTCAGGGGTGTGTGCTTAGCCCACTGCTCTACTCCCTCTATAACTATGACTGTGTGGCTAGGTATAGCTCAAATACCATCTATAAATTTGCTGATGATACAAACATTGTTGGTAGAATCTCAGATGGAGATGAGAAGGTGCACAGGGGCATGATATACCAGCTGGTTGACTGCTGCTGCAGCAACAATCTTGTACCCAGTGTCAGTAAGACCAAAGAACTGATTGTGGTCTTCAGAAAGGGTTGGACAAGGATCACGAACCAATCCTCTAAGGAACCTTAGAATATTGGTTTGTGATCCTTGTCCTACCCTTTCTGAACAGTGGAGAGAGTGAGCAATTTCAAGTTCCTGGGTGTCAAGATCTCTGGGGATCTAACCTGGCTCCAGCATATTGATGCCGCTATAAAGAAGGCAAGACAGTGGCCATACTTCATTAGGAGTTTGTGGAGATTTGGTTTGACAGCTAAAACACTTGAAAAATTCTACAGATGTGCTCAAGAGAGCATTCTGACAGGCTGCAGAACTATCTGGTATGGGGGGCTACTGCACAGGATTGAAAGAAATTACAGAAAGTTGTAAAGTTAGTCAGCTCCATCTTGGGTACTAGCCTCCACAGTATCCAAGATGTCTTTAAGGAGTAGTATCTCAGAAAGGCAGTGTTTTTAGCTTTGGAATTCCAGCATCTGCTGATTTTCCTGTGTTTGTGATCACAGAAGGATGCTCGACAACTGTGAGAGAGCTTGCATGCTATCGCCTCCTACAAAGCAGAACTGAGCAACATAAACGACAACAAATTTTCACTCCCAGATGAGCTCAGTTCATTTTATGCTCACTTTGACCCACAGAACAGGAAGGTATCTTCATGAACCACCACAGCTCCCGATGACCAACATGAGAGCATCCTTTGGGAAGGTGCAGCTATGGAAAGCATCAAGCCCAGACAGAATTCCTGGCTCTTGAGTCCTTGAAGACCTGGGCTAACAACTGACTGGAACGTTGACAGACATCTTCAACTCTTCAAAATTAGGCATGCTCAGCGATCCACCTGCTTATGCAAGCTTCAATTATACTGGTGCCCAAGAAGAATGTGGTAACCTGTCTTAATGACTCTTATCCAATACATTCACTGTGAGGAAGTGCTTTGAGAGGTTGGTCATGAAGCACATCATCTCCTGCCTAAGGAGTGACCTGGTGCTTTCCAACTGGCCTACCGCCACAACAGGTCAACAGCGGTGTCATTTCATTGACTCCTCACTCAGCTCTGCAACACTTGAACAGTGAAGGTGCATGCGTCAGGAGACTCTTCCTTAATGGCAACTCAGCACTCAACACTATCATCCCCTCAAAACTCATTACTTAGCTCTAAGACCTGGGCCTCAATACCTCATGTTCTCAGTATCATTTTTTTTTATTTTCATAGTTCATTTACTTTTGCATATTGGTTATTTGTCAGTCTTTGCTTATAATTAGTTTCTCATAAATTCAATTGTATTTTTTAATTTTCCAATAAATACCTGTAAGAAAATGTATTTCTAGGTAATATATATGTACTTTATGTTGGGCTCAAGTTATGCCCTGTGTTCGTTTAGGAAGAGAGACAACCAACACCGGAATATTACAAAACTTGGGTTTATTGCAGAATTCGTAACTGGCACAGCGAATCCACGGAGTCGCTGGAGAAGGCGCGTTCTGTCTTCCCCTTACAATCTGCTCTTATTTATATCCCTTTTCCCCCCAGCACAACCCCCTGCTACATATTAGGTAATATCGGGCACTTGTGTCCATCTTATTGGCCCGATGCCATACACTCACGAGTTACCTGTTTCTTTTGTTTACTGAATCGCGTGACACTAGTAGTTTCGGTGTAGCGGAATCCCCAGTTTTGCTTCCCCACCTCCCTCGCATTCCGGTCTCCTAATATTACGTGAGCCACTCCTGACCTGTAATGGCAGTCTCGAATTAACCCTAACATTAACCCTAACATTTAATATATATGTACTAATTAATAAATTTACTTTGAACTTTGAACATTGAGGTTGAGACCAATCATTAAAACTGGTGAAGGGTCTCAACCCGAAACATTGACTTTCCCTGTGTAATACTGCCGGATCTGCTGATCACCTCCAGCATTTTATGCATTGCTCTAGATTTCCAGCACCTGCAGTTTCTCCTGACTTCCTTTTTCATTAGATCAATTTTCAAGAAATCATTGTATTAATCTGACATTTAATGCAATAAATATTTACTATGTCATCCAACCCATTTACTAGGAAAGGGCAGCTTTGTAATTTGGTTCCAGAATAAGTTGGTGCCAGTGATCAACGCTACCACTGACAACTGTTTCTTTCACTTCTTTTTCTTTTATATGTTGTTCTGGTACTGCAGGAGCCTCTGGCCAATAGCTTGACGGTCTGTTTTCATGTGATCGAACGATCTGGCGCTTTGCAGTTTCCGGGAAGGTTCAGAGAGGTGAGCGGCCTCGAGGCCAAGAAATGGCGGGACAGGACTTGAGCCCATGATCAACTCCATTTCTCGCCGATCTAAGTGCCAAGGAAGATTGAAAACATTGAGGCGAGTGCAGAAGGTGAGCAAATGTTCAGCACCGTCTACCATCCTCTCCCCCACTGCTGTCGGAGGAAGGTGTTGGCATGTGATGGTCTCTCTCTGTCCCTCACACCCACTGCTTCTGAGAGAAGTCCCCTGCATTCGAATGGTCTCTCTCTCCCTCAATGCTGTCAGAGGATGGCTCCGAAGTTCTGCATCTGCGGTTTATGGATTGGACTGTAGTTCCCGGTCGCTCAGTTGCTATTTTTCTATTTTGGTTAACTTTGAATTGGGACGGCCTGCGGATAATGAACACTGAGCTGACTGAATATGGATTCTTTTGATTTTGTGTTTTTATATCCTATGTTTTTGCCTGTTCTATCTTGTTGCTGTTGGCACGATTAGTTTTTAGCACGGTGGGGTGGGGTGGGGGGGGGGGTTGTTGATGTTTTTCTTTGACCAGGGTTCCATGCTTTTCATTGTTTTGTGGCTATCTGTGGAGAGGTTGAATCTCAGGGTTGCATATTGCATTACAAATGTACAAGTATTTTGATTAATCACCAAGCATTGAAAAAGAACATGAAGTACAGCATGAGGTAAGAGAGCTTAATGCACTGCAATGAACATTCATCAAAGTTATTCCACAACAAAATCTTTGCATCTCTAGAAAATGGTTCATTAAACACTTGCTGCCTGTATTGATAATGCCCACTGCCTTTTCTTGAAAATACTTGCTAAGTTAGGCCAAAGTACATGAAAAGTAACACTGTTACATTTTAAGTACCAACTCACATTGAGATGGCACCTCTGTGCTTCCCTTTGAAGTCTTTATGAAGAATTTTGCAGCTGCCACATTCTGACCAACGGGAAGCCTGCCATTGAGGGAGGTAAAACATGGGGGAGGAAGAGGATAAGCCATTCTCCAGTGTGCCTGTGCACAGGAGAATGGTGTATCCCCTCCCTCCCCTATCAGATTAACTGGGCCAATCCACACTGTGATTTAGAGGCCCCAGGACAATCTGTAAACAAAAGCCTCAATGATCACATCACACTGCCCAGAACTGATTCTTGAAAAGAAAGCCTGTCCCCAGTAAAAGGACCTCCAGTGAATTATCAAGCATAAAGCTGTCCATTTGAAAATAAAGCTGAGTGACTAAGGGCGATAGGGTGTTCTGAACCTCATGGTGACCCCAACTTGCCATATGATTCCCAACACCAGCAGGCTTTGCTCCTGGCATTCTTAGCAATGAAAGTCATAGGCTGTCTGAAGGAGGAAGTACATATAGTATGTGCTGTGTGACCTCTCTCATTGTTAGCTGTCAATTAAAATAGGGTGAAGGTCAACTATGATACAAGTGCCGGAACTAATTTCCCAATGGTTGATAATTACGCAACAGTGGTGACTAGCACAAAGTGACTTTAACTCCAATGCACTTCATCATCACACGTCAATGGATCCAAAATGTAAACAGCAATGTTTTGCCGCTGCAGGACCCAATGTGTTTTATTTAATTTCTTTCAGGCATGTTTGTTCTTTATTCATGGAAGAGTGCACTTGCCAATTTTATTCACGCACCATCAATTGTGTGGTTTTACAATCAGTACAGTATGAGTTTAAAAGCAGCTCCTCTCAATGATTAATGCTGTCTCAGTGCACAAAACATAATAGCTGAGATAGAGGTGTGGCATCAAGATTCTTTATCCTCCAATTCTGCACCAGCCATCAATCACTCCAATCCCATCCCATTTTATTTTTCTCATATTCCCATCAATTCCCTGCCACCCCCAAGATTCTGTCACTTACCTACACACTTACAGTTGGCACTTAACCCACCAGCCTGCATATCTTTGTGATGATGGAGGGAACTAGAAAGCCTGAATCAATTCACATGCAACAATGAGAATGTCCAAATTCCACACAGAAGACAACAGAGGTCAGGATTGAACCCAAGCTGCTGGAGTTGTAAGGCAGCAGCTTTACCAGCATTGCAAACTGCACCGTTCTGTTGGCATCTGAACGAGGTACAAACTGTGAACATTCACCATCATTACTCTTTGAAACTCAGGGTGACGTTTGTATACTTGTATGCATGCCAATAAATACAGGAATACCAATACTGGTAACAGTGATAGCCAGCTTGCTCACTGTGTTGATTACTGTGAGGATCTCTGAACTCAAGGAATGGAAGGCATATTTATATAACCATGGCCAAAGCTGAATTTATCATCATATGCACAAGTGCAATGAAAACTTACACTCAGTGGCCACTTTATTATGTACACCTGTAAACCTGCTCAATAATGTTTGTGGTCTTTGGCTGCAGGAGCCCACCTACTTCAAGTTTTGATATGTTGTGCATTCAGAGGTGCTCTCCTGCACACCACTGTTGTAATGCATGGCTATTTGAGTTACTGTTGTTCTCCTGTCAGCTTCAACCAGTCTGGACAATCTCCTCTGACCTCTCTCATTGACAAGGTGTTTTTGCCCACAGAACTGCTGCTCACTGTATGTTTTCTATAAACTCTTAGACTCTTGTGCATGAAAATCCCAGGAGATCAGCAGCTTCTGAGATACTCAAACCACCCCATCTGGCACCAACAAATTATTTGAAGGCCAAAGTCACCTAGATCTGATATTTGGTGTCAATAACAACTGAACTTCTTAGCCATGTCTGCATGCTTTTATGCATTGAGTTGCTGCCACATGATTGGGTGATTAGATATTAGCATTAATGAGCAGGCACACAGGAAGAGCTCAAGTGTTGAGGTGCAGCTTCTCAGGCTGTTCAATATGATGGAAATAAAACAACCAGAGCTCACCTCTCCTGGGAGCAATCTCCTATCCTCTTGCACTGCGGCACCATTTTGTACCAATACTCACTGTAACACATGGATTCTGTTTGTATTATGATACTGAAAGTTGGTTGTGATGATCACAGAAGTTGTGCTCAGAACTGAGGGAATTTGCAGCATTATTAACATGGAAAGATGCACTAATGCCAACAATGTTAATTTCAGCATGGCTTTACATAGGGAAACCTGCTATTACTGTTCTTTAAACTGTGCCTATAAATTTTTCAATTTTTATTCAGCTTTCAGAAATAGAGTGAACTACAGTGCTAGATGTGGCTCATTAGAATTCATTGGCAGTTCATCTAGGAGAAGGAAAACTCTGATCTCAAACCTCTGCTGCCTTGCGGCTATACTCACCCATGGGGAAGGCTTTGGGAGTAAACCCTGAGGGAAAAATTCAGAGCTGGAGTTCCTAAGGCAGTCCTACATGGAGTTCAATGCTGACTGGCAACTCCTGCGATGCTGCTGGTGCCAAACTGCATTGGTCTCTGCCGTTCCTTTGGGTTCATCAGATGCGTGGAGAGGGGGAGCTTGCTGCAGTGGCAACAGTTCGCTCTCCATATCGTACTGACAAGCTTGCACATTGAGACAGCTAGGATGTGGTACGCATGGCCAACTCCGACTGACGGAGGCCTCACCTCACAATGCCACTCAAAGCCAAAAATATAGTGTTGAACGATTTCTGGGACCAGGCATATGTTCATGGGTCAGGCTTTGTACAAAATTAACATGGATCCTTTTAAGTCCATTGATTTGCCTTTATAAGTATGAATTTAAAGTGTAGAGATGATAGCAATTAAAAACCCACAAGTTATGATGGGATCTGCATCACCTCAACCACCTGAAACAGGTTGCCTTCAACTCAGTCCTATGCAGTTAGATTTTCAGATGTCAACATGCAATCCTTTTTTTTCTGATGAGGATGTCATCATAAAACATTCTAAACTCGGGAAAATGAAACATTTGCTGCTGTTGTGTCAGAAGTTACTTTTGCTCTGGAGCACTAATACAGTAGACGACAAAATTACAAACGAACATGTGATTTCTTCGGAACCTTGAATTTCTGTCACAATGAGGTTTATCACCGAAGTACTTTATTGTATATTTGTGCATCAAGTTACACAAAACATAGGTAAATGAACCAGTTCATGTTAGCTTGGCATAATTGTTTTCTGGAACTAATTCATAGATCTTCAACTGCCTCCATCCTAATCTCCAACCAATGTATGGGTTTTAAAGGATCCACATGGAAATTTGGAGAGATGCATTACATTTTGAGTGCTGCTCTGTGGAATCTCTGCTAGGTATGTGCAGGGCCCAACCCACGCACATACAATGTGTTCCAAAGATCTTCCTTTTTTTTTGACATTAAGTGGTTGTTTGGGTCACCCAAGGCAGTTTGCAAACATTTAATGAAGTTTGAGACCTTAAATAATGGGGTTAACAGACTTACATTGTCAAATTTCTCAGTGTAAGCTGCATTGTCAGTTTTGGTGCAGAATGTTGGAGATAGAGAAGCAAATCAGGGGGGTGGTGATGGAATGATCCACCAAGAATGCTGAAAGGCAGAGGAGAAGATGTGTCTGGCATGGGAATCTCACTGAAGATGATGGAAATTTTGATTAATGGTGGCATGGAGATGGAGACAGGTTAAATGCACCCTTGCACTGACTGCAATGGATGACAAGTTCAAAGGTTCAAAGGTACAAGTTAATGTCAGAAAAATGTATAGAATGTACATCCTGAAATGCTTTTTCTTCACAAACATCCACAAAAACAGAGGAGTGTCCCAAAGAATGAATGACAGTTAAATGTTAGAAACCCAAAGTCACCCCCAGCTTCCTCTCCCTCCCACGCATAAGTGGCAGCAAGCAACGATCCTCCTCCCCCCACCGGCAAAAAAAGCAAGCATCGGCTCTGCCACTAAGCACTCGAGCATGAGCAAAGCAATAGCAGAGACTTGCAGTTACCCCAAAGACTTCACAGGTATTCAACATACTGCAGGTTCTCTCTCTCCCTAATAAATCTCCATGCACACAGCAGATATTCCGACTCCTCCGATGACACACCGGTCTCCTGTTGTAACACCAATCCTTGATCCACTTGATTCCAGAGCCGTAAACATCCTAGGCTTCAGAATTCAAGCCGGACTCTTAAGCCGAGCCTTTGGTGCGCCGAACAACGGCCAGTTATGGAACCCTGAGACCCATTCTTGCAAAGAACCATAGTCAGCGTGTAACTCCAGGTGAGGGTCTTCAAAAGAACCCTGAAAAGGAAAAGTAGAGATATTAAAGATGGAAATAGAGCAGTTTCTGAAGATGCAAGCAAAGGAGCTGTCGTTAGGCACCATTAACCCTCCTAAGCACCACCTTCAAAGGTTCAGGAATTAGATGAGGCTGTGCTCAGCCTCACAGTAAAGCGAGAAGAGTAGGGAATTAAGCACACAGCCTTATGGTGCACCTGTCATGGTGGATATTGCTGAGGAGATGTTGTCGCTAATCAGAACTGATTGTGGTCTGTAAGTGAGGAAATCGAGGATCCAAATGCACAAGGAGCCATTGAAGCCATGGATTTGAAGCTTACTGATTTGCTTTGATGGGATGATAGTATTGAATGCTGAACTGTAGTCGATAAAGAGTACCCTGATGTATGCATCTTTACTGTCCGGATGTTCCAGGGTTGAGTGAAGAGACAATGAAATGGCACCCACTTGACAATGACCTGTTGTGCCAGTAGGTAAGTTGGAGTGGACACTGCTCGGGCAGGAGTTGATATGTCTCATCACCAATTTCTCTAAACACTTCATCATAGTGGATGTAAGTGCTACTGGACATAACCTTTGAGGTAGGCTACCATGTTATACTTACATTCCAGTATAATTGAAGCTTGCTTGAAACAATAGGTTAAAGACATTAACAAGCACTCCAGTTGGTTTATCAGCACAGACATTTAGTACTTGACCAAGAACCTCATCTGGGCTGGATGCTTTCTGCAAGTTCACCCCCTTGAGTATGTTCTCACATTGGCCTCAGGGACTGAAATCACAGGGTCATTGGGGGTTGTGGGAGTTCATGAAGGATCCTTCATTTTTGATGGTCAAAGCGAGCATAGAAAACATTGAGCTCATCTGCAAGTAAAGCCTTATGCAAGCAACCTATGTTGCTTGGTTTCACTTTGTAAGAGGTAACAGCATTCTAGCTCTGCCACAGCTGTTCAGCATCCTTTGTTGATTCAAGTTTGGCCCGGATCTGCCATTTTGCATGCGAGATGGTTTTCCAGAGATCGTTCCTGGACATCTTGTACCTTACTTAGTCGCCAGACCTGAATGCTTCTGATCTGGTCCTCAGCAGATTGCAGCATTCAAGGTTCATCCAGGGATTCTGGTTGGGAAGACCTTGAACGATTTTGTGAGGACACATGATCTACAACTGTTTTCATGAAGTCTGTGACAATCGCAATATATTCATTCAGATCTGCTAATGAGTCCTTAAACACAGTCCAGTCCACTGACTTGTAGCAATCCCACAGCTACTTTCTGCCTCCCAAGACCACCTCTTTGTTGTACTTAATTCTGGACCCTTGTCCTTTAGCCTCTCCTGTATGCAGGAAGAAGAACTGATCAGACTTCATGAAATGCAGTCCAGGCATGGAACGGTAGGCATACCTTATTGAAATATAGCAGTGGTTGAGTGTGTTGGAACTCTGGAACTGCAGGTTATATGCTGATGATAATTAGGCAGAGATTCCTTCAAACAAGCCTGATTGAAGTCCCCAACTATAATTTCAAATGTGTCATGGTGGGCTGCTTTTGTTTGGAGATGGCAGTATTCAATATCCCGAGTGCCTGGCTAACATTTGCTTTTGGTAACATGTAAACTGCAGTCAGGATCACGGAGAAGAGCTCTCTTGGTAAATTGAATGGTCAGCATTTAATTGTTAGATGTTTCAGGTCAGGGGAGCAAGTGTACAACAAAACCACCATGTTCAAGCACCACAAAGAATTAATCATGAAACACAAACCCCTCCCTACCTTTTGCCTTCTCCAAATCAGCAATTCAGTATCTCTTGTGTACTGAGAAGCCTTTGGGTCTTGCCAACATGTCTGGCATGTCTGGAGTGAGCCATTTCTCTGTGAAACACAGAACACAGCGATTCCTCATTTCCCTCCAATACTGTGATCTAGGGGTCAGTCATCAATGATAAAAGAGAAGCCATTATTAAAGGAAAAAAAAGACAATCCAAAAATGCTTATGTGCAAAAGCATATCAATGGATCAAAAATAACAGTTACAGAAGAAGAATATCGAGAACGAAAATTTTTACAGCAGGCATGATATAAGGAAGAAGAATTGATACAGCTCTGGGTGTCTGTGACCTTCTAGTGAATTTTTGTTATTAAACTACCATGCAAGACAGAGAATGTATGATTTAAAAATGAGTGCCAACAGCAGATGTAATAACATTTTCAAGTTCCTTTGGAGTGGAGTTAACAGTGTCAAAATGGTCTTTTTATTATTTTTAAACTAGTAATTCTAGGTAAAATACCTTGGGTGTGTTTTTTTCTTAATTTCTCCACCATAAAATTGTTGTTGCAATTTTATGGTGGTTTCTAAACAAGTCAATTAGAAACAATACTGCCAGGAATGGCACGATTAAGCAATCTCATGTTGCAGCCTTCGTTTTCTGCCGCCAAGGACCAATTGTTATATTTATTGGTGAGTTCAGAAGATCAATTAACACAATCTCTCCATTTGTTTTAACTCTGCAGCAATAATCTTTTATTGCTGGAAAAAAGTCAATTATAAAGCTTTTCCCTGCAAAGAGTAAATGTTAAATGTTTTGAAAGACTCTGGTTTCTAATTTTATTTTCATTGGTGAGAAACAAAACCACAAAACAATAAATCTGGGAGGAGATTGTTGTTTAGACTTGTATCTCATGTCTTTTAAAATGAGATGCTTACTTAATATTGTCACAAGCACATAGAATGAAAAATAATCTGTAAATATGTGAAGGGATTTATTTTTCTGATTGAATTTTCAGTTTTTTAATTGGCATTCTTAGCTAATTTAACTGATGAGGAAGTTGTGTCAGTTCAGTCTGTGGGAAGAACCACTGATTACAAAAATAGCCAGTCCGAAGCAGAAACCTGCAGCAATATGGTAGAAATAAGGAAACTGAGCTAACTGAAGGGATCTTCCCATGCTCCCAACACTGAAAAATCATAAATTTCGTTTTTGTGTATTGGTAAATTATATGTGCAGTGGTCACTTAATTAGATACATCCTAATAAACTGGCCACTGAGTGTATATTCATGGTCTTCTCTTGCTATAGCCCAATCACTTCAAGGTATGGTGTGTTGTATATTTAGAGATGTTCTTCTGCACACCACTGTTGTAAAGCATAGTTATGTAAGTTACTGTTGCCTTCCTGTCAGCTTGAACCAATCTATCCATTCCCAAGTTCAAGTTTATTGTCATCTGACTGTGCATATATACAACAAAATGAAACAATGTTCCTCCAAATCACAATGCACCCACAAACATATATCACCCACAGCAGATAAACCAAAATATTACCGTAAATAAGGCAATAAAATATCATTCAAAATGCATGTTGTGCGCAGCACAGTTAAATAGTAAACAGTAAACAATACAGTAAATAGTAAGCAGCTCTCTGTCCTAGTGATAAGACCTCGGTGGTGGCAGGATAGTCATTAGTTTCCCAGCCTGAGGGAAGAAGCTGTTACCCAGTCTGGCAGTCCTAATTCTGATGATCCTGTACCTTTTTCCTGACAGTAATGTGTCAGAGAGATTGTGGCTTGGATGGCAGGGATCCTCAATTATGTTTCAGGCCCTTCCTCTACAATGCTCCTGGTAAATGTCACAAATGGGGAGGGGATGAGACCACAGTGATACGGTTGTTTTTTCTATCCTCTGCAGGGGGTCTTGTGGTCCAATGCCTTGCTGCTTCCGTATCTCACAATGACACAGCCTGACAGGACATTCTCGATGGTGCTCCTATAGAAAGGTGTAAGAACAGGAGTAGGAGACTTGCATGTCTCAGTTTTTTCAGAAAGAGTAGATGCTGTTGAACCTTCTTGACTAATAGGAAGGTGTTTTGGGTCCTGGTTAGATTATCCATCATGTGCAGAACATGAACTTTGTGCTCTTCACTCTCTCCACGTGTGAGCCATTGAGGTGCAGTAGAGATTGGTCTACCTGCACCTTCCTGAAGACCACAATAATCTCTTTTGTCTTGTCCGCGTTGAGACTCAGGTTGTTGCTCTCATGCCATCTGACCAACCCCTCTACATCCTCTCTGTATGCTGACTCATTATTGTTGCTGATGAGGCCAACAACCGCTGTATCGTCAGTGATGGTACGGTCTGAGCAAGGTCTGGCAGTGCAGTCATGTGTCCTCAGTGACTGAGCACACAGCTCTAGGGGACACCAGTGCTCAGCGTGACGGAGCTAACTAAACTGGGGTCTGGGGTCTTTCCGTCAGGTAACCAAGATCCAGTTACAGAGAGGAGTGTTGAGTCCCAACGAGGACAGTTTACCCACCAGCCTCTGAGGGATGATTGTGCTAAATGCTGAGCTGAAGTTGACGAGTAACATCTTGGTGTTTGAGGCATCATTTTCTACTTGGGATGCCGAGCCTCTGGCATCATCTGTGGACAGGTTTGAGTAGTAGGCAAACCAGAAATGGTCCAATGTAGCTGGAAGGTGGGATTTTACACCATCTATTACCAGCCACACAAAGCACTTCATGATTGTTGAAGTTACTGCCACTGGGCAGTAATCATTTATGCCAGCTAGCATTGCTCTCTTGAGCTTCAGAATGATAGTGTCTGCCTTGAAGTCTGCAGGGACAGAGGGCTGCTGCAAAGAGATATTAAAGATGTCTGTTAAGACCTCTGCTAGGTGGGCCATGCAGTCCCAGACCAGGAACGTTAACCATTCCTGCAGGGACAGAGGGCTGCTGCAAAGAGATATTAAGCATGTTTGTTAGGACCACTGTTAGCTGGGCACACAATCCCAGACCAGGTATGTTAACCATTCCTGCAGCTTTACTCAGGTTTACCCTGGCTAGGATCCTCCTCATCTCGGCTGCGGACAGACAGGGTGCTTGTTCCTCGGGGTGAGTGGGGGACTTTCCTCGATGTCACGTCATCCATTGGGCATAAAAGGCACTCAGCCTATCAGGAAAGGAAGTGGTGCTGTCACTGACACGCACGGTGGACTCGTAACCTCTTACGGTTTGATAACCTTGCCACATGCCTCATGTGTCTCTGGTGTCACAAAGATGTCCGTGAATTTTCTGTGAGTACTTTCCCTTCCTGATAGCATGGTAGAGCACAGCTCTGCTGAACTCAGGAGTAGCCTTGTCCCTTGATCTGAAGGTAGTGCTCCTATCCTTATGTTAATCTCTGATATGACTGGAATTTCCCTTCCTACATTATGAGGTACATTGATGAAAAAATCCTAATGTAACTTCAACAAAGTTAGCAATAATTTGAAACATTGCCTTGGAAAAGGTTGTCCTATATCATTTACTGTTTAAGTGCAAATGAATTTAAAGCTAACTTTTAGACTTGCAAACTTTCGGAGCATCTGTAAATCAAAAGCATAGTTCAAACCCAGTGCATCAGAGATCTGAGATTGTACAAATAAATTGTTGCTTTTGTTTCACATTGCACTGAAACAAAGGACAAATGCTAAACGTTAATCACAAATTCTAAGCTCTTATTTTAAAAAAATATGCTCTGAAACCAACACGTAAAGTTCAGTTCAATTACCGACATGTACAATATATTTCTACCATGTTATCTGTCCATAAAGATAATGTGAATAAAATATTATATTCTTGCACTGTTAAACTCTTTTAATTCTGAGTTGTATATTGGCATATTCTTGAATGGTTTCTTGTTCTTTAACCATAAAGTGATAATTTAATCTGCATCTTCCTGAAGTTCATTAGATAAGATTAGTATACACTAACAGGTCAATGTAACAATGTAGCATCATTTCTAATCATTTCCTCTCCAGTGCTGATAGTTCTAGCTTTTCAATACCTGATATAAATTCAGCTGATGCCTACAGGACGTAAGAGAACGGAATGAAATGTGAATAGAGAATTGGGAGAGTCACAGTCCAGTGAGTTGTAAGCTACACACATGCTTGATTCTTTTTGTGTTCTGTCAGCAGTTTTCAAACTCTAGCCAGAGCTTTCATCAGCCAGTACATTTCCTTTCCATGAAGCGATATTTTGCTGTATCAGCTTTACAATATTGCACCACTGATGCACTGTCCAATAGTTTGAATGTATTGTCGATTAATGAGCAGATGTTTATGAAGCTCATCTTCTGCTTTGTCAATATAAATATATAATACTATATAATATTCCTAAATTATTACTGTCATTTTTGCACATTTTAGTTATTCTGTAAACCCCCCAGGGCTCAATTACCCTGCTCAGGGCTGAGTTTCTCAATCTATTTGTTGAATGAAAGCTCCCATAAGGCTCGTGCAAAGGTTAAGATCTGAAATACAGATGCATTATTGTGGTGTCAGGTCCTTTAAACTAAGCAGAGGTTTGGTACGAGGCAGAGCAGATGGCCCGAGGAGCAACACAGATTAAATGCTTAAGGGATTTCAGAGTGGTATTTGGATGCGTAGATTTCTAATCACAACAGAGAGTGTGAATACTTTGATCCTTACAGAAGCTTATAAAACATGCTATTATTTCTCTGTTATTGAGGTGATAAAGGGTAACAGCAGATGGGTTGTAAAAGCACACAGGGAAATAATTCTTCAGCAGTTCTTCTGTGAACTTACTTGGGTTGATGATATTAAAAGGCAGAGGAGAGGGAGTCTCCCATTAATAAGTGGACAGATCAATAACTTATATACTGGAGGCATTCATAAAATCAACAAGTTAATGTATCACAACTGATATAATTAACCATTGCATCCTCTTGGAACAGATACCTCAGAAGAGAAGTGAGGCGGACTGCAGTGGTGATAGAAGATTCCGTAGAGGAGCAGAGACGAGATTCTGTGGGCACCGTAGAGACACACAGATGGTATGTTGTCTCCCAGGAGTCAAGGTCAGGGATATCTTGGATCGGGTCCACGGCATTCTAAAGGGGAACGGTGAGCAGCCAGAAGTCTTGGTGCATATTGGCACCAACAACATACATAGAAAAGGTGAGGAGGTCCTGAAGGGAGACTTTAGGGACGTAGGTAGAAAGTTGACAAACAGGACATGCCGGGTAGTAATCTCTGGATTGCTGTGTATGTCACATGCCAGTGCGGGTAAGAAAAGGATGATTTGGCAGGTGAATGCATGGCTGAGGAATGGTGCAGGGAACAGGGGTTCAGATTTATGAATCATTGGGATCTGTTCTGGGGAAGGTACAACCTGTACAAAAGGGATGGGTTACACCTTAACCCGAAGGGGTTCAAAATCCTTGCGAGCAGGTTTGCTAGAGCTGTTCGGGAGGGTTTAAGCTAATTTGTCAGAGGGATGGGAACCGTAGTGATAGTGCTGAGGATAAGGTAGTTGGTTTACAAACAGAGGCAGTGTTTATTGATACTACTAACAAGGAGAGGCTGATGATAGGGCAACATTGCAGTCAGCAGGATGAGTTGCAATATAAAAAGTGGGCTGAAATCAAAAAGCATGAATACAAGACAGAAGGTGTTATATTTAAAAGAGAGCAATATACAGAATAAGGTAGGTGAACTTGTAGCCCAATTACAGACTGGCAGGTATGATGTTGTTGGCATCACTGAATCATAGCTGAAAGAAGATTATAACTGGGAGCTCAACGTCTGAGGGTACATAGTGTATCGTAATAAGTGGGCAGAGGGGGTAGCTTGGCTCTGTAGGTAAAAATAGGAATTAAATCATTAGAACGAGGTGACATAGGGGCAGAAGGGGTTGAATCATTGTGAATAGAGCTAAGGAACTGCAAGGTTAAAAATACCTTGATGAGAATTATATACAGAGCCCCCAAACAATAGTAAAGATGTGGTCAACAAATTACAATGGAAGATAAAAAATGCATGTCAAAAGGGTAATGTTACAATAGTCATGAGGGATTTCAATATGCAGATAGACTGGGAAAATCAGGTTGGTGCTGGATCCCAAGAGGGGGAATTTTTAGAATGCCTATGAAACAGCTTTTTAGAGCAGTTCATGGTTGAACCCACAAAGGCATCAGTTATTCTGCATTGGGTACCAATTGATTAGAGAGATTAAAGCAAAGGAACTCTTAGAGACAAATTATCATAATATGATAGAATTCACCCTGCAATTTGAGAAGGAGAAGCTAAAGTCAGATGTACCAGTATTACAGTGGAATAAAGAGAATTACAGAGGCATGAGAGAGAAGGTGGCCAAAATTGATTGGAAAAGAACACTGGCAGGGATGATGGCAGAGCAGCAATGGGTGGAATTTCTGGAAGTAATTCGGAAGGCACAGGATATATACAGCACAAAGAGGAAGAACTGTTCTAAAGGCAAAATGACACAACTATGGCTAACAACAGAAGTCAAAGTCAACATAAAATCTGAAGAGAGGTCATATAATAGAGCAAAAATTAGTGGGAAGTTAGAAGATTGGGAAGCTTTTAAAAACCAATAGAAGGCAACTAAAAAGTCATTAAGTAGGAAGAGATGGAATATGAAGGTAAGCTAGCCAATAATATTATAAAAGATACCAAAAGATTCTTCAGGTACATAAAGTGTGAAAGAGAGATGAGAATAGATATGAGACAGCTGGAAAATGATGCTGGAGAGTAGTAATGGGGGGTCAAGGAGATGGCGGATGAACTGAATAAGTATTTTTTTATCAGGCTCCACTGTGGAAGACATTAACAGTATGCTGGAAGTTCAAGAGTATTAGGGGGCAAAAATGTGTGAAGTTTCCATTCCTAGGGAGAAGGTTCTTGGAAACTGAAAGGTCTGAAGGTAGATAAGTTACCAGGGCTAGATGCTATGCACCCCAGGGTTCTGAAAGAGGTAGCTGAAGAGTTTGTGGTGGCATTAGTAATGATTTTTCAAGAATCATGGTTCCAGAAATGAAAAGCTGCAAATCTCACTCCAAGAAGGGAGAGAGGCAGAAGAAAGGAAATTATCCACCAGTTAGTCTGGCCTCAATGATTAGGAAGATGTTGGAGTCGATTATTAAGAATGTGGTTTCAGGGTATTTGGAGGCACATGATAAAGTAGGCCAGAATCAGTGTGGTTTCCTGAAGGCAAAATCTTGCCTGACAAATCTGTTGGAATTCTTTGAAGAAATAACAAGCAGGATAGGCAAGGGAGAATTGGCAGATTTTGTGTACTTGGATTTTCAGAAGTCCTCTGACAAGGTGCCACACATGAGGCTGCTTAACAAGTTAAGAGCCCATGGCATTACACAAAAGATACTGGCATGGATAAAGTGGTGACTGATTGGCAAGTGGCAAAGAGAGGGAATTAAAGAAGCCTTTTCTGGTTGGCTGCCAGTGGCTAGTGGTGTTCCACAGGGATCTGTGTTGGGACCACTGCTTTTAATGTTTTTTTTTGCCAATGACATGGATGATGGGATTTTAAAAAAATTCCTCTAATGTTTTATTCCTTTTTTTTCTTATATGAAAATATCACTATAATTTTCCCTCTTAAGACCACCTTCAGAGTATCCCACAGAATGGGAGGTGAAACCACTCCATTATCATTGAATTCTAAGTAAAGGCCAATTTCATTTTTAATTTGTTCCTTAAAGTAGGGATCATTGAGTAGACTTGAATTTAGTTTCCAAATAGTATTCTTTGGTTGTAGGTCAAAATCAACAGATAAATATATAGGTGCATGGTCACTTACATCTATTGTCCCAATTCCACAGATGCTTATTTTGTCTTTGTCTTTTCCAAATATAAAATATGTACAAGAATGGATGATGGAATTAGTGGCATTGTGGCAAAGTTTGCAGACTGTGCAAAGATAGGTGGAGGGGCAGGTAGTTTTGAAAAAGCAGGGAGGCTATAGAAGGACTTGGATAGATTTGGAGAATGGTCAAAAAAGTAGCAGATGGAATACGGTGTGGGGAAGTGTATGGTCATGCACTTCAGTAGAAGAAATAAAAGAGTAGACTATTTTCTAAATAGAGAGAAATTTCAAAAACCTGAGGTGCTAAGGTACTTGGGAGTCCTCCTGCAGGATTCCCTAGGGGTTAATTTGCAGGTTGAGTTGGTGGTGAAGAAGGCAAATGTGATGTTAGCATTCATTTCAAAAGGACTAGAATATAAAAGCAAGGATGTAATGTTGAGGCTTTATAAAGCACTGGTGAAGCCTCACTTGGAGTATTGTGAGTTTTGGGCCTCTTATCTAAGAAGGGATGTGCTGTCATTGAAAAGGATTCAAATGAGGTTCATAAAAATGATTCCAGGATTTCTTTAGCCAGAGAGTAATGAATCTGTGGAAATTATTGCCACAGGCAGCTGTGGAAATCAAGTTGTTGGGTATATTTAAGGCAGAGGTTGAATGTAACTAATCAAGAATCATAGAAACATAGAAACTCTATAGCACAATACAGGCTCTTCGGCCCACAAAGCTGTGCCAAACATGTTCTTACCTTAGAAATTACCTAGGGTTACCCTTAGCCCTCTATTTTTCTAAGCTCCTTTTACCTAGTTACTGCATGAATGGATAAAGGGTGAAGACAGGAGATTGGGGCTGAGAGGGAAATGGATCAACCATGATGAAATGGCAAAGCAGAGTTGATGGGTCAAATGTCCCCATTCTGCTCCTATATCTTATGGTCTTATGTTCTAATTAGGATAAATTTATCTCTGCTTTAGAAACAGAAAACTTCAATGTCCTTTTCCTGCAATTTATTATTGTTAAACAGTATTCAAAATGGTCTATTTCCAATTTTAAAATGGATGGCCTACATAATTAACTGCACAGTTCCATTTGATTGAAAGCACATTTGGCTTGGAGTGAAGCTCAATAATAGCAATTTCTGGGTTATTTCACATGATTCCAAAAACTTGTCTGGACATTTCCCAGTGTATGTCACAATGGTGCGCTAAGCATGATGTGCATCAATCATGTCAGTTCTCATTCTACTTTCGGAGATTTATTGAAAAATTAGCCCACTTAGTTGTAGTATAATCTGTCTTTGTTCACTCCTGGGAGTGCAGCGCTGGTCTGAAACCAACTCATTTCATTCCCATAGTTACCCTCTATTCTGAGGTTTTTCATCGAGAAAAGTCTGCAAGATCATAGCCACTGGAGCAAACCAAATGGACTCCTCACAGCACAATCCTGAGTACTGACAGAATTTACTAATAATCTGCCGGGGAAAGTTAAATGACCTATAAAGTTCTCTCACGTCTGGTGTGGGGGTACTCCTGTACTGATCCAAACACATCAGTGAATGAATCTCTGAAACATCTCTGCATTTACTGATGACTATCCCCTTGTTTAAACATTCTCCATAACAGGTCTAAATATTGGTTGTGACATGCTATCCTGCATAAGCAATCTCTTTTAATTAACGTTTCTTCACTTTTTCCTCCTGCTGTGAAGTCTCCCAGAGAAAGGGCAACATTGAGCAGATGTTTCATTTCACCGTGAGACCTTGCTCATATTTTGTCTCCTCGAAGAATTCACCTCAGAGGTTGCTATGGTAAACATTGCACAAAGAGAAAGCAGAAAAATCCTGAGACAGTAATTAACTTTACTCTGGAGACTACAGAACAATTATCAAATAAGATAACAGCCATGGCACGATTTCAAAATTATATGTTCTGCTGCAGCAAAGCTATTATTTTTAATGTGAAAGTATCAATCAATATTGGGAAGGCAATCAATGTTTTCATTAAGCTTGTTGACATAGCAGTGTGACATTAGTGAGCTTTCTTGATAAGGCATCTCAGGGTATACAACAACACAAACAGCTACCACATCAGGTGAATTGTCTCTACAATGAAATGTTTTATTTGTCGTAAAATAAGAAGCATATTTGGACATTCGAACTACATTTATTATCAAAGTATGTAAAGCCTGTTAAAAAAGATTGTCATACACCCAGTGCGCAGAGCAAAAACAAATCGTGCAAACAATAAAAGTATGCAAATAATGTTCAGTACTGACATTTGTGAAAGTGAGTCCGCAGTCACGAAACTAGTCATCACTGCAGCTGATTCAGGAGACCATTAGTCGCAGGCCCCAGCCTCAGTTAAGCGGAGAGGCGAGTAAACCTCACAGAGCACCGAGCTGAACCTCGCCTCTGGCCCCAACACTATGACCTTTTCAATCAGACCTTGTGCTCATATTGTCCAAACCTGTGGCCACTCCTCACTTACACACAGGCTCTGCTGCGACAATATACTCTTGGGCACGGGCCCATCCACCTCAACTCAGCCCTTATCTGACCTTTCCAGTTCGACTCAGCACTTAAATCAATCAAACCTCAGTCTTTCCTCGCTCTTGGGCCTGGGCCAGGGCCTCGCCACCTTGACTCTGCATTGTCTCTGCTCGCTTTGCCGCATTGAATCACCTCCAAGTCCACTCCAGCAATGGCAAAATATTGGCTCGTTATCCGCTCCAGTGCCTGGGCCAAGCCACTTCAACTTGGCCTATACATGCCACACCGCAACTGTCCTGCACCCTTGAGACTTCAATTCACACTACAGAAATGCCAGATCAGATGGCTGGTTCAACAGCTCAGCTCCAGAAGGGAACTTATAGGCTATTGATTGCAATGATCATATCTGAGTAGAAGTATGAGTAGTACAGTAATTTTTTGTTTTGTTTGCTACCCTCAAGTTGTTGTTGTTCTTCACCAGTGCCATCTTCACCAAAGTCAAAAAAATACTGAGATTGAAAATGCCAACAGTCTTCTCTCAGGTAATATAGCCCAATGCCCCTCCCATTTGACAACTAGTGCTGGGTGGTGATGAATCAGCATATAGGAGAGAGCTAGAACATCAGGTTGAGTAGTGTGCCATCTCAAGCTCAATGTAAATAAAGCCAAGCAGCTAAACGTGGCCTACAGAAAGTCCAGAGACCACAAAACAGTTCCAACTGATGAGCCAGAGGTGGGGGGAGTACGCAGCTTCAAATTCCTGCATGTTAACATCTTGAAAGCCTTATCCTGGGTCCAGCAGAAAGACCGAATCATGAAGATTTACTTTCTTATAAGCTTAAAGAAGCATAACAACAAATACTCTAACAAACTTCAACAGAGGCTCAGTTGAAAGTATGCCAGCAGGTTGCAATATGGTCTGTTACAGCAGTTCCAATGCACACAAGCACAAGAGGCTGCAAAGTGTCGTGGACGCAGTCTGGCCCATCATGGGCAGTGCAAGATCAGAGCCACTAGAGTAATTAAATTAAATTAGTGCAAAGGAGAGTTAAAAAATTGTGATGTAGTGGTCACGAATTTACTGTCCCTTCATAATTCTGATGGTGGAGGGGAAGAACTTTGAACATGTCTTCAGGATCCTGTACCTCATCCTTGATGATAGCAATGAGAAGAGGGCATGTCCTGGGTAATGGGGGTCCTTAATGATGGATGCTGCCTTCTTGAGGCATTGCTTTTTGGATGTGTCTTCATTGCTGGGGGTCTAGTGCCCATGATGGAGCTGGCTGAGCTTACAAATTTCTGCACCATTTTCCGATCCCGCCCCTCCATACCAGATGGTGGTGCAACTGGTTAGAAGACTCTTCGTGGTACATCGGTAGAAATTTACCAGCGTCTTTGGCGTCATGATTCTGGTCTCTCGGTGATGAAGTCAAGGATCTAGTTGCAGAGGGAGGCACGGAGGCCCAGGTTTTGGAGCTTGTTGATTTGAATTGATGGAGTGATTCTGTTGAATGTGGAGCTGTAATCAATAAACAGCCGCCTGACAAAGATATTGCTATTGTCCAGGTGATCCAAAGCTGTGCGGAGAGCCAATGAAATTACATGTACTGTAGTGATAGACAAATCTCAGCAAATCCAAGTCCTTGCTTAGGCAGGAATTAATTCTGGCCATGACCAACTTCTCAAAGCACTTCATCACAGTAGATGTGAGTGCAGCTGGGCGATAGTCATTGAGGCAGCTCACCCTGCTCTTCTTGGGCACTGGTATGATTGTGGCCCTTTTGAAACAGGTGAGAAACTCGACTGAAGCAGTGAGATACTGAAGATTTCCTGCCAGATGGTTGGTTTTCAGTGCCCTACAAGATACATCATCAGGGCCTGATAATTGCAAAGGTTCATTCTCATGAAGATTTTCTGATGTTGACCTCTGGGACAGAGATGACAAGGTCACTAGATGATGCAAGGTTTGGGACAGGTGTAACTTTATTTTCCTTTCCTAAGGTGTTGAGCTCATCTGGAAGTGAAGCATCACTGCCATTCATAATGTTAGGTTTTGCCTTGTGAGAATTAATAGCCTGCAAACGCTGCCAGAGCTGGCATACATCCTATTCTATCTCTAACTTTAATTGGGATTGTTGTTTTGCTCTTAAAATAGCCTTCTGTAGGTCTCACCTGGCTTTCTTGTGTATTCTGGATCACCCATCTTGAATGCCACAGGTCTACCGCTTGGCAGACCATGAATCTCCTGGTTTATCCATGGCTATTGGTTTGGGTATGTTCAGCACGTTCTCAAAGGCACACACTCATGCACACAGATCTTGATGAAATCGGTGACAACTGTGGTGTATTCGTTCAGATTCGAAGATGAATCCCTGAATATTCTCCACTCCATTGACTCAAGCAGTCCTGTGGGCACTCATCCACCTCCCTTGATCATACCTTCTTGGTCCTCACCACTAGCGCTGCAGTCTTTAGTTTCTGGCAATACTCTGTGAAGAAGTACAGCCAGGTGATCAGATTTTCCAAAGTACGGGTATGGGATATCACAGTATGCATTCTTGCTAGTAATTAACACTGTTCAAGTGTGTTGGCTCCTCTGACTGCACAGATGATAAGTTGGTGGAAGTTGTTCAGCGACTTCTACAAGGTGGTCTGGTTAAAATCCTCCACAATGATAGGGAAGGCATCTGGGTGCACAGTTTTGTGACTGCTGATCGTGGTGCTCAGCTCCTCCAGCGCCTGCCTGCATTGGTCTGAGGTGGAATGTACACCACTACCAGATTGATGGCAGAAAACTCTTGGCAGATAAAATAGATGGTACTTAGCCACTAGATCTTAGATGCTGGGTGAGCAGGATTGAGACAGAACCATACTCTATCTCCTCTACCTTTAAAGACGAGGTTGTCCTGTTGTTGCGTTGAATAGGAAAGCCATCAGGCTGAAGCACTGCAGCTGAAATGGCAGAGGTGAGCATGTTTCCATGAAGCAAAGTACACAGCAGTTCTTGGATTACATCTGGTACTGCAACCTTGCTCTGAGGTCTTCAATTTTATTTTCCATTCACTCAGACCCTACTTAATGCTGAGATGTGTTCCTCAGAGGTGGAGCACTATGTAAATCAGTGCTATGCGGGGTCATTATAGCATTACATACATGGACACAATTGTCTGATAAAAAAAATCAAATCCAAGATATATTATTTTATATGTACACAGTAATTTGTGGAGTAACAGACATGCAAATCGGTCTGACCTGTACTCCGGTGGAGCAGCAACACATCGCAGCAGCAGTAGAGGGAACCGGGTGGTGGTTACATCTTAGAGGAGGGACCAGGCTGGCGGTTTTCCTCTCACCTTGGCTTCTTCTTCAAGTAGGTGTCAAGATTTGACTGCCTTAAGTTTCCTCTCATGAAGCTGTTCTCCGTAGGCCGAAATCATGTCGGGAACACCTCTCTTTGCCTTATTACTTTGTCAGGACATTATCGATGAACTGGTCCATGATTTGTGTGATTGTGGTGATGCTAGTGCTGAGTAATTTTGTGGTGAGGTTCTTTGCTGGTGTTTCTTCTTCTCCATCCATGTCCTCAGGTTCAGCAAGGATGCATTGCTCTGCCAATTCTCGAAGCTCTTTGTTATTAAAGCTCTTGCTGTCTGCACTAGCTGCTTCACTAGCGATACGAATGCTATGGAAGTTACTGCACACTTTAAATTTATCAATTCAACCTCTGCTGTCTGTGAATGTTACCAATGTATCTTCTTCTTCTTGTTGAATATGATTGAAGATGTTCCTTGCCTTTTCCATTATTAGCTCATTCAGGGGCACGTTTTGTTGTGTTTGGTCAACTACCCACATATTTAGTCTATTTTCCATTTTTTAAGCAAATGGCTCCCTGAATGAGTCACCTTTATTGATGATAACTTTGAGGTAGTCATTGTGGAAGCTTTTATCTTGTCTGCAATTTTTAATAATTGTTCTGATCATTAATGTAGCCAGCTTCAAAGAGGCACTAACATCAACCTGACTCTCACCAGCGTCCAAACTCCATATCACGTGCAGTTGCGCATCTATGACATCTTTTCCTAGACATCTTAGATGTACAATCCTTACTGGAAGTTGCAGGCCATTTTCCAGACATAAAGGGTGAAAAATGTGGAATAAGTTGGCAAGGGGGCAAGAATGTTTACACACGCGGGGGAGGCAGAGTGTGAACTAATACGTGATTGGCTTTGAGAGGCTCAGAGCGTACGTAAAGAGCTCTCATTGGCTGATTAACTGTTTACTGTAATGGCAGCCACTCTTGCGAAGTTTTAAGTGTTGTTTAGAATGAATTTTTGTCATTTAAAAAATTTTCAATGAAGAATTGAATAACCACTTTGTAATGAATCAATACTATGCGTGGTAGTGTTATGCAAGATCTGAGTGTAGTTGGTAGCTGGGGCCCAAGGGTTCTTTGTTTCAATCATACCTGCAGACTGGCTCATCTTCCATGTATCTGTTTTCTTAAGGGTCTTCTTAAGGGTTTTCTCGTGTGTTTTCTTAACACACGACTTGAGTCTGTATTCTGGGATTTGCTGATTTTGAATATCAATAGAATTTGTAAATATCTTAAACGTTGCTTACTGAATTACCCCTGGCTGTTACTGTGGATTTCAGCTATAGTAGACCTAACCGAGAATATTTGAAGCAGGGTGGAAAGAAGCCTGAAGTCTCTTACCACCAGATTCAGGAACAGCTAAATTTCTAAAACCTTCAGTTTCTTGAACCCCACTCCATAACCGTAATTCTACCTCAACACTGGAACACAACGGACTGCCTCGTGGACATGTGAACTTGCCCCATTGTTCTGTTTTGCATAGTGTTTTCCTTTCTCTTCACTGTTTTGTCTAATGTATGAGTAATTTATGTTCAATGTGTTGAATGAACCTCTGTGCCTGTGATGCTGCTGCAAGGAAGTTTTTCATTGTATCTGTACCTCGCAGTAGTGGTGCTCTATAACAAAAATCTCGTCTTGGCTGTTAACATCTGCTTTCTGTGTTTGGTTGCTAGAAGGACGATCCTTTCCACAGTTGCACGCCTTTCCACCCTGCTGGTGCTAGATAGCCAGCTCAGACTGCTGCCAAGTACCAATTAAAGAGAAAATCCAACATGATTACTTGGACCATGGATGCACATGGTTCCAGAGGAAATGCAGTGGGAAGTAAGTTGTGAGTGAAAATATCAACATTCTGACCATACAAATCAGCTAATCTCTCAGGGGACTGATTAAGCAATGACGAAGTGACTCTGTCAGTACCCACATCTCATTACCATCATTGCAATCTCCATACCTGGATCACACCCAGCTACTGGGTTCTGAATCAGTTCCTGGTCCTTGGTGGCTTCACCTCTTCCTGGGGTAAGATATTAACTATCTGAACAAGTGTTCGCACTAAACTTTTGTGTGAAGGAATATTCCTTGCTTGTCTTTGCTCTGCAGAAGGTAAATCAATTTATCTTTGCTCGTTCTTACTCAGCAATGCAAAGTGAGCAATCACACAACTAGTATAAGTGCATCATATTGTGTGATGCTTTTATATAGATTGGATAGTCAACTATGTAAGTCGATACTCAGACACTGGCAATCTAACATAACTTCTCATCTGTTTATTCTTACACATCTGTTTGCTCTTCCTTTCTTCTTCTTCCTGAGACCAATGATTAGGTTAAATTGGTAGCACTCACTCGGTCATAATGTGTATTGTTCATGAATGCCTTAGACATTGTGAAGTTACCAATTGTATTTGCAATTATACTGTAATGATCTCCTTAGGCTTGTGCAGGGAACTGGACAGCATTGGGCTCAAAGGCTTTTAGAGCACCTGAATTAGTTAATTGTTGTTTAATGAGAGCTGTTAATCATTTAGAGTTCCTTGTGTCTTTTCTCGAGCGACTTGCTCTTTGAAATGCAGTCTCCTGATGCTTTCTGTTTAAATTTGTTAAGTTTATGTTGAGAGGCTCGCGGATTCTGTGTTACTTGTATTATTTAAGTGGACGCCTGCTTAGTGTTAATCACGGGATCCTAGTTTTGAGAATGTTACATCTAGCAGTGTCACTCAGCCGAGCCACTGACGTTCTGTTGGAATAAACGCTGGTCGCTGCCTGCACAGGAATCTGCCTTTCCTCTGCACTTGGGGTCCGACATTGTCAGCACGCATCATGACATATACCGGTTGGCAATAATTGAAGTGGGTGTGTTGCTAGGGCAAGGTGGCGCGGGCATGTGCTTTGGTGGAAATAACTAGAACACAGCATTTTGTGGTTAGTAGTATTGATTTAGCTCTGAATTCACACCTGTTCTTATTTTAAAAGAAAACCTTGATGTAGTTGGACCTTTGGACATTTGGGACACTGTCACAGTTCTTGTGTCTATTTACATTTCTGTCATCAGGTCCTGGTACCACTCAAGGGCAATGTGTGGCAAAGATTGAAAGGCAGTCTCTTCCAGCAATTTTTTTTTTATGAACCTCCTGTGCGGTTTTACTGTATATTCTTTTCAAACGCTATTATTGCTGAAAAATGTTCTGGACTCCAAGGGTATTAGAATATTTGGCTTTATCACTCAACAAAGTTTATAAACCTAGAAACATACTGTTCATAAAACATGAATAGAAAGGAGAGATTATGTCTTACTGTGATAGTTAGATTTGATAACCCTGTAGCCAGTTGACACAGTTAGCACAGTGATGTTAGTCCTAATTAAGGTCACGGTAGACTTGAATGTCTTTAAATTGGCCTTTTTCCAAGCTGTGCTATAGGATATCAGCATCATCTGTCAGAGTGAAGTTTGATCTTTAATTAAACTAATGACATTTTCATCAATTTATCTACAAACGTGTAAATGGGAGCAAGGTGCTTAACACTCATAACGTCACAATCGTTCCTTGCCTAGAATCCATATGCAACAAAAGGGTCAGTCAATCTATTGCTGAAGTGCTTAACTAAAGTAAGCCATGTCACTATTACTGAGTAAACAAACAGGTCCATGAGGACGAATGGGTCTTTTTAATTATGAGAATTGATTGGAATCAGAAAATCACAGAAAGGTTAGAATATGCATGGAGGCTCCAAGGCCTGACGCCTCTGTACTGATCCAAAGGACGCAGAGTCCAGCTAGACCCAGTCCCTTATTGGTGCTATGGAAACACCAATGGAAAAGGTTACCGAAGGTGGTGGATACAGCCCAGTTCGTTCCAGACGAAGCTTTCTCTGCCATTGAGTAAATTCACATGGAACGCTTGTCACAAGAAAGCAGCACCCACCATTGAAGGTCCTCACCATCCAGGCCGTGCTCTCTTCTTGCTACTACCATCAGGCAGGAGGTACAGGAGCCTTAGGTCCCACACTACTCAGCTTCAGTATCAGACATCCTACAAGCATCAGGCTCCTGAATTGGTGTGGATAACTTCCTTCACCACTACTCTGAACTGATTCTCTGACCTATAGGCTCACTTTCAAGGACTCTTTACAACTCCTGTTCTGAGTATTATTTTTATTTACATAGGTTGTCTTCTTTGGTGCTGGTCAGTCTTGGTCTGTCTATGTATAGTATTTTTATAAAATTGTATTGTTTTATTTTTTCCTGTAAATTCCTGCAAAAAATGAATACCACAATAGTATATGTAAACATACATGTATGTACTTTGATAATAAACTTACATTGAACTTTGAATATAGCTCTGCAAATTGTCTCCTTTTGGACATTAACCCAGTTCCCTCAGACTGCTGCAGTTCATTTGGCCTCCCCTATAACCCTTGCTGGTGTATTCCAGTCCCTAACCATTCATTATGCAAGACTGTTTATCCATGGTCCTTTATGCTCTTTCATTTTATCTTCCTTGGTTTGTCACCCTTGTACCATCGGCAGTTTCTCCCTCACTACTCTGCCTGTACCCTTCTTAAATTTAAGTACCCTGAAGAGATGGTCTGGAGCCTCTTCTGTTCCATGAGAACTACCACAGTTTTCTCATCAATGCACATAACAAAAATCTATTATCCCTCAATCATTTTAGTAAACCTTTTCTGGATCTTGACTAAAGCCTTTACATCTTTTCTAAGGATGTGGTGCACAGACCAAACATATTCTAACTATGGCCAAACCAGCTTCTGACAAAGTTTCATTAGCTTTAGTAATTAGTGCCTAGGGTCCTATATGCCTATCTTATAACCACTTTCAATAACCTATTTCAATACTATACTACCAGATCTTTTTATATTCTTGAACTCTTTTAGAATATCACACCTTGGCTTTTATCACATCTCATGCACTTAAACAATATCATATTTGACATTTCTTAGCTTATTTCATTGACCCACTGCCAACAGCTGTAATCGCTCTCTGTTTCTATGTCTTTGGAAAGATTTAGAAATAGTAATAAATTATCCTATTATGTTAATAAAGTAGTGGTCCCTGCATTGACTGTTGGGATCTCTTACTTATACTTCTCTCCTACCCAAAGTACAACCTTTCTCCACAATTCTCTGCTTTTGATAAGGTGCTGCCACATGAGAATGCAGTGCTCTCTCACGGGCCAACCAAAGGTGCTTTTTTTTTTTTGTAGAAGTTTTTTTTCCGATCCAAAGACAATTCTACTCCAAGGACATCGGGTACTGCAGGGCTACTCCATCAGTGAGCTGCTCGTTGATTGTCACCCTTGTCTGGTGGAGAGACAGATGACGTGGGAGCTGTGTAGTCTCAGCTGTAGTGAGGAGCAGGCCTCAAGCCTCAGGCTTGCCTGATGCTGCAAACCAGCTGAGACACAGAAGCATTCACAGCACGGCATCTGAGCTCGGTTGCGGCCTGGGCTCTCACATCAGTGCTGTCCTCCCCTGTTCAAGCAGTGGAACGAGAGGCTGGATCGCACGCGACTGTATCCTGCCAGGAGACTGTACCATCGACTGCTGGACATTGTCACTCAGGGTCTTGGACCATATATATGTGGGGGGTTTTTTGTGAGTGAATATGCTTCTTTGTTCACTATTTTGAATTATGTTACTCATTATTTTCAAATGTTTGCTTGCTATTTTGAAAGTTTTGCACTTTGGCCTCAGAGGAATGTTGTCTCATTCAGCTGTATCTATGTATGGCTGAGTGATCATTAAACCTGATTTAATTTGATTTTGGTTACTCGCCAGACTTTCTCTCCTTGGTCCTGCATTGCCATTCATTTGGAAGGCTTCAATCTTGATAGCAATCCCCTCACCTTATGAAACATTGTTTGGAAGTTCATTTGCCATTAACAAATCCGTGCTGGTTTTCTCTAACCAATGTATACTTGTTTAGCTGTCAATTCTATCTCTGGTTATTGCTCTAGAACCTTCTTCACCTCTGAGAGCAAACTGACCGATCAGTTTAGTGGGTTTCCCGCTACACCCGTTTTGAATAAGTGAATACCATCTACAGTTATCCTGTCCTGAAGCACCACCCTTGAATTTAAAGATGTTCAAAAGTTTATGGATAGGGTTTCAGCAATTTCTTTCTTTACTCCCTCTACAATTGAAAATACAGCCCACCTGGACTAAGTAATTTATCTGCTTCAAGTAGAACTAGCCTTTTTGCACCTTGCGTTTTTCAGTTTTTAGCCCACAAATTAACAACTGTATCTTCCTTGGCTGAGTATCCAGCAGCATCTTCTTCCCGGGTAAGTACTCAATGAGTATTTCAGCTGTGCCCTCTACATCCTCAAATGGACTTCAGTTTTGTTCTCTGATCATCCACTTCTCTCCAAACATTCTTTCTTTACACCTGCCCATGCTGTATTACTCGGCCTCCTTTTATTTGTTACCTGACTGGTTTCTTGTTCTCGCTTTACCTCTCAATTTTATTTTTAATTTTTGCTCTAAACCTTGAGTAATAGTTCATACAGCCCTTTAGTCCAACTCATCCATGTTCACCAAGATGCTTTTCCAGGCTGGTCCTATTTGACCACAATCATTCCACATCCCTTCAAATCTTTTCTGTCCATGTACCTATCCAAATGTTTTTTTAAATATTATTGTACCTGCCTTAACTACTTTACCTTAGCAGCTCATTCCATGTATCTTTTAAATGTTAGTGTACTTGCCTTAATTATTTTATCTAGCTGCTCATTCCGTTTACCATATACCACCTTCTCTATGGAAAAATTGCCTTTTAGTTTTGCATTATTCCACCCACCCCCCCCCCCCCAACCCGCCTTAAAACTACACTGTCTAGTTCCTGATTCTGCAGCCTCAGGAAGAAGGCTGCATGCATTCACCCTATCATAATTAGATACATCTCTATAAGATCTCCCCTCAGTCTCCTACACTCCAGGGAATAAAGCCCCAGTCTGTCTAACATCTCCCTATAACCTAGTTCCTCAAGTCCTGGCAACCTCCTCATGAACTTTTTCTGCGTAAGTAATCTTGTATCTAGTAATACTTAGAGCCTAATCATCCCCACATTTTTATCCAGTCCTCTGGGTAATATAATGACATTTTGCAATCCTTTGATTATGCCTGAACTCATGAAACTCATTTACACACATGTACTCAAAGGCTACCTTATCTCTCTCTCTCTCTCTCTCTCTCTCTCTCTCTCTCTCTCATTTTATTTTGGTGCTAAACTTTTTTTCCCATTACTTTTGGCATATTTTCTCTCCTCTTTGTTTCAGTGCTGTTTTCGTGTAGAGACGTTCTTGCCAAATTAGCTTAAACCTTACCCTGCAGCATAACAATCCCTGTGAAAATATTGATTCTCTTCCGTTGAGCCAAATCAGTTATTGAGAGAATTTTTTTTGCGCTTTTCTTTCCTCGCTAATTAATTCTATTTATCCTATAATTTTAATAGGAAACTCAAAATGAATAGGATTGGAGATATGGCATGAATATTGTAACACCAGTTCTTTAACAACTGTTTCTAATTCAAATCATTCTGTTACATTAAAGTGGTGTTGTTAAGTGCACCCTCTGGTTACTGGAGAGTTCTTTATATGCTATGCTTATATTGCATTTGTCAGGCTTCCCTTTGTTAGAATATTAAACAAACTACCTTCAATGAGTTTCTCTCCTCATTCTTCTGCTCTTGCTCAGTCTCTTCAGAAGGACGTATAATGGCCTGGACAACTTCAATCCCTCTGTGCATATAACAAAGAAAACAAGGAAGACTCTGCTTCTTTTCTGAGATCATTTGGACAACTCTTTCAAAGAGTTAATACAGGATGTGTGATGTTTTAAATTGCCTACTTTGCTTTATTATTTTTCAACTCCATGATTGTAAGCAATTAAGGAATGAAAATGCATTCTGGCAGGGCATAGACTGGGCTCCAAACAATCAACCGTACCAGAGTTTTGACAGCAATGAAAAGAAAACTCAGGGAATATATAGAAAAGGCTGAGTCTCCACCGACAACCATTTTGCACTTGATGGATTGTACATTCTATAATTCTAATAGATTTATGATTTGTAGCCTGGGGAAAAATACACACGCAGGACAACAAATATTTTTTGGGGTCTTTAATTCCTTTATCTGTTTTAAATATCTTAAAGCAGAAAGAGGGTTTCAAAATAAACCACAACAAAATGAATTTTTTAAAAATGCACATTTCCTGCTGTTACAATCTCAGCTTAATTTCAGACCACATCCTTGTTACGTATTCAGTATAAAAATAACTAAAACAAAATATACAAAACCAATATGGTGGTGGCAATTCTTTTAAAAAAATCCAACACAAATAACATTAGAGTCCCACCAACCCTGTACCTTATACACAAAATCAAAAATATGAATAAATACATTTCATCTTATTTAAAGAGAAATACTCACTTTGGCACACACGTACTTAACTTCCAAACACATATAGGATAGACCCCGAAACGAGTTCCCCTCACTCACACTACGTAAACAGAGATTAACACATTCACATTACTCCGTTACATTCACATTCAGTTATGAAACAATAGTAAGACAAAAATAAACTTTTACAATATACGGCATTGGAGTTTAAATTTTAAAAACTAACCTACTAGGCCGATAAGGAAATTCTCACAACCATGCTATTCCAGCGCTGATCAATTTACTCACAAAAATCTAAAGAATCCAGGTGTAAAACATGTCCAGATTTACAAACAGGTATAAATGAATTTACATGAATATTATCAAGTATTATTCACCTTTCCTCACCAAACCTGGGAAAAGCACTCGGACGTCGTTCTCTCTAGAACATGGCAACACTTCGCTCTACTCCACACGTGCAAAATGACATCATCGTTTTCTCTTAAAGGCACAAGCAGCTCTTTTAGCATTACCAAGGTGAATATGTAAGTGCACTTCAACAATAAAAAATTATATTCAATGGTCACCTAGTTACATTAGTATTCACAATCTAACCAGCTAGAGTAGGGATTCCCAACCTCTTTTATGCCATGTACCCTTACCATCAGCCGCGGAGTCCGTGGAGTCCAGGTTGGGAACACCTGAACTAGAGTATTAGTAGAAAAACTTCTATCTTAGTTCAAAGTTTTACAACCACTGTGAAGATTTGAGAAGTTAAACATACATAATGTTACACTTGTGGGTGTTCCAGATAATTATTTTGCTGCTTGTAATGTTACAATTATGCACTAAAATGGTAAAAAGAGCTGATGGAAAACATTGTCTCCAGGCACAGATTTTAAAGCCAGTTCTATTAATTCCAATTACTCTTATCTTTGCTGTTTGATGACAGGATTGCATAATAAGTGCTCCTCTGTGACTGTAAAAGTAATGAAGTTAAGAACTTCATAAGCATTTTGTTCATTTGATAAAGAAAGCAAAATGTTTTACTGAATACTTAACCACAAGCAAAACCAAAATCATGAAGTTATAAACATATTACAGATATTCTGCGACAGAGACAACTAAGCTGGAGTTTAGTTCACTGATATTTTAAATCAGGATTGAAAAAGATAATGTGACGTGGTGTCAGAAACAGTGGTTGATGAGATTATGATACTTCAATATTATGCCTGTACAGAATACTGACTGCCTGGTCTAATCTCTGTCAACGTGTAATGTGCGTCAGTGTAGAGTGACAGCAAGGTCTGGGATTCAGCTGAGATCACACAATGCAATAAATGTGGATGCCTGAGCTGCTGAAGCAGAGAGATACCAATGAGAATAAAGATGTCATTATATCTCATTGGTCATAAACATGTGAGAATTGTACTAAATCTTCAAGCAGTGGAGAAGGCTTTAGATGCATTACAGAAACATTTAGCATTTTTAAAACTTCATTTCTTTATATTCAACCACAAAGAGAAATGATCCTTTGATGATTTTTAATGGAACTAAGATTGTTATTACATACTTGATGATTCAGATATTTGAATGCTTTCAAATATTCAAAGATTCAAGATTCAGAGTACATTTACCATCAAAGTACATATGCAGTATACAACCCAGTGAAATGTCTTCCCACAGACAGCCACAAAACAAAGAAAACCAAGAAAAACATCAAAGCCCCAATGCACAAAAAATAAACATAACTCACAAACAGCAAAAAAAAGAGGAAAAAACATGGAATATAAAACACCAAACCACAAATCATCAAACCAGTTCAGGCATATTTAGTTCAGTTCAGTTCAACTCAATCTAGTGCTGTGTTAATCATTAACTTTGGGCCATAGGGTCCTGATCTCAAATCACACAAAACAGCAAAAAAAAGGAATGACCATGATGCACCATCATTAACTCTGGGAGATTGGAAGTGACCGATAGGCTTTTATTAACAGCAAAAGGGAGCACGACATCTCGGAGACTGAGGGAGGAGCAGTGCCCCAATCGCCTTTATCCAGGGGTCTGTGGGAGGAGCCACAGGAGCAGTCAGCAGAGGGGCATGTCCAGACAGGTTTAGGCAGGTATACATAGTTTACCACAGACCAGAAACCAGAAACACATCATAACATGAACTATGGAGTCCAAGCCACAAACCACGTCTATTAAACATTGCCCAAGACCCAGGAATCCGGGCCCCATCCTCCGGCAGCATCAAGCAAGAGAGAGAGAGTGACCATTTGAATGCAGAGGTCTTCCTCTGGGGAGAGGGACAGAAGGACCATCAGACACAGACACCTTCCTCCGGCAGCGGGAATCAGAGGGAGAGAGAGACCAAACACCAGCAGGTAGGCAGTACTGGGCACCTGCTCTCCTTCCACTCTTGTCTTTGAGTTTTTTAGTCTTCATTGATACTTTAATCAGTGAGATCAGTGACAAATGCAGTCGATCATGGGCTCGCGCCAAGCAAGGAGGGTTCTGTGGTCAAGAGCAGCAGTTAAGTTCAGTGACATGTGAGAGAAAAGCCTTAAAAGGAAATGTATTGCAGTGGCCCAGATATTGCAGGTTCTGGGGATAGTAACATCTGTGGCTCCAGAAGAAATGCCCGATGCCTGGGGAAAGTTTAAGCATATTGTGGCTTGGAAAATCGCTTCTTTAAACAGTGCACAATGAAAAGCTATGGAGTGGACTATCAGAGCTGAGCAGGGACAGAAGCAGGGTCTAGATTCAGAATTCCACTTGAAAATAATGTCTGGTGCTATAAAAGGCCAGTTTTGTGGCAGGAAGTACAATTATGAGTCTCTGTACCAAAATGTTAGTGCAAGAGCAACTACTGACAACTTCCCTCGAGATGACGCTGATAAGTGGCAACTCTATGCCTGCAGCTCCGAAGGAAATCATCAAAAGTTCCCGTTTAGGACCAGTACAGCTGAAATCCACGGTCACGGCCATGCGTAATTCAGTGAACAACATTGTTTTAACATCTATTGAATGTCTATTGATCCTCAAAATTGATGGGCCCACTGATGGCAGACCTAAGTCATGAGTGCAGTTTTCTTTCAAGAAAACAGAAGCATACAGGGGTACGGGTATGATTAAAACACAGAGGCCTTAGATCCTCACTCCATATTATCCTGATAGTGAATGTACAGTCTCTGGAAACTAGAACTGAAGACCACAGAAAATGATTGTGGTACCAAAGGAACATCAGGGACTGCTGTGTACTTTGCTTGATAGAAAAATGGCTCACCCCCGTGATTTTGGTCACTGTGATACAGCCTGTTGGCTTCACCATTCTCCAGAAAGACAGGTCAGTGAGACTTTTCAAGGTAGAGGAGGAGGAGTATGCTTTATGATTATCTCATCTTGGTGCATAGGCTCTGTCTCAGTCCTGCTCGCCCGATCTGGAATATCTATTTGGTCATCCATTTCGTCTTCCAAGGGAATTTTCCGCCATCATCCTGGTAGCAGTGTACATTCCACCTCCGGCCAACATCAGCCAGGCACTGAAGACATTGAGCACCTTGGTTAGAAGTCATGAAACAACACACCCTGGTGCCTTCTTTATCACTGCAGGGAACTGCAACCAGGCCAGCTTGAAGAAGTCTCTGAACAACTTCCACAAACATATCATCTGTGGAACCAGGAGAGCCAAAGCACATGACCACAGTTATATCACCATCAAGAACACTTACCATGACATCCCATGACCTCACTTTGGAAAGAACGATCACCTAGCTGTATTTCTACTCTTGGCACATCGGCAGATGCTAAAGAACACAGCACCAGTGGTAAAAACCAAGGAGATATGGTCAAGGGAGGTGAAGGAGTGCTTACAGGACTGCTTTGAGTCAGTGGACTGGTGAATATTTAGAGATTCATCTTCAGACCTGAATGAATAGCCACATTTGTCACTGAATTCATCGAGACCTGCATGGATAGATGTGTGCCTTCGAGGACATTCTGGACACATCCAAACCAAAAGCCTTGGGTGAACCGGGAAATTCATAATCTGCTGCAAGCTAGATAGACAATAGACAATAGGTGCAGAAGTAGACTGTTCGTACCTTCGAGCCTGCACCACCATTCTAAGATCATGGCTGATCATCTACTATCAATACCTAGTTCCTGCCTTGTCCCCGTATCCCTTGATTCCCCTATCCATAAGATACCTATCTAGCTCCTTCTTGAAAGCATCCAGAGAATTGGCCTCCACTGCCTTCTGAGGCAGTGCATTCCAGACCCTCACAACTCTCTGGAAGGAGAAGTTTTTCCTTAACTCTGTCCTAAATGACCTACCCCTTATTCTTAAACCATGCCCTCTGGTACTGGACTCTCCCAGCATCTGGAACATATTTCCTGCCTCTATCTTGTCCAATCCCTTAATAATCTTATATGTTGCAATCAGATCCCCTCTCAATCTCCTTAATTCCAGCGTGTACGAGCCCAGTTTCTTTAACCTCTCTGCGTAAGACAGACCGGACATCCCAGGAATTAACCTTGTGAATCTACGCTGCACTTCCTCTACAGCCAGGATGTCCTTCCTTAACCCTGGAGACCAAAACTGTACACAATACTCCAGGTGTGGTCTCACCAGGGCCCTGTACAAATGCAAAAGGATTTCCTTGCTCTTGTACTCAATTCCCTTTGTAATAAAGGCCAACATTCCATTAGCCTTTTTCACTGCCTGCTGCACTTGCTCATTCACCTTCAGTGACTGATGAACAAGGACTCCGAGATCAATGCCAGTGATCCAGAACTATACAAGAAATCCAGGTACAACCTATGGAAGGCTATTGTAAAGTGAAAAACAATTCAGATTGATGTTAGTGACAGAATTGGGTGCACATCAACTATGGCAGAGTTTGCAGGCCATTACTTCCTACAAGGCAAAACTTAGCAGCATGATGCTTCACTCCCAGATGAGCTAAATGCCTTTATGCACTCTTTGATAGGGAGAATAAAACTTCACCTGTGTGTATCCCTGCAGCATCTAGTGACCCTGTATTCTCTGTCTTAGAGGCTGACATCAGGACATCTTACACGAGGGTGAAACCTTGCCAGGCATCATGGTGTACCTGAAAGCCTGTGCAACTGCCTGATGGAAGTGTACAAGGACATCATTAGCCTCTCACTACTGCAGTCAGAGTTTCCCACCTGCCTCAAAAGGGCAAAAATCATACCAGTGCCCAAGAAGAACAGGGCGATCTGCTTCAATGATTCTCACCCGGTTGCACTTACATCTACTATGATGAAGTGCTTTGAGAGATTGGCGATTGCCAGAATCAGCTCCACCCAAAGCTAGGACCAGGACCCACTGCAGTTTGCCTATTGCCACAATTGGTCTACGGTAAATACAATCTCACTGCCTCTACTTGGCCTTGAAGCACCTGGACAACATCAGTACCTATGTCAAGCTGCTGTTTATTGATTACAGCCCAGAGTTAAACACAATCATACCCTCAGTTCTAATCAACAAACTCCAAAACCAGGGCTTCTGGACCTCTCTCTGCAACCGGATCCTTAACTTCCTTACTGAGAGACTATATTCAATGCAGATTGGAAATAACATCTCCTCCTAGCTGACAATACACACTGATGCCACACATGGATGCATGCTTACAATACTGCACAACTCTCTACACCCACGGTTGTGTGGCTAGGCAAAGTTCCATTGCCATCTGTAAAGTTGCCGATGACACAATTATTTTGTTGGCACTATTTTGGATGGTGATGAGGAGGCATGCAGGAGTGAGCTGGTCAGCTGGGTGAGTAGTGTTGAAACAATAACCCTGCACTCAACGTCAGAAAGACCAAGGAACAGATTGTGGACTTCAGGAAGGGGAAGTCGAGGGAACACACACTTGTCCACATCGAAAAGCTGGCAGTCATTGGAGTGAGTAGTTTCAAGTTGCTGTGTGTCAACATCTCTGAAGATCTATCCCCAATCCAACATATTAATGCAATTATGAACAAGACATGACAGCAGATCTATTTCATTAGGAGTTTGAGGAGACTTGGTATGTCACCAAAGACTCTAGCAAATTTCTACAGATGTAGCGTGAAGAGCATTCTAACTGGTTGTATCACTGTCGGGTCCTGAGAAGCCACTGCACAAGATTTGAAAAAGCTTCAGAAAGTTGTAAACCCAGTCAGCTTCGTCACTAACCTTCCAGCATCGAGGACACCTTCCAATGGTATGCCTCCAAAAGGGGGCATCAGTCATTAAGGTCCATGATGACCCATGACATGCCCCCTTCTCATTGCTACCATCAAGGATGAGGTACAGGAGCTTGAAGCCACACACCCAGAGTTTTAGGAACAGCTTCTTCCCCACTGCAATCAGATTTCTAAATGGACAATGAACCCATGTATGCTACCTCATTATTTTTTGTTCTCTTTTTACTCTACTTATTGAACTTATGATATATATTTCTTATTGTAATTTATAATTTGTTTTATTATGTTTTGCAAATTACTGCTGCTGTAATCAGTCCACAGCAGATACCATCTCATTGGCTCTTCACGCAATCTTGGAACATCTGGATAGCAAAGATGCATACATCAGGATGCCCTTTATCGACCACAGCTCAGTATTCAATACCATCATCACCTCAAAACTAATCAATAAGCTCCTAGACCTTGGCCTCAATACCTCCTTGTGCAATTGGATCCTGAATTTTCTGACTTCCAGATCCCAGTCAGTTCAGTTGCCATAACAACAACCTCTTACTCAACGTCAGCAAGACCAAAGAGCTGATTATTGTCTTCTTTTTTTCCAATCTTTTTATTAATTAAATAAAAGCATGCATGTGTGTGTGTGTCTGTCTGTCTGTCTCTCTCTCTCTCTCTCTCTCTCTCTATATATATATATATATATATATATATATATAAACAAGAGGAGAATTATCTCAAATATCTATATCAATAACAATTCATATAAAGGTAAAATAAACATTATCAAGAGCATACATAGTATTAATCTAATAGTATGTAATAAAGAAAAAGATAATTGATTCTCCTGTTATCCATGAAAAGAAGAAAAAAGATAAAGAAACTTTTATTATTTTAATATACATAAAAAACCCCACTAAACAAAAAAAAACAACAAAAGAAATGAGAGGGAAACAAGGGAACTGGGCATCTCAAACTGAGAGTGAAAGCAAAAAAAAAGAAAAACTATCTGATCAAGTCCAACATTTCAAGGAGGTAACTGGAAGAGCCATAAATCAAAGCATATGAAAAGATTGAATAAAATTCGCCAGATTTCCTCAAATTTAAAGGATGTATCAAATGTCTGACTTCTTATTTTCTCTAAACTTAAACAGGACATAATGAAGGTAAGCCAATAAAGAGCAGCAGGTGGATTAGAATCCTTCCATTTAAGCAAAATGGCTCTCCTAGCCAGTAAAGTTGTAAAAGCTATTATCTGTTGAGCGGAAACAGGAATATATCCTGCTTCCGGTGGAATGTTCCAAAAATTGCTGTAGGTAAATTCAGTTGTAGATCCAAATTCAAGACTTTTGATAAAGTTTTAAAGATTTCTTTCTAAAAATTATCTATCTTGATACAAGACCAGAACATATGTGTTAAAGTAGCTACTTTAATATTACATCTATCGCAAATAGGATTAATATTGGAAAAGATACGGGCTAATTTGTCCTTTGACATATGCACCCGATGCACTACTTTGAACTGTATCAAGGAATGAGAGGCACAAATAGATGAAGTATTTACCAAATGAAAAATTTTATCCCATTGATTATCTGAAAGTGACTCTTGAAATTCAATTCCCACGCAGCTTTAATTTTTATCATAACATACGCAAATTCAATAACCATTTATAAATTATAGCTATCAGTCCTTTTTGAAAATGGTTTAACCTGAAAAAAAGTATCTGTTATATTGGGTGAATAAGCCGAGGGAAAATTTGAAAGTAAACTACGTAGAAAATTCCTAATTTGTAAATATCTAAAAAAGTGTGCATCAGATAGGTCATATTTGTCCACTAACTGAGTGAAAGACATTAAAAAATTCCCCATAAACAAATCTAAATAAGTTACTATTCCTTTGGTTTTCCAAATTGAAAAGGTCTGATTGGAAATTGATGGTTTAAAAAAATAATTGAGATGGGTTTTACTAGAAAGAACAAAAGTATTAAAGTCAAAGAATCTACGAAACTGAAACCAAATTCTTAATGTGTGCTTAATAATGGGATTAAGGTTTTGACTACCAATCTTAGAAAGCAAAAAAGGAAGAGGAACTCCCAGTAAAGAGGCCAAAGAATACCCCTTCACCAAGCTTTTCTCCAAATCCACCCATAAAGGACAGTCATGTATGTCTAAGAAATGAATCCAAAAAGAAATATATTAAATATTAATTGCCCAGTAATACATTCTAAAATTTGGCAAAGCCATACCACCATACTTCTTTAATTTCTGCAGTAAAGGTTTACTCAATCTATGATTTTTATTATTCCAAATGAAAGATAAATTTTAGAGTCTATTCTATCAAAAAACAGTTTAAGAACAAAATAAGCGATTGCTTGGAATACATATAGAAACTTCAGTAACACTATCATTTTAATAGCATTAGTTCGACCAGTTAATGATAATGTCATAGGAGACCATTTATAAAGTACTTGTTGCAAGTACTCGATTAATGGAAGAAAGTTATATTTATACAGGTCCTTAAAATTTTTGGTAATTTTAATACCAAAATAAGTGAAGTTATTTTTAGCAATACTAAAAGGAATTTGGTCATATTGATCCAAATAATTGTTAATAGGAAATAACTCACATTTGTGCAAATTTAATTTATATCCAGAAAAACTATTAAATTCAGAAAATATAGATAAGATAGCAGGAATAGATTTCTTAGGATCTGAAATATAAACTAACAAGTCATCCACATACAGCGAAACCTTATGCACTTTATCTCCTCTCTTAATACCTTGAACCTTACTGAAGTCCCGAAGAGCAATAGAAAGATGTTCTAGAGCCAGGTTGAATAACAATGGACTAAGAGGACAACCCTGCCGGGTACCTCTGTATAACCTAAAATAATGAGATATTTGATTGTTAGTTATAACTGCTGTCATAGGAGCTTGATAGATCAGCTTAATCCAGGAAATAAAACCTGGACCAAAATTAAATCTTTCTAAAACCTCAAATAAATAGGGCCATTCTACCCTATCACAGGCTTTCTCTGCATCAAGGGAAACAATACATTCAGTTTCTTTAGATGGAGAGGAATGAATAATGTTCAATAATCTCCAAATATTAAAAAATGAGTATCTATTTTTAATAAATCCAGTTTGATCCTTAGAATAACCTTAGGTAAAATATTATCAAACCCGTTAGCCAAAATCTTAGAAATAATTTTAGAATCCACATTTAATGAGGAAATTGGTCTGTAAGAGGCAAACTCAGAAGAATCTTTTTTTTTGGGGGGGGAATTAATGAATTTGATGCCACATAGAAAGTTTTTGGGAGGGTCCCAGAAGATATAGAATCAGTGAAAATTTGGCATAAATGAGATATATTTCAGTAAAAGTCTTAAAAATTTCTACTGTAAATCCACCCAGTCCCAAAGCTTTACATGATTGAAAAGAAGATATAACTCTTGCTATTTTCTCTCGATTAATGGGTGCATCTAATGTATTCATATCTTGGGTAGAGATTTTGGGTATATTCAATCTTTGTAGAAATTCATTCATAAAAGTAGTGTTGTCTGGAAAATCAGATTTATAAAGATTAGAGTAGAAGTCCAAAAATGCCTTATTAATTTTCTGATGATCTGATGGTTCAGTTCTATCAGTTCTTCGTGTTTTCAAAATCTGCCTTCTAGCCATAGTTGCTTTGAGTTGAGCAGCCAACAATTTACCTGACTTATCTCCAGATAAATAAAATTGACTTTTAGATTTCAAAAGTTGCTGCTCAATGGGATAAGTCAATAGCAAGTCATGCTGTGTTTGAAGTTTCACCCTTTCCTTATATAAATCTTCAGTAGGTGACACTGAATAAACTTTATCTATTTCTTTAATCCTGCTAGTAATCACTAAAAGCTCCACTTTTATTTTCCTTCTTAAAGCTGCTGAATATGAAATTATCTGTCCCTAAGAAAAGATTTCATCGCATCCCAAATAACCAAATTTGACATAACCCCAATTGTATTTAATTCAAAAAAGAGAGATTTGCTCTTTAATAAAACTTAAAAATGCTGAATCATGGAGCAGTGCAGCACTAAATCTCCACCGAGATGCATTCCATGTATTATCAGAAAGCTTCAGTGTTAGTCTCATGGGCACATGATCCGACAATGCAATAATGTCATACACACAATCAGCAACAAAAGACACCAATCACGTATCTAACAGACAACAATCAATTCTTGAATATTTATGATGTACATGTGAAAAAAAAGAAAAATCCTTATCTTAAGGATAAAGAAATCTCCAAATATCAACCAAACCATATTCTAGTAAAAAGGAATTAATACAGGACGCAGCCTTATTAGGAAGGCACAGATTGGTTGATGACCTATCAATTGAGGGATTGAGACAGCAATTAAAGTCACTGCCCTATATCAATTTATATTTATTTAAATTAGGTAATGCAGAAAATAACCTCTTAAAAAATTCAGGGCTATCTACATTAGATGCATACACACACACCAAAGCCACCTCTTGACCACATAACAAGCCAGTAACAATTAAGTATCTTCCAATTGAATCAGTGACAGTATTAAAATGTACAAAAGAGACTTTAAAATTTAAAAAAGACACCCCTCTAATTGTAGTTACTGATGAAGAGTGAAACTGAGAGCCCCTCCAAAATTTAAAAAAATAGTTTTCATCTTCCCTACGGATGTGGGTCTCTTGCGCAAAAATAATATCGGCTTGAAGTGTTTTAAATTTCTTAAAGATCTTCCTATGCTTAATAGGTTGATTCAAGCCATTCAGGTTCCAGGAAATTATATTAATTTTATTAACATCCATACTAAGACTTTAATTTAAGGATTTATAAAATAAATTAGCACGCCGACACAAACCAAACCCGCAGGGAAGAACAAATTATGGATTTGATCAGAGAGAAAAAAACCAACATAATTACAGTAAAACCTCTCGGGACTGCCCAGTTGAAAAAACCGGAACTAATAGCCCCACCCCTCTCCCCCCAAAGCCAGTAAAAAAAAATCCAATAGGTGAACAGCACGCTAAACTAAACACCCTAAACCCTTTGTCTCTAATAGGCAGACTCTTTTTAAAAAAAAACTTATATGCTGACATCACTGACTAAAGACGTAACATCAGATACGTAAAAAAAAGAGAAATTCCAAGTATTTTTATATTATGTCTAACAGAGGTTAGAACATAGCTAACAGCAGCCACCTTAAATTCATTTAATAAAAATTGATCATATATTCAAAAAACATAGATCCAACCAAATAATATATTACGACTGATATTAAACTCTTACAAACCTTAAAGGAAGAAGAAAAAATATAAAACAGCCCAAACAATGTCTGGACTGACATAGAACGTAAATTGAACTTTCAATGCTTCAGCTGCAAACGACTCTCAGCTAAAGATTAAATATGATACTATGTCTAATAGATATTAGAACATAATTAACAGCTGCCATCTTAAATTCATTTAATAAAAATTGATCATATATTCAAAAAGGATAGATCCAAGCAAATAATATGTTACAACTGGTGTTAACTTCTTACAAATCCTAAAAAAAATAAAAGAGTCAAAGCGATGTCTGTGCATACATAGAACGTAGCTTGAACTTTCAACGATTCAGCTACAAATGACTCTCAGCTAAGGATTAAGTGTTGGAGTTGCTTACACGACAGTCTTAAGCTAGTTGACAAATTTCCAAGCCTCCTCTGGGGAATCAAGTTGTTTTGGACGGGCGTTAGGTGGATAAATTATCAAACGAGCTGGATAACGCAGAGAGGGATGACAGTTCTTCTTCGAAGTCTCTTATAGGCAGCTCATGGAGTAAGACGCAAATTGCCTCTACTCCTTCCTTTTATAACGTACTTTAAACTTTTGTTTAAACTTTGAAGATTCATTACTTTTAGTGAAGGATTTACAACTTAATTACAATGGCTGGAACCCGAACTGGAATGGAATTAAGACGTAGCAAAATTGTTTCTGAAACTGAACAACCTGAACAAACAAAGGAGGCAGAGGAAGCCTTTACTCCAGAAAGAATGTTTTCTTTGATGCAAGATATTAATACCAAGATCAGAATGGTGGACTCTAAAATTGATAAACTGACAAATACTAATGAAAAGCTTGAAAAAACTGTCTCTGCTGTCCAGGAATCTTCGAGGAATCTGGAATCTCAATATCAAACACTTAAGAAGGGCACCAATAGAATTGGAAGACAACAGGAGACAATACATCAAGTGATTAAAGAACAGGAATTAAAGATTTCTACCATGTGTTATGATACCAGCCCCCTCCTTTGTGAGAATCGCAAGAGCCCTAGTGAAGGGGGCGGTCAATGACCCAAGAGAAGAGAGAGACGTGCTGAATAGACACAGGGGGAAATGGGAGAGAGAGAGACGTGCTGAATACCGCGTTCCACCGGGATGCAGAATAAGGTGACATTGACTATTGTCTCATGGAGACCACGTGTAAAGCCCTCGGGCAAAGTGGGCTGGTTGAGAGAGAGATTGACACCTGCAACCTGATTGACACCTGCGATCCCGTGAGGAAGTATAAAGGAGGGTCTGGGGGGGACGACCCCTTTAGACGCACCAAGGAGACACGATAGCGATCCCGTCGTAGCGGGAAGCCATTTTGAAGGAAGCCATGTGTGTTAGATTCCGAATCTGGAGTCTGTGGCTGGAATCACAGAAAACCGCTTTTAACTAATAACAGGAAAGCCTGCTCCCCTGATTCCACGGCTTTGCTTCGTAAGGACCCGGGCAAGTGTTCCTTTTCTCACCAATCTCTCTCTCTCTCTCCAACACGGGAAACCCAGCAGTTCCCAAAAGGCTGAAGCCTGCAGACTTCTGAATGACTTTTATATTTCCAAATGGACAATATATTATCCCCTAGACAACGATAGAGCTTATTTCTGATTGATTATTACTATACCTGCGCTTTAGATTGAGTATTGACAACGTATGTTATCTAAATGTTTGTATTAACCTTACTTTTGTGCCCCTTTATAAATAAAAACGTTTAAAAATGGTACCATCAGACTTCAGCGGACCTCTCTATCTTTGCTGGTAAGTGATCCAGTTACGGGATACGTAACAACGTGGAAAAGAAAATTGTTGAGGTTTCTTTGGAATGATCAAGAATTAAGAAGAAAGCAGTTGATCTGGAAAACAGAAGTCAAAGAATGAATTTAAGTATTCATGGGTTTGCCTGAAAACATGGAAACCAGTGAGCCATTAAAGTTTTTTTTACAGATATGTTATACTCACTTTTTAGTGAGATACTCAAAACTTCTCCATTAATAGATAGAGCCCACCGAATCCCACGCCTGAAGCCGATCGAGATGAAGCTGCGTTCGGTGATTCTATGTCTGCATTACTTTGCTACTAAAGAAGCAATTCTTCGAGATGCTAGGAAGCGGGGGAAGCTAATTTATAACGGAGTAGAGTTTCATATATTTGAAGATTTTGCCCCTGAGGTTTATGCAGAAAGAATTAAATATCGGGAAGTGATGGCTGAACTTTATACGATTATTGTCTTCGGGGAAAGAAACCAGAGGTCCATGAACCAGTCCTTATTGGAGGATCAGAGATGGAGAAGGTCAACAACTTTAAATTCCTTAGTGTTATTATTTCATGGGACCTGTCCTGGGCCTAACACCCAAGTGTAATTATGAAAAAGCATGGCAGTGCCTCTAATTCATTAGGAGTTTGCGAAGATTTGGCATGACATCTAAAACTTTGACAAATATCTGTAGATGTGTAGTGCAGAGTATATTGACTAGGTGCATCACAGCCTGGTTTGAGAATAGCAATGCCTTTGAATGGAAAATCCTGCAAAAAGTAGTGAGTATGGCTCAGTCCCTCCCTACCATTGAGCATATCTATATGAAACATTGTCGCAGGACAGCGCATCCATCATCTGGGTGCCCCGCATGCTCTCTTCTCACTGTTGCAATTAGGATGAAGGTACAAGAGGACTCACACCACCAGTTTCAGGTGCAGTTACTACCCCTCATCTATCAAGCTCTTGAACAAAAGGAGGTAAATTCACTCAACTTTGCTTCCCCCAACATTGAAATGTTTCCACAACCAATGGATTCGTTCTCAAGGTCTCTTCATCTCATGTTCTCAATATTTATTGCTTATTTATTTCTTTATTTTGGTATTTGCACAGCTTGTTTCATTTGTACAGTGGTTGAATGTCCAGGTTCGAGCAGTCTTCCATTGATTCTGCTATGGTTATTATTCTATGTATTTATTGAGTATTCCTGCAAGAAAATGAAATTGGGGTTGTATATGGTGACATATGTGTACTTTGGTAATAAATTTCCTTTGAAATTTGAACTAATTTTACAACATATGCCAGTAATATTAAACCTGCTACTGATTCTGATTTAGTGGAAGATGTTTTAACAAACTGAACACATTTTTTTTTTCAGTGTTGTATACAAAAATAGCTTTTGGTATATAAAGTTCAAGAAAGGCACTCGTGTTTAGCTGTTTCAACATACCATTTTGTAGACACCATTGGAGATATTGTAATTAACAGAGCATCATAGGAACTTTTGCTGGGCACTACACTCAGAGTACGGGCTTTAAAATGTAGCCTATTAGTTTTGGAGACAGAAAAACAGTGAAAGAGGCAGAATAGACACCATTTTCAGATAGGCCAGGAGACTTGCTTGATGTGGAGAGACAGGAAGATGAATCATGACTGTTCCAGAGCAGTCAAACAGCTCCAGATTAGGTCTTAGAAGAATTGCAACTCATTTGGATCAGATCTGGAGGGATAATTGTCAATCGGTTTATATGGAAAACGTTGCCTCAAAGTAAAATGCACAGAGACAGAATAAATATATTGGATCTCTTTTCCCCTGTTTGTTGTTCATTATCAAAGGGGTGGAGTAACATGTATGGCATTTGCCGTTTTGATTATGTGCCACTTTAAAGATTACACCATATTACTGACTCTTTACTGCAACAATAGAAATCTACTGTATGTAGAAAGTTGGTTACTTCTGCACAGCAAGGACACAGGGCAATTTTGTCTGAGCTTTCTATAAATACATTTAATACTTTGTTAATTTAATTTGTATGCTATTCTTCATTATCCTCAGGAGGGACTGGAATAGACTCTAAGAGAATACCCAGTGAGAGAGAGTATATCAGTAGCACCATTACTCTTTTTCATGAATTCTCATGGTGCAACAATTCACTTAAGCTTCTTGACTTTGTCATGTAACAAACCCTTCCCTATAAGAGGGCCAAGATCTGCCTTGTCATATCAGATTATAAAGTCCACAAATCTTTTTAAACCTTGTTTCATGTTGCAGTCCACATTATTTGAAGTCAAACTTTCTCCTGAATTCTCAAAGATCTTCTCGATGGTTTGACTGTCCAACACAGTAACATCAGTAAGAACGATATTAGTAGCATCATGTCCATACAACCAAAAAATAGCCTTTAAAACAAATCCTAATTTCTAGATCTTGCTTTGTCACCAACCAGTTTACAATGTTGTCGATGCTCACCCAGGAGATTTACTTTCAGTCACCACCATGCTTTCAGGCACTGAGTTCCAAATCACTTTCACCCTTTGAATGGAGTTTATTTCCCCAACTTTGAATGTGACAGAATGGTGCAGCTGATGGATCTGTAAATGACAACTCCAGGTTCAATCCTGATCTTTTGCACTTTCTGTGTGTACTCAGCATTCTCTTTCCATGACTGTGTGATTTTGCTTTCTGCTGGATGGCCTACTTTCCTCTCTTATTCCAGGCTAAATTAGTTGCTGTAAGTTGCCCTGAGAGTGTAAATGAGCGGAAGGGTCAGGGAGAGGTTAATGGGAATGTGCATTAATGTGGGTTGGTGCTTGATGGTTAAAGCATATCCAATGGGCCAAAGCCTGCTTCTATATCATATGAGGCTATGATATTCTGTCAGCTCAGCCATTTATGCACACTGGCATTTGACCTTGCAGCCAGGGGAAGTAATTCCATCCTGTCCATCTGCTTAGATCTCTTACAAATTTAGACAACCTGATAAAATATCAGCTTTAGTCTGCAACACAGTAAAATTCTCCTCATAACTAGAATCCACAGCTTCTATATTCTATGCATCTGCCAAAGAAGACAATAGTTAAATCTGTTTGCTTGCCGGCTTATCTATATCTTTTCACATCCATGGATTCAGCAGTGCAGTAGGTAGGGCAATTGCGCCTGTGAATATGCACATGTCAGCTGATTATTATTTCATTGTGATAGTATTTAACTCCATATTTGTCATTGTAGTGCTTGTCAAGACTTGGACAGAGCACAGCAATGCTTCGCTGCCTGTTTGCATTCGGCCTTGCCTGAGAAATTGGACTGTCAAGTCAACTGACTCTGAAGGTGAACAGTACTCATTTTATATTTTAGTTGTTCTTTTCAGCCGCAGTGTAGGCTTCATTTTTTTCCATTTGAGAGCTTTAGTTAGTGGCCCTGTTCAGCCTAGTGTTTATTGTTTTCTTTTCCCTTTTAACACTGTTCACATTAAAGTCTGTGAACTATCGACCCGCTTCAGTGTCTCTCACTCCGCACTTGGACCATGTCCAAACCTGGTGACATATCTTCATGTCTACATAGTCTCTTTATTTCTTTGCACGCGTCCATATCCTTCCACGTACCATTATTCGTCATACCTCACCAAATGGAATGTATATAGCTCCTTGCTAACAATCTATTACGTGCATCTGAGCATCCATTTGCTAATGCAAATATCTTATCAGCCAATCATGTGGCAGCAACTCAATGCATAAAAAGAAACATAGTCAGGTAGTTCAATTGTTGTTCAGACCAAATATCAGAAATGTGATCTAAGTGACTGACTGTGGAAAGATTGTTGCTGCCACCCAGGGTGGTTTGAGTGGCTCAGAAACTGCTGATCTCCTTCAATTTTCATACACAATGGTCTCTAGAGTTCACAGAGAATGGTGTGAAAACAAAAAAAAAAAATAAACATCCAGTGAGCAGCAGTTCTGTGGCAAAAATGCTTGGTTAATGAGGGAGGTCAGAGTAGAATGGCCAGAATAGTTCAAGCAAACTGGAAGGTGACAGCAACTCAAATAACCACACATTACAATATTGGTGCACAGATGAGTACCTCTGAACACACAACATGTTGAACCTTGAAGTGGATGGGCTACAGCAGCAGAAGACAATGATGTATGATGGGAAATATTTTGACTGGGTACGTCACAGCCTGGTATGAAGGCTCCAATACATAGGATTGCAAAGGTCATTAGAGGGTTGTAGACTCAGCCAGCTCCATCACTGGCACAACCCTACCCAAGGAGGAAGGGTTGTGTCCATGATGGAGGAGGGAGGAGGTGTAGGGGACTGAAGACCCTCACTCGATGATACAGCAACAGTTTCTTCCCCTCTGTTGTCAGTTTTCTGAACTGGTCATGAACTCGTGAGCACTATTCATTATTCCTTTGTATTGCACTGAGTATCAATATTGTATTTATAGTCATCTTTGTGCCATTGCTCTGTACTGCTGCCAGTCTGAGGATCATCACCTCATCATGCTGGAGAAAGTAGTGAGTTCCTGAGATCCTGACAGAAATGCTGTCTGGAGTTTAGCCATCTCGTGTTTAGTTCCTGGTAGGGTCACCCATGGAGTTAAGTTTAAGAGGGAGGTTCCATACAAAAATCGATCCAACCAGGACCTCAACAGTAGAGCTGGTGGAAGATGATGACACATCACACTGGCAGTGAAGGCGGAGGATGGCTGCACCAGTGAAGAGTCCCCAGTTGTCTTGCATTCCTTGAAACTGGATTCAGAGCCTGCTCTGTCAAGGGCTATGGGGTGGCTGCCCATGCATCAGTCTCCCTTCCTTAAACAAAGCCATGCACAGGTGATCTCCAATAAGGAAATCTGCCCTAACATCCTGGGACATCCCCTTAGAAGAGCATTATACCTAACTCGAGTGATCACTCTCCTACTGCTGATGCAACCACCAAATTTCACATCACATAAATCAATGATAACAGTTCTGATTATCCAGAACAGTTCTGGATAAAAATGGCATTAGGGGATAAGGTGAGTGAGCAGGTAAGTGGACATGAGGCTAGGTTTAGATCAGCCATGAGATCTCCTGGACCAGTTTTCGATAGCCTGGATGGGTCGAGGAGGAATTTTCCAGATTTTTTCTCCTCAATTGGCAACTCGGTTTTTTTCCCCCGGGTGATCACATGGGTTTGGGTGGGATGAATAATAAAACAAAATGGGTGGCATGGTGCCCTGTTGGTTGGCACTGTTGCCTTGTGGGATTCGGTGAAAACTAGAGTTAAGATTGGATCAGCCATGATCTTGTTGAATGGCGGAGCAGGCTTGAGGGGCCGATTGGCCTACTCCTGCTCCTATCTCTTATGTTCTTATGTTCTTATGATTCTGGTTCTGCAATATTCCTGCTGTCTGCAATAGTTATGAAGAAACATTGACTTACACGAAAGCCACAATGAAAAATGTCCTGGGCTGTTTCCCGTGGCACTGCTGGAAAGCCGTTTTGTCTGGTATTCTGCAGTGATTTGGTTTCAATATATTTTCAGGAAGGAGGAGGAAGAAACTGAAAACACATTAGGTATTTGCGCAGAGAAACTGATTTAATTTGTGCTTGCGTGTTCAGATAGATACTGATTTAATTTATAATGAGATGATTGAGTTACTTACCCAAATTAGAGGGGGCAGCCTGTTGTTGTGGTGCCTCCTGCCTTGGCAGACAAATTTAATTTGTACTTGAGTGCTGTATTATTTATCTTGATTGAGCAATGATGTGACAGATCGTACTACCATCCCTTTCCCCTTCTGATTTGGTGATGTCTTGCTGTACTTTCTTTCACATATTATATCCAATTGTCTTTTGCGCTAAGCACACTCAGCCCTCAAGCTGACCAACATCTTGTGCTTCATAAGATCCAGCATTTATCATGGTGGGGAGGGTTCTGAGTTCCTGAGACCCTGAGACTGATGCTGTCTGAAGTTTAGCCATCTGGTGTTCAGTTCCTGGTAGGGACACCCATGGGTAATCAATTCAAGGTGCAAGTTCCTGACAAAGAGTGATCCAACCAAGACCTGAGCTGTGCTTTAATAGGGGATTGCTTTGTCAAACAGCTCCGCTCCATCCACCAAAAGCAGAATTTCCTATTGGCCAACCATTTTACTTCCTATCCCCATTCCCGTTCCAATATGTCGATCCATGGCCTCTTCTTTTGCCATGATGATGTCACTCTCAGGGTGCAGAAGCTACACCTCATATTCCATCTAGGTAGCTTCAAATCTGATTTCTCCTTCCAGTAATTTTTTTGGTACCTCCCCTTTCTCTCTTCTTCTATTCCACAATCTGGCCCCTTACCTACCTATCACCACCTCCTGATACACCTCCTTCTTCACTTTCTCCCATGGTCCACCCTTCTCTCCTAACAAGTTTCTCCTTCTCCAGCTGTTTACCTTTCCCACCCACCTGGCTTCATCTATTACCTTCTGGCTAGTCCTCCTTCCCCTCCTCCCCACCTTTTTATTCTCTTCCCTTCCTTTCCAGTCCTGAAGAAGTGTTTATTCATTTCCATAGATACCGCCTTACCTGCTGAGTTCCTCCAGCATTTTGTGGGTTTTGCTCTGGATTTCTAGCAGAATCTCTTGTGCTGTTGTTAATTAAAAGCAGCTGCAATAGAGTCCCCTAACATTTGTTGAGAGTACTTACACCTAACTTGTTTGAAAAACCAACTCTTTCTCCCTATGGCTAAAATCTATGACATTTCACTTCCTTAATAATTATTCAAGAATCTAATTATGTTGTGGAATAGCTTCAAAAAATAAGTATAGCTAATTTAAGGCAGAGAGTTGCATGCATAACTTATTTTAAAAAACTAATCTGCAAACATGAGTGGTATTATTCAAGTGACTCATCCTGCCCACTTACTTGTGATAATAGGTACTGTTTTCATTACCACTTCCTCAGAGTTGATTGCAGTCTGAATCCAATCATTTAGGAAGGTCATTTTTAAAAAATTGCATTGCAGAACTATTTGGCAGTCCACACATTATCAATGTTGACATTCTGCAAGGATATGACTTTGGATGGCAAAAACAATGCTGGTGATTTGACTGAGTGCATTGATGTTTACATATTTGTAAAGCATGGCTCATGGAATTGTGTGCCCAATATCACAATGATGAATGGAGATCAAGACATGGCTTTGACGGACATGATAACCTGAGTGTTGATTTGAACAGTAAGGATGTCACATCCTGAAAAGTTGCAAAATATGCTGACTAGATTAATGCCAGAAATCTAGGAATTTGGTTACATGGAGAGATAGAACATTGGAGAACATCTCTTTAGCATGGAAAAGCTTTAAGGAAAGTTATAATGTAAGTATTCTATGCAATGAATTTGAAAAAAAATTAAATTTGCTTCCATCTTCCAGGAAAGAAAGTAACCAGGAACTCTGATTTAAGAATGGCCAGTGGCGCACAAATCCTGTAAGGCAGATACTGCGGAGGAATGTAGGCCAAAAATACAGTGCCTTTCATTGCTGGTCCTGCAGTCAACAGAGGAAGCCCATGTTTTAGGTGGTAACTATATCATATGTAAATGTATAGAACATAGAATAAGTACAGCACAGGAACAGGTCCTTCAGCCCACGAAGATATACCAAACTAATTAAATTAGTAATCAAATGACCGACTAAACTAATCTCTTCTGCCTACACAATGAGCCAAAGGTTCAAGAGCCAGTCCTCATTGGAGGATCAGAAGTGGAGAGGGTCAGCAACTTTAAATCCTTCGATGTTATCATTTCAGAGGGCCTATCATGGGCCCGGCACTTAAGTCCAGGCCTGGAGTAGGGGATCTGTAATTACAAATTGGCAGCACCTTAAGGAATTTGCAAAGAAATGGCATGACATCTAAAACTTCGACAACTTTCCATTGATGTGTAGTGGAGAGTATATAATTGGCTGCATCAGAGCCTGGTACAGAAACACCAATGACCTTGAACAGAAAATCCTACAGAAGTAGTGGATATGGCCCAGTCCATCATGGGTAAAGCTCTACCCCTCATTGAGCACTAAATGTCACAGGAAAGCAGCATCCATCATCAGGAACTCCCACCACCCAGTTCATGTTCTCTCCTCAGTGCTGCCATCAAGAAGAAGGCATAGGAACTTCAGAACTCACACCACCAAGTTCAGGCTCTTGAACCAAAGGGGAGAACTTTCTTCAACTTCACTTGCCCCATCATTGAACTGTTCCCACAACCTATGGACAGACTTTCAAGGACTCTTCAACTCAAGTTCTCAATAGTTATTGCTTATTTATTTATTATTAGTCTTTCTTTCTTTTTTGTATTTACACATTTTGTTGTCTTTTGCACGTTGAGCACCAAGTTGATGCAGTCAGGGTTGTATATGATGACATATATGTACTTTGATAGTAAATTTACTTTGAACTTCGGACTTTTGAGAAAAGTTAAGATAGGTACATGAATGTCAGGGGAATGGAAGGATATAGACATTGTTCAAAGGTCAAAGCAAATTATTTCTGCCTCTACCACGACCTCAGGCAGCATATTCCAGGCACCTACCACTCTCTGTGTTAAAAAAAAGGAGAAAAAATACTTGCCCCTCCCATTTCCTTTAAAATTACCACCTCTCTGATATTAGACATTTCATCCCTTTTGAAAAAGATTGTCTGACAGCTCTGTCTATGTCTCCCATAATCTTAGAAACCTCTATAAGATCTGCCTTCTGTCTTTGTCGCTCTGGAGAAAACGACCCAAGTTTATCCAACCCCTCGTTGTAGCACATGTCCTGTAATCCAGGCAACATCCTGGTAAACCTCTTCTGCATGCTCTCCAAAGCTTTGACATCCCTCCTATAATGGGGTTCAGAACTGTATGCAATACTCCAGATGAGGCCCACTAGATTTTTATAAAGTCGCAACAAAACTTGCTGACTTTTGAACTCAATGCCTTGACTAATAAAGGCTTCCATGCCACATACCATCTTAACTACCCGATTAGCCCATGTAGTCAATTTCAGGGACCCCAAGATCCCTCTGTTCATCAACACTGTAAATAATCTTGCCCTTGTCAGTGTCCTGTCTCTTTGCATTTAACCTACCCATCTGCAGCACTTCGTAGTTGGCCAAGTTAAACTCCATCTGCCATTTCTCCAAACACACCTGCAACTGATCTTCATCCCAATGCATTCTTTGCCATTCTAATACACTACCCACAATACCACCAATCTTCATATCGTCTGCAAACTTACTAACCCACCCATCTACGTTTTCATTTAGGTCATTTATATATGTCACAAACTGCAGAGGTCGCAGTACAGATCCCTATGGAACACCACTGATCGCAGACTTCCAGCTAACATAACCACTATCCTGTCTTCTATGGACAAACCAGTTCTGAATCCAAATGGCCAATTCACCCTGGATCACATGCATCTTAATATTCTGGATGATCCTCCTATATTAACAGTTAACCTTGTTAACTACCTTACCAAAATCCCTGTAGCCAATATGCACAGCTCTCCCTTCATCAATCACCCGCATCATCTCATAAGAAAACTTAATCAGGTTAGTGACTTGCCCTGCACAAAGCCATGTTGGCTCTCCCTAATTAGGCCACAGCTTTCCAAATGCTTTTATATCCTATTCCTTAGACTTCCCTATCACTGACATGCAACCAGGACTATCCCTGGTCCCTTGAATAATAAAGCTACTCACTAGTCCTTGGGAACCTCGTCTGTGGCTAGAGAGGACACAAAGATATTGGTCAAGGCCCTAGCCACCTCTTGTCTTGCTCTCCCAATAACCTGGGGTATATCTCATCATGCCCTGGGCCTTATCTACCTTAATACTCTTTAAGAGACCCGACACTACTTCCTCCTTTACCTCAACGTGTTAGCATATTAATATCCTCAGCACTGATCTCCCTATCTTCCACGTCCTTCTGCTTGGTAAATAGTGATGTAAAGTACTCACTAAGGTCTTCATCTACATTCTCTACATCCGAACAAATGTTCTTGCCCCCACCTTTTGTCTTTGAGTGATCCTACCCTCTCCCTTGTTACCCTCTTGCTCTTGATGTGTGTATAGAATGCCTTGGGATTCTCTTTAATCCTACATGCCAAGGGCTTTTCATTGACCTTCCTGACCTTCCTCATTTCCTTCTTGAGTTCCTTTCTTATAATCCTCAATGGCTCTGTTTGATTCTAGCATTCTAAGTTTTACATGTTTTTCCTTTTTCTCTTTGACTTATTCATCACCTCCCTCAACATCCGAGATTCTCTTACCTTGCCATCCTTGTCCTCCCTTCTGACTGGAACATACTTGTTCTGTACTCTTGTGCAGTTGGTCTAAACACCTCCCACATTAGATATGGGTTTGCTCAAAAACAGCTGTTCCTAATTAACAAATTCCTAGTTCCTGCCTAATACTTTCATAATTTTCCCTGCTCCAGTTTAATTACTCTTCCACAAGGTTCATAGTTATCTATAATTATCTATAGTTATCTTAAAACTTAAGGAGCTGTGATCACTGTCCCCTCACTGTACCCACTGAATGATCGGACACTTGGCCAGGCTAATTACCCAACACGAGATCCAGTAAGGCCTCTCCTCCTGTTGGACTACCTACGTATTTATTTAAGAAACCATTCTGGCTGTACCTAACAAATTCTGCCCCATCTAAGCGCCTTGCACTCAGAAGTTCCCAGTTTATATGACAGAAGTTGAAGTCCCCTGTGACAACGCTACTGTTTTTACACCTTTCCTTAATCTGCCTGCAATGTTGAAGGACTGAATGTATCTTTGACACTGGATGCTGTAATTAGAATTGAAAGCCTTCACAAGCGGCAACACTCTCGTATGAAACTTATGATGTTACTCTCTGAGAAGCACCTGGGTGAAACCCACGTGGCCACAGGTTGAATATGAAAAATCTACTGGGATGAACCTGAACTACTAGCTCTGGGAATCAGCAGCTTGGCTAGATACACCACTGAGGATAAATAAATAAATGCCCTTTTTAATACTGTTGTTGATACCTTGCATGATAATTGAGAGAAGGCAAGTTAGCTGTTAATTGTCCTGTTTGGATTTATGCTGTCTCTTATAGTCAGGTCATACCTAGACAATTTTCTGCATTGCTGGGTAGTTGCCAGTGTTGTAGCTGTACTGAAGTTACTTAAGTAGAAACATGCCTAATTCTGGGGGCAAGTCTTCAAAACTACAGACAGTGCTATCTTTCAGATGAGGCAAGGAACTGTCTGCCCTATAATTTAGATGTGAAACCTCCCACTGTGCTATTTGCAGAAGAAGCATGAGATTTTCCGGTGCCCTGGCAAATATTTAGCCCTTAACCATCACCAGTAAAACAGGTTAATTATTGTGGCTGGGTTATTTTGGAATTTTGCTGTGCATTCCAGCTGCAATATTTCTAACATTACAACAGCAATCACATTACAAAATTGCAACATTGAGACAAACAATGTTTGAATATTTTAAGGCACTACATAAGCGCATGGTCATTTATTATTGTTGCTTTAAATACTTATGGGCCATTGTTAATTTGCTGAATTTTCTAAATAAAAATCTAAATTCAGTGATGTGAAACCCAATGATCTGACCAAATCATATAGCAGGAAATGTTTACAGCTAGTGTACAGATAGAATGATTTTGGTTTTCTAGGTGATGGGTTTGGATATAAAAACAGCAGGAAACGTGACTGAAAAGATGGCCTGACTTTTTGGGGTGCATCTTTGGATAAGGGCAGTAAAAGGCTTGGCACTAAGTCATGCGGAGCAAAGGTATATAGCCATGTGAAGGGTTTCTTATAATTAACTGATGATGACTTACTATGAACTATATCCTGCTTCAAAAACTCAAAAGGGAAGTTGAAGAGTCAGCCCATTAATCTTCTTGCAAATTGATTGCTATTTAGTGATTCCTATCAAGATAATTGTCTGTGTCTCTGTTTGTGTGCATCAATGAGGAATGTTTGTTTTGGAAAACTGGTCAGTTGACAATTAAGTATGGCACTATTCTGCATCGTTAACAATTAAACTAAAAACAAATTTCACTCTGTGGGCAAATTACCCATTGACCCACAGTGAATGCATAAATAATACTGAAATGCAAACTTTTTTTAACCTGTGGTTTAATATTAAATGAATTAAACTAAATGAAATTATATGGAAAAAATAAAATGTTGCTTTTCAAGTCTAATTTTCAGGCTTTGCCAGGTGTCTCCTGCAAACATTGCCACCTCTGCACAGCCATGTCATCCCATTATCAAATTAATGTGATTTTCACCAAGTAAATCTCTTAATATGAAAGACACTGTTTAGTGAGGCATGGAGATACTTGCCTAGAAGGTGAACAAACACAAAGAAATGCAGAAACCAGATTACCCAGCAATACGTTATGTCTCTCCAGAGATTAATTGAAAAGACCATCAGTGGTGGAAGTCTCAAAAGTTGACACGTAATGGGCATTTGCAAACCAGCAGTGGAAGACTGGAATGGGCTTTTGAGAATCCTGTAGGTATCAATTTAGCTAACTTTTGCATTATTGCCCAGGGAAGCCTCAGGCATATTGAAGGTGAAACCATAAATATTTATTTGGGTAATTTAGAGGAATAATCCATTATCTTTGATCTTGAAGCTTACCCACTCTCCATCTAATACCAGGGTTGCAGTGTATTCCAAGGAAATGTAAAATTGCTATTAAAATTGCATAAACATGCTTTAATGCCTTTGCAAAGGTTCCATTTATTAATGTGCAAGTGATTTAATTTCAGTTAAATTGGCAGTTATTTGATATGATAATTATTTTAACATAGATGATTTTTTTTAAGAATTACATTACCATTAAGAGCCTGCTGGTGGTATTGTTGATCTACTTGAAGTAATTGTTCTCTATATTACCAACAGTGAGTAGTTTTGCCATCCTGATGTGATTCAATTATCTTTTGGGGGGGGGGGGGAGTTTATACAATGTTGGAATTTAATAATAACTACTCTTACGTATAGAACATATCTTTATCATAGAAAATAATGAATTATAAATATGCATAGATAAGATTTATGGGATCTCTGCTATATCAATTCAATTGCATTGAGCACTTAGAACTGAACACAGCCAAAGGTTGAATCAAAAGATGCTTCTTGAACATGGTTTTGTATTCCAAGGACTTATACTATTGGTTTGCATAATGTAATCATAGCCATTTAAAATAAATACACCACAGTCTATTATCTGATTCCTTTGTCATTTAAAAAAATTATCTGCAATACAATTGAGCATGATAAGTAAGACCTGCTTATAACCATAGACACAGAGCCTTGTGTTGAGGATCTCTGCCTTCCACTCCATCTTGCCTTTTGCTTTCCCATTTTTCTCCCTCTCCCCTACCCAACCTTTCTCTCAATCCACCCATCTCGCCTTTTTGGTATCTTAAAAACTGACCTGTCCTTAACCAGTACCAGTTGTGCAAACAGGTCCTGAAACATTAACTTTATTTTTTTCTCTCTCCACAGACACTGCCTAACCTGTTTTTGCATCACTTTTCTGTCTTTCTCAATTCTACATCTTTTATTTTCACAACATAGAAAAAGGCCCACCAAGTCTGTATTGGCCATCAAACACACATTTACGTTAAATATATATTAAACCCCTCTGTTGTTCTTTCCATATTTCCATCAACAACCCCCAGATTCTAGCACTCATCTACTCACCAGGGCCAATTTACATACATTCCAGCACTGGACTGGCCCTTCAGCCCACAATGATGTGCTGACCTTTAAGATCAATCTGCCCTTCCTTCCTACATAACCATGAATGTTTCTAACATCCATGTCAATCTAAGAGTTTGGCACTACCCTTAAGATTGCGAATTAGCCTAAAAAGACCATAAGACCATAAGATATAGGAGCAGAATTAGGCCATTTGGCCCATTGAGTCTGCTCTGCCTTTTCATCATGGGTGATCCAATTTTCCTCTCAGCTCCAATCTTCTGCCTCTTCCCCCCAATATCCCTTTATCCCCTAACCAATCAAGAGCCTATCAACCACTGCCTTAAATATTCATAAAGAATTGGCCTCCACAGCTGCCTGTGACAAATAATTCCACAGATTCACCGCTCTCTGGCTAAAGAAATTCCTCCATATCTCCATTCTAAAAGGACACCCCTCTACTCTGAGGCTTTGTCCTCTGCTTTTATACTCTCCCATCAGAGGAAACATCCTCCCAACATCCACTCTATCAAGGCTTTTCAATAGATTTCAATGAGGTTACCCATCATTCTTCTGAATTCCAGAGAATACAGACCCAGAGCCATCAAAGGTTCTTCATATGACAAGCTTGGAATAATTTTTGTGAGTGTTCTTTGAACCCTCTCCAGTTTCAGCACATCGTTTCTAAGATAAGGGGCCCAAAACTTGTAACAATAATCCAAGTGAGGCCTTACCAGTGCTTTAAAAAGTTTACATCATTGCTTTTATATTCTAGTCCTCTTGAAATGAATGCTAACATTGCAATTGCCTTCCTCACCACAGACTCAACTTATAAATGAACCTTTAGGGAATCCCGCACAAGGACTCCCAAGTCCCATTGCTCCTCAGTTTTTTTGTATCTTCTCTCTATTTAGAAAATAGAGAGAAGATACATTTCTTCTACCAAAGTGCAGGCCCATAAACCTAACACCATATCCCATCTGCCATTTCTTTGCACATTCTCCTAATCTGTATAAGTTCTTCTGTAGCCTTTCTACTTTCTCTAAACTACCTGCCTATCTATCTATCTTCATATCATCTGCAAACTTTGCAAAAAAGCCACCAATTCCATCATCCAAATCATTACCCCTGTGAAGCACCACTAGTCATTAGCAGCCAACCAGAAATGGCTACCTTTATTCTCATTCTTTGCCTTCTGCCAATTGGCCACTGCTTTAACCATGCTAGAATCTTTCCTGCAATACCATGGGCTCGTAGCTTATTAAGCAGCCTCATGTGTGGCATCTTTTCAAAGCCTTCTGAAATTGTAGGTACACAACATCAACAGATCCTCCTCAGCTTGTTATTCCTTCAAAGAATTCCAACAGATATGTCAGGCAAGATTTTCCCTTGAGGAAGCCATGTTGACTACGGCCTATTTTATCATGTGCATCCAAGTACCCTGAGACCTCATCCTTTATAATCGACTCCAACACCTTCCCTACCATTGAAGTCAGACTAACTGGCCTATAGTTTTCTTTCTTCTGCCTCTCGCCCTTCTTGAAGAGTGGAGTGACATTTGAAAATTTCTAGTCTTCAGGAACCATTCCCAAATCTCATGATTCTTGAACGATCTTTGTTAATGCCTCCACGATCTCTTCAACCATCTCTTTCAGAAACCTGGGGTGTACAACATCTGGTCCCAGTGTCTTAGCTACCTTCAGTCCTTTCAGTCTCTGAAGAACCTTCTCTCTAGTTATGGTAACTTCACACACTTCATGACCCCTGACACCTGCAAGTTCCACCATATTGCTAGTGTCTTCCACAGTGAAGACTGAAGCAAAATATTTGATCAGTTGGTCCGTCATTTCCTTGTCCCCAATTACTACCTCTGCAGCATTGTTTTTCAACAATCTGATATCCACTCTTACTTCTCTTTTACACTTTGTTTCTGAATAAACTTTTGGTATCCTCTTTAATATTGTTGGCAAGCTTACTTTTGTATTGCATCTTTACCTTCCTAATGACTTTTTGGTTGCCTTTGCTGGTTTTTAAAAGCTTCCCAATCTTCTAATGTCCCACTAATTTTTGCTCTATTATATACCCTCTCCTTGGCTTTATGCTGGCTTTGACTTCTTTTGTTAGCCATGGTTGTGTAATCTTGCCTTTAGAATAATCTTTTCTCTTCTGGGATGTACATATCCTGTGCCTTCTAAATTCTTCCAGAAATCTCAGTCATGGCTGTTCTGCTGTCATCCCTGCCAGTGTTCTTTTCCAATCAGTTCTGACCTACACCTCCCTCTTGCCTGTATAATTCCCTTTATTCCACTGTAATACCAATACAGCTGACTTGAGCTTCTCCTTCTCAAATCTCAGGGTGAATTTGATCATATCATGTTATGATTATTTTCCCTATGGGTCCTTTTACCTTAAGTTTCTAATCTGTTCTGGTCCATTGTACAACACCCAGTCCAGAATAGTTGATCCACTAGTGGACTCAATCATGAGCTGCTCTAAAAAGCCGTCTCATAGGTACTCTAGAAGTGTAGCACCAACCTGATTTTCCCAGTCTACCTGCATATTGAAATCCTCCATGACAACAGTAACATTGCCCTTTTGGCATGCATTTCTATCTCCCATTGTAATTTGTAGGCCACATTCTTACCACTATTTGGGGGTCGGTATACAAGTCCCATAAGGGTCTTCTTACCCTTGCAGTTCCATATCTCTGTCCACAATGATTCAACACATTCTGACCCTATACCACCTCTTTCTAATAATTTGATTTCATTTTTTACCAACAGAGCAACACTTCCCAGTCTGCCTTCCTGCCTGTCCTTTCAATACAGTGTGTATCCTCGGACATTAAGCTCCCATCTATAATCTTCTTTCAGCCATGATTCAGTGATGCCAACAACTTCACACATGCCGATCTACAATAGCATTACAAATTCATCAACTTTATTCCGTATTCTGCATGCATAACACCATCAGTCCTGTATTCGCCCTTTGCAATTTTGTCTTACTTTTTCATTGCAACTCATCCTGTTGACTGCAATTTTGCCCTATCAACAGCCTCTCCTCACAACACGTTGCCTCTGTTTGTAAACCAGCCACCTCATCTTCAGCAGTATTTTTCGCCTTTCCTCTGATACTTGCATTGAAAAATAGGGAACTCAGGACACTAGTCGCATCATGCTCAATCTTTAGATTCCCAACTTTGTCTGAGGTCTTACCAACATCTGCCTCCACAACCTCTCCACTAACTGTTCTGGCACTTTGGTTCCCATCCCCTTGCAACTCTAGTTTAAACCCCACCGTGCAGCATTAACAGACCTTCCCTCTAGTATATTAGTCCCCCTCCAGTTCAGGTGCAACCATTCCATCTGTACAGGTCCCACCTTCCCTGGAAGAAAGCCTAATGATCGAAAAATCTCCCTCCTACACCAACTTGTTAGCCTCTTATTAGACTGGATAATCTTTCTAGTTTTGGCCTCACTAGCATGTGGCACAGGTAGCAATCCTGAGATTGAAACCCTGCCCTTTATCGTAGCACCTAACTCCCTAAATTCTCTGTGCAGTCACTCTACCCATGTCATTGGTATCTACGTGGACCATGACTTCTGGCTGTTTATCCTCCCACTTAAGAATGCTGAGTACTCAATATGAGATATCCCAGTCTCTGGCACCTGGGAGGCAACATACCATCCAGGAATCTCGTTCTCACCTACAGAACCTGTGTCCTGCACCTTGGGTGTAATTACCTCCCCATATGTCCTTTCTATCGCTTCCTCAGCCTCCTGAATGATCTGGAGTACTCCCAGTTCCAGCTCCAACTCCACAATGCAGATTTCTAGAAGTTCCGGCTGGATACACCTCTCGTAGTTTTCGAGTCAGGGACAGTGGAAGTCTCCCTCCCCTCCCACAATGCAAGAGGAGCATTCCACTATCCTGCCTGGCAGCTCTACCATCCTAGCTAAGCAGAATAAAGAAGGAATGGAAAAAATAAACACTTCACCTTGAGCTTTTCTTTGCTTTCATTGAAGTCTCTTCATTGAAGACTTGAAGAGCTGAAGCCTCAAGATCACCGCTCTGTCTCTGTCCACTCAGATGATGGTTGCTGTGACACACACTCATGGGATGAGGGGTGTGGGATGAAACTGGAACACCTAAGCACAAGGTAAGGGTTGAATCTGGGTCTCCGACACTGTGCAGAAGCAGTTCTACTGCTGTGTAACTGCTGCCCAGTATGCTGTGTTGTGTGATCAATTCTTGACCATTCTCTGAAATAGCCAACAGCAAAGCCTACATGAATGGACAAAAAATGCTAATCTTGTCAGTTAACAATCTTGACTGAGTTGAAAAATGAATAAAGATTTACATTAATAAGAGAAACCTACTAACATGTAAATATTTATATAATGTGTTTCAGAGCTTATTCAACAGTCAACAGAAAGAATCCGATCATATTTCATGACTGTTTATCCCAGTTTGCCAACATTCTTACACATCAAAACTCTTCCATTTTCAGCTTGCAATTATTTGCAATTGGTTCTGACAAAGTTGAGACAATTGACTAGATACCAATAAACTTCCCAAAGGGGCTTGGAATTCTTCAAAATTCTCAGTGAAGAAGGCACTGTTTACTTTAATGGAACATTGGGGACTTTCTAATTGTAAGCCTATTAAACATATCAGTTGGCATAGACAAAGTGGGCTGAAAAGCCTTTGCTGTGTAGTATCACGCTGCTATCCAGATAATGGGAAAGAGGCGAGTACAGACTCCAAGAAAGGATTATCCATCGCTAACTGAAGATTTTAATGTTAGCATTACATTATACAAAGAAGATTATAATGCTGTCAAGTAGATCAGAATGCTCAAGGATTGGAAGAGTTTTGGAAGCAGTAATAAATGACAAAAAAAGAAAATAGGTAATGGGAGTAACATAGCAAACTGTATGCCTTCTGGTAATATAGCGGCATGTTCGATCGCACGGCTTCTATGTGGTCAACCTAAGATGGAATTGTCCTTTTTAATCATATTTTTTATGATCACTAGACCCTGCTGAACATTAAGAACTTAAAATACTGCACATCTGCCCCATCAGCGAGTTGCTCATTGGCGGAGAAAGTGAAGGCGCTGGACCCAGTGCAGATCGTGCTGCTGCCTGCGTCAGAGAGGCATTGGTGGACTTGGTATGCGAAGGCAGTGTGCAGTCTAACAGTTTATTGGTATCTAATCAATCGTCTCAACTTTGTGAGAACCAATTGCAAATAATTACAAGCTGTGAGTGGAAGAGTTTTGATGTGTAAGAATGTTGGCAAAACAGTGTTGGGATAAACAGTCATGAAATATGATTCAAACACGAGGAAATCTGCAGATGCTGGAAATTCAAACAACACACACAAAATGCTGGTGGAACACAACAGGCCAGGCAGCATCTATAAGGAGAAGCACTGTCGACGTTTCGGGCTGAGACCCTTCGTCAGGACTAACTGAAAGGAAAGATAGTAAGAGATTTGAAAGTAGTGGGGGGAGGGGGAAATGAGAAATGATAGGAGAAGACCGGAGGGGGTGGGATGAAGCTAACAGCTGGAAAGGTGATTGGCGAAAGTGATACAGAGCTGGAGAAGGGAAAGGATCATGGGACGGGAGGCCTCGGGAGAAAGAAAGGGGGGGAGCACCAGAGGGAGATGGAGAACAGGCAGAGTGATGGGCAGAGAGAGAGAGAAAAAACAAACAACTAAATATGTCAGGGATGGGGTAAGAAGGGGAAGAGGGGCATTAACGGAAGTCATTAATGTCATCATTAAGTCATTATTCATGTCATCAGGTTGGAGGCTACCCAGCCAGTATATAAGGTGTTGTTCCACCAACTTGAGTGTGGCTTCATCTTGACAGTAGAGGTGGCCATGGATAGACATATCAGAATGGGAATGGGACGTGGAATTAAAATGTGTGGCCACTGGGAGATCCTGCTTTCTCTGGCAGACCGAGCGTAGGTGTTCAGCGAAACGGTCTCCCAGTCTGCGTCGGGTCTCACCAATATATTAAAAGCCACACCGGGAGCACCGGACGCAGTATACCACACCAGCCGACTCACAGGTGAAGTGTCGCCTCACCTGGAAGGAGTGTCTGGGGCCCTGAATGGTGGTGAGGGAGGAAGTGTAAGGGCAGGTGTAGCACTTGTTCCGCTACATGAAATATGATTTGAATGTTTCTGTTGACTGTTGAATACGCTTTACATTCAGCTCTGAAACACATTATATAAATATTTACATAATAGTAGGTTTCTCTTATTAAAGTAAATCCTTATCTATTTTTCAACTCAGTCAAGGTTGTTAACTGACAAGACTGGCATTTTATTGCCCATTTTCATCACTTTTCCTGTGATCACAAGACATTGTTAATGTGGAATGCTGCAAGTCTGATTCACTGATTTATTGGTAGACAGCAGGGATGGATGGCAGCGAAACTGCATTGCTTCAAGCTGCAGTGCTGCCTGTTTGCAGCTGCCCAGGAGAGAGGCATTGGAGATGTTGCGCTCCACCAAAAGTGGTGATTTTTTGATCATGAAGGGAAGAGCGAAATAATTTGTGCATTAATGACAACCAACCAAAACCCAATGCAATCAATAACTGTCCCAGCAAAATAAGGAGCAGCAAATGTAACATTATTTTCTAAGAAAGAAGACAGATAAAACATAAGAAAAAAACAATAAACATTTGGAGTTGGGAAAGTGCTGGAATCTGCCATAAAGGTTGTTGGAACAGTCCTTGACAAAATCAGAGCATTACTGATAGTGTCAATATGGATTTATAAATTTAAAAAAACATATTTGACAAAATTAATAGCAAGGATATATCTAGAAAACTGGAAGATGAATATTTCTTCATTGGCCAGTAATCAAGGCATACAAGAGCATCTTAATCACAAGCATAAGATGTTTTTAGATTAGTAGTTCCACTCTGCCGCAGTGAAAACAAAGTAGCTCTATAGGGATCTAAAGGGTGGAGTCTAGCAGAAAAACTATTGGCCAAAGAAAAGATGGTGCATGGAAAGGACACAGGAAATCCAACAATATAGGAATGGCCATGATATACACACACTCTTCAGTGATGTCAAGCTTATGAGCTTAAGAAGCAGAGGCCAGAGAGGCACTCAGTGTCCATTGCATGGAACTCTAGGAAACTTTGACTTCATCCCACAGCAGCCTATTCAGGCCAGCCTTCTACCACTGCTGGTCTACAACAATTTAAATAGTCCATATCCCAACTAAAATAAATCAAAGGGTCTCAGAAGTAAGCAGAGTTCCCACTGTAGCTCCAAAAACTTAACATGAAGAACTTCAGTAAGAAATCTATATTGTCATTAGTATATCTGGGAAGAAGAGGGTGGATGTGCTTGAGCATCCACTTATGACCACCTTCAAAAAAACGATTTGAGCCCAAATATGATCACAACAGAAGTGTTTACCTACTCTTTCCCATAGGGAAATCATTGAAGGAGAACATGACATTTTCCAATCTGAGTGTTGGAGACAATGTTCCCTCTAATTTGTAATGACCAGAGAGCAAAAAATCTTGTGCTGTGTAATTTTCTTGCCCAGTCACAACTACATGAGCACACTGAGTTTTTAAGTGGAAGTAAACCTGAAGCTATTCCAAGGATAATTAACCAACAAGCCCAGTTTGTTGTTCATTGTTTAAATGAAATAAAAAAACTGTAATAAGAAGTTTGATCTCCTCTGGGTTTGATCAATTCCACTCTTGTTCATCTGCACCCTCACAAAACATACATAGCCGGCCCGTAGCGGGTAATGAAGGATTTTCTCACCAGAACTTTTGCACACCGTCCATATGTGATATACTTCCAAAATGATTGCTTTAAAAAGTCAGGTTTCCAAATATCACTCCACTTCTTCCCACTTGCAAATTTTCCAGCAACTTTGCATCACGACGATCTACACAAGTATTGTCTATACATAGTTTCTATATTGTACATAAATGTTCCTGACCTCATGAGCTTTTGATGTAGCAGTTTCTAACATTTCATTAAGCCATTCTGCTTCAAATAAACTAGCAGTTCCTTGACACTTCACACCCTCTGCTTCTTCGGAATTTGACATGGTGAATCAATAATTTCTTCAATAACAACAGAAAAAATAAGCCAGTTCTAAAATCTGCAGACGAATCATTGCAAACTCCATATTGTCAACATTGTCCGCATCAGAAACTGGAAAAAGAAATGTGATCATGTACAATTGTGAAATACACTTAACATGCCAATGAGGTAGCGGGTGACAACCTTTTGGGCACAGTTTAAATTCCTTTGTGCACTAGAAGCAAATGATCTGTGCTCGCCCACACCTATGAGGGAATATTGGTTGGAGAATCATAAGAGTACTTAAATAGCAGATGATGAAATGATTTTATATCTGAGGGAGCAAAGCATTCTGGGTGTTATGCTCTGTGGGAGTATATAGAACTATGGGTCACTATTTAAAATAAAGGATTGCTCCCTTAGGGTGGTGAGGAAGCAAATTCTTTTCTTTAGGGGGTCATAAATCTTTGTAACTTACTTCCTCAAATGGTGTTAAAAACAGAGTTTTTGAGCAAGGGTAGATAAATTCTTGTTAAACAAGGAGGAAGAGTCAGTAAAATGCTAAATTCCTAAACCTTTCTGATCTATGTCCAACTGTCTTTTAGAAGGTGTCATTATACCTGCTTTAACCACTTCCTTTGGCAGCTCATTCCACAAACATAGAAGCATTTGGATAAACTGCATGATTAGGGATGGTCAGCATGGATTTCTGAGGGGCTGGTCATGCCTCACGAGCCTGAGTATTTTTTAGATGTGACAAAACACATTGGTGAAGGTAGAACAATGAATGTGGTGTATATGGATTTTAGTAAGGCATTTGATAAGGTTCCTTATGGTAGGCTTATTTATAAAGTCAGAAGGCATGGGATCCTGAGAAAATTGGCTGTGACGATATGGAATTGGCTTGCCCGTAGAAGACAATGAATGGCTATAAGTAGAGCAGATACCTGGAGGTTGGTGACCTATGGTGTTTTGCAGGGTTCTGTTCTGGGACCCCTGCTCTTCAGGAATTTTATAAGTGATTTGGATGAAGAAGTGGAAGGGTGCATTGGGAAGTTTACAGGTCACACAAAGATCGGTAGAGTTGCGGATTGCGTGGAAGGTTGTCATAGGTTGCAACAGGACACTGACAGGATGCAGAGCTGGGCTGAAAAGTGGCAGATGCAATTTAACCTGGAGAAGTGTGAGGAGATACACTTGGCAAGATTGAAAATGAATGCAGAATGCAGGGTTATTGGCAGGATTCAGTTGTGTGGAGGAGCAAAGGGAGTTTGAGGCCACAGTTCCCTCAAAGTTGCCATGCATGTTGATAGGGTAGTTAAGAATGTGTTTGGTATGCTGGTCTTCATTAGTTGGGGTACTGAGTTCAAGAGCCATGAGATAATGTTGTTTCTGTAAAACCCTGGTTAGACCATACTTGGAACATTGTGTTTAGTTATGGTCTCCTCATTAGAGGAAGGATGTGGAAGTTTTAGAGAGGCTGCAGAGGAGATGCACCAGGATGCTGCCTGGGCTAGAGACCACATCTTATGAGGATAAGTTGAGTGAGTTAGGGTTTTACCCATTGGAGTGAAGGCGGATGAGTGGTGATTTGATAGAGGTGTACAAGATGTTACGAGGCACGGATCGAGTGGATATCCAGAGATTTTTTTTGCCCCAGGATGGAATGACTAATGGAAGGTGGCATGATTTTAAGGCAGTTGGGGAAACTATAGGGGATGTCAGATATATGTGTTTTACTGAGTGGTGGGTACATGGAACACCCCCACCTCCCAGCCAGGGTTGGTGTTAGAAGCAGATACATTAGGGGTATTTAAGAAATTCTTAGATAGGAACATGAATGACAGAAAAGTGGAAGTCCATAGGGAGTGAAGGGTTAGGTTGATCTTAGAGTAGGTTAAAAGGTCAGCATAGCATCAGGGCTGAAGTGCCTATTCTATCTCCTTTAAGCTTTTCCCTCTCACCATAAACCTATGCCTTCTGTGATGTGACATTTCTATCCCGGGAAAAAAGACCTTGTGGTCTCTGTCGGTCATGGTCGACCATGGGTACTGTGCCTCTGGTAGTCACTGGTTTGTTGAACAGCGTTGACTGTGGCTATTGAGGCCAATCCTGGAACGGTAGGCTCTGCCACAGTCGCTGCACGTGTAGGGTGTCGTGGAATTGTTATCCGCTGTCCGCTGTGCTCTCCGCTTAGCTCTCTGCTCCTCAAACTGACTCAGGATCACTCTTTCCCCTTGTTCTAGGTGTTGCTGAAGAGTACCTCGCCATTTGTTGCGGTCATCTGCTGTATCCTCCCAGCACTCTGTGTTGATTTTTAAGGCTTTCATGCCACGCTTCCAGAGGTCCTTGAAGTGAAACTGGGGTCTACCAATGATCCTCTTGCCTGTTGCTAGTTCTCCATAGAGGATGTCCTTTGGCAGTCTACCATCCTTCATACAATGGACATGGCCCAGCCAGCACAGTGTGTGTTGTCTTAAAAGCGTGAACATTCTGGGAAGTCCAGCACGGGAGAGGACCTCAGAGTTTGGGACTTTGTCTCTCCAGGTGATGCCCAGGATGTGGCGAAGGCTGCACGGGTGAAAACCATTGAGTTTCCTCTCCTGTTTGGAGTAGGTGGTCCAAGACTCGCTACCATACAGGAGGGTGCTGATAACGCATGCATTGTACAAAGCAGTCTTGGTCTTTGTAGCGAGTTTTGGATTCTCCCAAATCTGTGAGGAGAGTCAAGCAAGGATCAATGTTGCTTTGCTAATATGCTTATTGATTTCAGCATCGAGGGAGAGAGTGTCGCTAATGGTCGACCCCAAGTATGTGAACTCGTGGACCACGTCTAGATCGTAATTGTCGATGGTAGTGACTGGTGTCTCCACTACGTTCTGGTCAAGGACATTTGTTTTCTTTAGGCTGATGATAAGCCTGAAGTCCTTGCATGCCTTAGAGAAGCGGTCCATGAGAGTTTGTAGTTGCTGTTTGGTGTGCAAGGTTATAGCAGCGTCATCGGGAAAGAGCATGTCACGTGTTAAGATCTTTTGCACCTTTTTTCTTGCTCTCAGGTGTGCAGGGTTGAACAGCTGCCCATCAGACCTGGTGTGCATGTAGGTGCCTTCTGTCAACGTCCCAAACTCATGCTTCAATAGCAGAGAGAAGAAGATGCCGAATAATGTTGGGGCCAACATGTATCCTTGTTTGACTCCATTACGAATAGCGAAGGGTTCTGATGAGCTGCCATTGTACTGAACAGTAGCCCTCATGTCATCATGGAATGACTTGGTGATACTTTGGAGTTTTGGGGGACAGCTGATCTTGAGGAGAATCTGAAAGAGCCCATCCCTGCTGACAAGGTCGAATGCTTTGGTCAAGTCGATGAAAGCGAAATAGGCGTTTCTGTTGTTCCCTGCACTTCTCCTGGAGTTGACAGAGTGAGAAAATCATGTCGACAGTTGACCTCCTTGCGTGAAAACCAAATTGGGACTCAGGGTAGACTCTTTCTGCCAGAGTTTGTAGATGTGCCAGAGCTACACGAGCAAAGACTTTGCCGACAGTACTCAGGAGGGAGATACCCCTGTAGTTGCTGCAGTCATTCCTATCACCCTTGTTCTTGTACAAATTGACAATTTTAGAGTCATCCATATCCTGTGGTATGGCTCCTTCCTTCCAGCACTGACAGAGGATCTTGTGTAAAGGTTGGAGGAGTGAGCTCTTGCAGTGTTTGATCAGGTCTGGAGGAATCCCATCATTGCCAGGAGCTTTCCCTGGGGCCAGACTGTCAATTGCCTTGCTGAGGTCCTCAATGGTTGGTATGGAGTCGAGTTCATCCTTGACTGGTAGACAATCGATGGCATCAATGGCTGAGCTAACAACAACATTTTCCCTCAGGTAGAGCTCAGAGTAGTGTTCTACCCAGCCTTTCATCTGCTTGCTTTTATCGGTGATTATTTCATCGCTGGATGACTTCAGAGGTGCTGTCTTGCTCTGCAATAGGCCAAGGGCCTTCTTGATACCATCATACATCAATCTGATGTTGTCTGTCACAGCTGCTGTCTGAATGTCCTCACTGAGCTGGAGTCAGTACTCATTTTCACTCTGCCTTGCAGTCCATTGCACTTTGCTTCTAGCAGCTCGAAGAGCATGGAGTGTTTGGTCGGAAGGTGAGCGCTTGTACTCTGTGAGAGCTGTACGCTCGGCTTCGATGACAGGAGTCATAATGTTGGACTTTGCCTCAAACCAGTCACTGCTCTTTCTTCCAAAGATAGAGAGAGTTGATTCGAGGATGGTGTCGCAAAGGTATGACCATTGTTCTGTTGCAGTATCTCCTTGTGAGGAGGTAGTCATAGCACCCTGTACTGACTTGGCAAACTGGGCAACCTTTTCTGACTGTTTCATCTCTGTTGTGCTGATGAGAGGTTTTCCAGTTTGTTTGGAGTGGCGGATTTTCTTCCGACATGGTTTGATCTTGCAGCATGATCCATATCTCAGTCTGCACTGTGGCATGAGCGGGTGATTAGTACAGAGTTGATGAAAGAACGCCTGGTGATGATCATGTCTAGTTGGTGCCAGTGGACCGTGGATGTCACCATGAGACCTTGTACTGCGACTTCATCTGAAAGTAGGAGTTAGTTACACACAGGCCATGATAGGAGCAGAACTCCAGGAGACGTTGTCCATTGTCATTTATTTTGCCAATTCCAAAGTGGCCAAGACAAGATGGCCAGGAATCGTTATTGGCTCCCACTCTGGCGTTGAAGTCACTAAGGAGTACGAGGTGCTCATCACTGGGAATATTCCTGACAACAGCTTCTAATTTGTCATAGAAAACATGTCTTTTGCCTCAGAGGTGGAGTTCAAGGTAGGGGCATACACACTGACGAGAGATACTGGGCCATGTCTGGTGTGTAGGCGGAGAGTCATAAGTAGTTCGGATCCATTTTCTGGTGGCTCCACCATTTACAACAAGGAGTTCCTAATGGTAAAACCCACTCCATGCTCGCAGGCTTGTCTTGGTTCTTTCCCTGCCAGAAAAATGTGTAGTCCCTTTCCTTCAGTGTACCTGAATCCGCCAAACGTGTTTCTTGTAGGGCAGCTAAACCTTGAGTCTTAGTAGCTCATTGTTAATGACCACTGTTTTTCATGCATCTTCGATATCCTTGAAGTTTTGGTCAAGTCCAGTCATCATTGTGCGGACATTCCAACATCCCAACTTGAGGGAAGTTGTCTTATTCGGTTTGTTTTCTTTCTTGTCTGTGCAGTAGTTACAGTCAGCTCTTCGTGGGATAATCCATTATCCCCCATGCACCCAATGAGGAAGACCATCTGTGGCGAGGCAGCACCTTATTGGCTGGGGGCTGCCCAGCTTGAGGCGGGCAGTAGCTGTCCAGTGAAACGCAATGGTCTCTCCCACTGTCGGAAGCAACCCCTGGCGCCATGCTCTACGCCAATCAAGCATTATAACTTATAACCGGTAACTGCTGCTTCCCGTGTTTGTCCGGCGCTATAAAGCGAAGCTGGAGTGGCCTCTCCAGGGCACAAGCCAGGGCAGAGTTGATATGGAGATCTGTCTGTTGCCCATGCAGTGGGTCCCTCCTCTCCATGCTGATGACAGGTCCAAAGGAACAACGAAAGTCAGTACAGTTTGGTGCCAGCAGCATCGCAGGAGTTGCTGTGCTGGTGCTGGGTACAGCAGTCAGCCGCTTTCAGAACTCCGACTCCTGAAGCTTTTCCCGTGAGTGGGTATAGCCGCAAGGCAGCGGAGGTTTGTAATCAGAGTTTCCCTCTCCTAAATGAGCTACCATCCATGGTTAACGAGCCCCATTTGCCCAGAGCAACTGATTTTAAGGCACCAGTGGCCCACCTTTGCCCCTTCTCCTGTCAGTGAGAACAGGTCCGCCGGGCATAAGAACTATGCCACACGTGAAGGCCAGGAGTTGGACTTGGTTGTCAGAGGCTGTTTGAGACACACGCCATGAAGAGTGTTTGTTTAGCAGTGGGAGCTCATCCCCACTACCGCCCTTCGGCTACGGCTACCTTAGGAACCAAAAAAGACCACATACTCTATATATGCCTGTCATAAATTTAGAAACTTATATTAAGTCTGTACTCAGCTTCCTTAAGGCCCTGTTTCATTTCAGCTTCCTAAAGCTTACATGTACTTCCTTTTTTTGTTATAACTTTACAAAATACTGATTAAAGATTTCTTGGTGTGGTATTCTGCTTCCCACACTAGAGGACAGATGTAGTTGTGCTGGAGAGAGGGCAGAGGAGATGCACCAGGATTTGGCTGGACTGGAGATAATTATTGGGAGAGATCGAATAGGATCAAAATTACTGAGGGGATAGTAACATTTTCCCCATGAAAGTGGTATTCAGAAACAAGATGGCATAAGCTTAAGGGTAGAAGAATGAATCTTACAAGAGATTTGAGGAGATTTTTTACTACCGTTTTGTAAATGGTTCGGTCCGAAGTCCGCATTCCGGTTCAACGTCTGGGCCGCGGACTCCGGACTCCGGGTCCTCTGACTGTCCGTCGTTTCGGCTTGGACTCAAGCATTTGCACCTGTTGCTCATCAGTTGGCTGTGAATATAAGGGGCTCTGGGATTGAGTGTAGTTGGTGTGTGTCCGTCCCTCCCTCCCTCCCGGCTTGGTGTGCTCACTGTTGAAAGGTGAGTTATGGATTTTGCTGTTCTGTAGCCTGCCCCAGTCTTCTGGCTGCCTTGAGTCTTGAAGCCACTCCAGACTGAGCTCCTATCCCGTCCCTTGCCTCTGTTGGGTAAGCCAAGCCAGATTGCCATTGCCCTGTGGTTTGTCCTGTCCCTTCCTGTTCCTCGCTTCTGTTGGGTTGTGCCCTGTGACCTGCCCAGGCCCCCTGTGTCCTGCCTGGGAGTTCCATGCCCTGCCCAGGAGGCTAGCCTCCTAGAACTCCTAACCAACCCCAAGCCTTGAGACCTCCTAGGACTCCCAGATCTCCTAGAACTCCAAGATTTCCATGAACGCCACAGTCTCCACAGCTTGTCCTGTCCTTTAGCTTTGTCCTGTCCTGTTCCTCGTACCTCAGTGTCTGCGTCCTGCATTTGGGTCCAGTCTCCACACCCCCCTTATGATAGAATGAACCCCCCCCCCCCACCCAAGTCATGGACCCAGCAATGCAGGCACTGTCACCTACTCCTGCCACCCTGGGGTCCCCTCCCATATGAACACTCCCCTGTCACCCACCTGAGTCTTCTCTAGTCCTGGAGTGCCTCCTCAGTCGCCCGAGGCTCCCACCGAAAGGGGGTACTGTCATGGTCCAGTCCGAAGTCCGCACTCCGGTTCACAGTCCGGTCTGACTGTCCCTCGTTTCGGCTTGGACTCAAGCATTTGCACCTGTTGCTCATCAGTTGGCTGTGAATATAAGGGGCTCTGGGATTGAGTATAGTTGGGGGATTGTCCTGTCAGTCTTGGCTTGGAGTACCTACCGTTGAAAGGTGAGTTCTTTGAGTGAGTTATGGATTTGGCTGTTCCGTAGCCTGCCCCAGTCTTCCGGCCGCCTTGAGTCTTGGAGCCACCCCAGGCCGAGCTCCCTTCCTGTCCCTCGCCTCCGTCGGGTAAGCCAGGCCAGATTGCCATTGTCCTGTGGTTGGTTCTGTCCCTTCCTGTTCCTTGCCTCCATCGGGTTGTGCCTCGCGACCTGCTCAGGCCCCCTGCGTCCTGCCTGGGAGTTCCGTGTCCTGCCCAGGTGTTCCGCAGCCCACCCAGGAGGCTATTCCTTGTACCTACTCCCTAGCCGGTTCTGTCCCTTCTAGTTCCTTGCCTCTGTCGGGTTGTGCCCCGTGTCCTGCCCGGGAGTCCCCAGGAGGCTAGCCTCCTCGAACTCCAAGCCTCAAGATCTCCATGAATACCAAGGTCTCCACAACTTGTCCTGTCCTTTAGCTCTGTCTCGTCCTGTTCCTCGTACCTCAGTGTCTGTGTCCTGCATTTGGGTCCAGTCCCCACCCCCCCCTTATGACAAGTTTAGTTGATACCGGATCTGAAAGAGAAGCTGCTGGAGTCAGAGATAATCACTATGTTTAAGAGACATTTGGACAAGCACTTAAACAGGCAAGGCATGGAAGGATATGGACTGAGTGCAGGCAGATGAGGTAAGTGTAGATGGCAAAAAAATAGTTGGCAAGGACGTGATGTGGTGAAGAGCACATTTTTATGACTCTGTGAATAGATTCTCTTGGAATCATTACAAGTTGCACATGAACTGAATCCTTATTGCCTTTAGTGTTGTGTGGAAACTCTCAGGATAGCTTGGTTCTTTGGCTTGAGCCATTCATCGCCTCTTACTATGCTTCAATACAGCTATTCAGTTAAGATTCTCATTTGATAGTCTCCTACAGATCGTTAACAGCTGAGTATAATAAACTGGTGGTTACTAATCCATAGTGTGACCAGCTGGTTGTCTTCTCTACATGCTATGAGTTATTGGGACCTCAATTAGATAAATGTTGTTGTCGTCTAAATTCTCCTATCATTAATAGCAATAGGAGAAGCTCCTAGATTGTATGTTAATTTGTTTCTCTCTACAGAATTTTCTCAGACTATTGCCAGTGCTTACACCTTGTATTTCATTATTGTCTCATTAGCGTCGACTTTTACCTGACCCCATTGTCCCTTTGGTCATATACATTAAATCACTTCTGCTTTCTCACTAACTACTGTATTAGACCTTCCCGTTTGTCTTTTCCTTCTTTCTTCAAATCCTTTGTATTAGTTTGAAACCTTTCGCATCAGAAACATTTTCCAGTTCTGACAAAAAAAATAAATATTAACTGTTTCTAATTTCACAGATACTGTGAAATTTTTATATTGCGACATTTTATGTTTTTATTCTAATGTTACTATTTTTGTAGCATGGTATGCGTTTTGCTTCTCACAAACATTATCATTTCAGTCTCTTTACATTTAAGTAATATGAATGTTACACTATCTTCAGGGAGAGTGTTTTAACAAATTTGAGGCAGCATCATTGCCACTAGGAATTCATTTCCTGTCATGACCCTTTTAATTCGGCATGTACAGTATATGCAATACTCTTCAGACTGTGCTGACATGTCACTGCCAAAGCCTGGATCATCATCAATATCATTGCAGTATTATAAATGGCATAAGTTTACTAGAATAAGTCCTTCCAAGTTCAGAATTATTTTGCAGATTTACTAACAGTATTGTTCAGTGTATTTACTCTTCATTCAAAGCTCCTGCTTTTGGTTGAACTGTGTGTTAGAAGGGTTTTCATTCACTCCACTCTACTTACAAGAGAGTAAAGTAAAGATAGGATCTTTTTGACAGAAGAAACACAATCCATTTTACTCTGGAGTCAGAGTGGGCTTTAATTCTGTTAATGGTAATTCATCTTTGATTCAGTCGTTCTATGTTCAATTCCTAATGGTAACTTGATCGTAGAAATTTAAATTGAAGCTCCATTGCACTAATGTGCTTTACTGTGTAATCAGACATGTTGGCTTTTGGCCACTGGCTGCGAGATATCCATCCGTAACTTTGGGTACAGCACTCTCAGGATCTGGGAATAAGAGTTTGGAATTTGATGTTGGAGTTGTACAATAGATCTAATCCCAAATTCTGGAATTTGGTGTTGGAGCTGTAAAATATGTTTAATACCTAACCTTGGGGAGGAGCAAGGAAGATGGTGCCAGCAGATTTTGTAGAGCAAAGTGACTTCTTCCAATTCATTCATGAAACAGCTTATTTCTCTCGTGTCTTTATTCCCTTTTCAAGGTGGTTGGGGTTCTGTCAGAGTCCGTGATCTACAGCTCAAGCTATGTTTCTTCGCAAACAGTGAGTTTTCAGACTGGCTGTGTGGCCTAGTGCCTTGCTATCTCCAGCAATGGCCTGGAAGATGGGCACTCTCGGAGGAAGAACCAATATATTTCTCCTATGGCATTCACCACCCGCTGTATCAGATAGATATGCTTGGGCTGCTGGATTTATGCATGACTTTGGGTTCTGATTGTATAATTAACCGTATTGTCAGATGGAATTTAGTCCTGACAAGTGCCAGGCAAATACATTTTGGGAAGGCAAATAGGTGTAGGATATATTCAGTAAATGGAAGGACATTAAGGAAAGTTGATGATCAGAGATATCATGGGTTCAAGTTCTTACTTCCCTGAAAGCAGCAACATGGGTAGCAAGAGTAGCTAGAAAAGCATATGGCATGCTTACCATCATGGGCTGGTACATCAAAAATAAAAGCTGCTACATTATGGTGCAATTTTACAAAAAGCTGTTTAAATAGCACTTGAAACATAGAAACATAGAAAATAGGTCCAGGAGTAGGCCATTCGGCCCTTCGAGCCTGCACCGCCATTCAGTATGATCATGGCTGATCATCCAACTCAGAACCCTGTACCTGCTTTCTCTCCATACCCCCTGATCCCTTTAGCCACAAGGGCCATATCTAACTTCCTCTTAAATATAGCCAATGAACCGGCCTCAATTGTTTCCTGTGGCAGAGAATTCCACAGATTCACCACTCTCTGTGTGAAGAAGTTTTTCCTCATCTCGGTCCTAAAAGGCTTCCCCTTTATCCTTAAACTGTGATCCCTCGTTCTGGACTTCCCCAACATCGGAAACAATCTTCCTGCATCTAGCCTGTCCAATCCCTTTAGAATTTTATACATTTCAATAAGATCCCCCCTCAATCTTCTAAATTCCAGTGAGTATAAGCCTAGTCGACATTGTGTGCAATTCCAATCACCATACTATAGGAAGGATATGATCATGCTGAGTAGGTGTGGAGGAAATTTGCCTGCATGTTACCTATATTAAAGGACTTTATGGGGAGAAACTGTATAGGCTGGGTCTGTTTTCCTGGACCGAAGAATGCTGATGGATGACCCAGCAAAAATATGAAGTTATAAGAGACGTAGAAAGGGTAGATAGTCAGAGCCTTTTTCCTATAGAAGGGATATCAAAAACAAAAGATCACAGGTTTAAAGTGAGATTATTTTCTTCCTGTTTGAAAAGAAACATACTGATTGATATCTTGAATGTGCTGCATGGGAGATGTTAGAGTCGGAGAGATTCATTACATTTAAGAGCTATACATATAACCAGTCACTTAAATTATAGAAGGATATTGTCTTTATGTGGACAAATGAGGATTAATGTAGATGGGGAACAGGGTCAGCATGTATGTGCTGGGCTGAAAGGCCCCTTTCCATGCTGTATATTTCTATAACCCCACGATTCTGCTTCCTACTTTCTTTTTGTTTTGTTTCTAAGTCAATGTAAGTAAAGAGATCATTGAGTCAGATCAAAGGTACAAAATTAAGATGAAAATGTTAGGGAAATTACAGGAAAGTTGATAAAAACAAATTAACTTCGGGACCTGCTCGAACTGTCAAAACTTTCTTCTACTGGCCATCATCTAGCCCAATTTTACTATTTATTGCTCTGTACAAATAAAGTTAGTAAACCTAATGCAAACTGTATTCTTTCCCAATGCTAGGACAAATAATACAGAATAATATGCAATGTTTGTCAAAGCTGATGTTTCATATTTGGATTGGATTTCATCTCAAATTTGTTTGAATGAGGTCGGTGCTGGTTATCCAGACGTATTTTCCTAATTTGGATTTCTAACTAGGTAAGTATATGAGCAATTGTTTTAGAGAACTAATTACTAAAAGAAAATTGGATTAATTGATATAATGTCTAGCAAAACTGAATTTTAGATTATCCCTATTCGTTTGGCAAACATGCTGGGAGTGATTGAAGTGTTCATTTCTGTACCCTATTTCCAGTAAGGACTGGAAGTATCTAGGTGCCTGCGACTGGAATATTATTAATTCATCATCCTGGATTTTGACGTAAAACGTTGACAATCCTTTTCCTCTCAGTTACTGCTCAACTTGCTGAGATCCTTGAACAGATATTTGTTGCTCCAGATTTAAGCATCTGCAGTCTTCATGTCCCCAGTATCATTAAGTAACTGAATCTTCAGGAGAGAACTAGCTTAGAGATTCATCTTAGCACAAGGAAAGAAATCTTAAAACCAGGAGTTAAAACCTCAAAAGGTCAATGAAGTAATGCAGAAGCCTTCTGTGCTATTAGATCCCACAATAACATGCACATTCAAAATCTAATCTCAGATTAACCAATTTTAGTGTAGGTATAATGCTGGCCCTGCAGATAATACTGTGCACACAATGAAGTGCACATTCAAGCTCTAATACTCAGATTAAATAATTTTAGTGAATGTATAATGTCAGTCTTCATGCCAAGCTATATGAGGATGATTGACAAGGTTGTCTATTTCTGCTTGCTTTTCATTGATGTCTAGCAGAATATAAGTGTAGAGGAATTTAATAAAGTGTCCTCTCTGGTGAATAAATAGCTAATAATCATTGGCATAATACCTGAATAAAAACTGTGGTGAAGTGTAGAAGATCACTCGAAAGGATAATTCATTGCCACACAAATACTTATCAGCTTCAAGGAATGGAAGAGAAAACAGGAAGAAAACATTGGTAATTTATTACAGGATAGTTCAGTATTTTATAACGGTACTGATGTATAAACAAGACTGAAACATCCATTCAATCATTCTTCAATTACAATAAATGTCATGCATTGCATTCATTATATTGAAGGTGAAACGCACAACTCAAAGTACGATTGATTTTTGAGCGTAATTTACATTGCTCTGTAAATCTCATTTTTTTACTATGATCCTGATTTTGAAGAGCAGTAACAGTACTTACAGGACCACTGTTGTGCTCATTGATTTTGCTTCCCTGTACAGTTGTGGTCGAACCTTACCTTCCGCTGAGGTATAAACATTTTGTAAAAAATACGAACCATCATCATCAGCGATCACTCGTAGTCGAGTATGATTCTTCTGGTCGCTTGTGGGTCTCAAGATTGACTGAAGAGGCCAGTCCATGATCCACAAGTCCTGTTGCAGTGTTGGCAGGTGTAGGCCATTGAAATGGTGGTGGATGTAGCTGGCTGGGGCTTTCCCAGTCTATCCATATATTGAAGCCGCTTAATCTCTGCAGCATGGTGGAGGTACTCTTCGAGCTAGGCAGTCCCCTCACAGACAGTCCCAGCTTTTTCCATCCATTCCGGTTGATGTGGCACTTCTGCAGATAGATCTTGATATTGTCCTTGAACTGTTTTTTGCCATCCAGGAGTGCAGTTTGCATCCTTGTATTGGCCGAACAGAAGTTGTTTAGGGAGGTGGGAGTCAGACACATGGATGATGTGACCGACCCATCACAAGTGGTGTTGAATCATGATTGTGGCTATGGAGCTAATGTTAGCTTCCTCCAGGATGCTGGAGTAAGTGTGCCTGTTCTTCCAGCCAAATCTCAGAATCTTTCGGAGGCATCTTTGATGGTGTTTCTAGGGATTTTATGTGACTGCTGTATGTTGTCCATGATTCCACACGATACAGCAAAGAGGGGAGGACTATAGTTTTAAAGACCAAAAACTTAGTGTTGGTCCAGATATTCTGATCTTCAAAACCCCTGTTTCTCAGCCTGGCAAAGCTCCACTCACATTGCCTATTGGTGTAGGACTTGGGTTTTCGATCAAGTCCCAGGAGCTTGTATACTCTGGCAAAAGCATCCCTTAAACATTGTAGATCCTCCTCAGAGTGAGCTTCAGTGATGTTGTCATCTGTATATCGGAGCTCCATGATGAAAGTAGTTGACACCTTGTTCTTTGTCTTGAACCTGTTAAGGTTAAAGAGCCCCTCAGATTGTCCTACAGAAAATCTTGGCTCCTTGTGGGAGATCTTGGCCTGTTAGGTGAAAAATGGTTGCAATAAAAATGGTAACAGTGTTGGGGCAATGATGCACCCCTGTTTGAACCCTGTCTCAACTTTAAAAGGTGCTGTTTCAGAGCTGCAGGATCTTGAGGTGTTTCTCCAGGCGCCTGATTTTGGACAGTATTGACCAAAGGGCAGGACAATTTACCGAGTCAAATGCTTTTAAGGTCTATAACGTTCATATAAAATGGGAGATTTCATTTCTGGGCTTTCTCCTGCAATTGACATGCTGTAAAAATCATGTCAGATGTTCCTCTGGCTGGACGGAAGCCACACTGAGACTCAGGCAGGAGATCTGCCGGAGGTAAAAGCCGGTCAGATAGAATTCACATGAGTACTTTTCCTGTTGTAGTGAGGAGGGAGATGCCTCTATAATTTCGGCAGTCAGCTTTGTCACCCTTATTGAAGAGTCTGATTATTAGGGCATCCCTGGTTTCAACTGGAATCTTCTTCTAGTCCCAGATCTTGACAAGTAGGTAATGAATATGATTTAAAAGTTCTGTGCCCCCTTCCTTGAGGATTTCTGCTGGAATTCCATCAGAACCAGTGGACTTGTTGTTCCTCAATTTCTTGCAAGCCGTCTGTATCTCTTTGATACTGGGAGGCTTCCTCATGTCCTCCTTTATGGGTTGTTGTAGAGCTGGTTGATGACTTCAATGTCAATAGTGTGTTAAGATTAAATAGCTCCTGAAAGTATTCCATTGAGAACTGATGAGCCTTTAGCAGCCTTTGTTCATCTTTGGAAGGAAGGGAGTTTAGGCCACGATGATTTGGGCCATACACTGCTTTGGTGGCAATAAAGAAACCCCTAATATCACTAAATTCAGCAAATCTGCTGTATTTCTAGGGCCCTCTCAGTTCACCACTGATTCTTTATTTCCTTTACTCTACGCTGGACTACGGCCTTAGCTTTGGAATAGGCTTCTCTTTTTGCCTTGTAGTTGATGTCCTTCTGCCAGGCACAGAAAGCTTTCTGTTTATTGTTGATTAACTCTTCTATTTCATTGGTTTGATGAAAATGACAATCTTTATTTTTCCTAATCTTGTAACCAGTGATAACAACTATCAAGGATGGTGATATTCAGTGTGGTCCTCTGTGCCTCTGTGTTCTCTGGATACTGCTTTGGGAGTCTTTCAGAAAGGGCAGCATGGAGATGCTGTACCCTCAGTGTGTCTTTTAGGCTCTCGATGTCGAAACTGGGATGGCTGTGTTACTTTTGCACTCTCCTCTACATGATTTTGATGGTCATTTGTGAGCGAATATGCTGATAGACTGTACAGCCATCGTCAGCACTGACCATGGTTCTTGTATTCTTTACATCTGTGATCCCTCCTCCGAACAATGGCATAATCTATAAGATGTCAAGTCTTAAAATGGGGATGTATCCGCAAAGTTTTCACATTTCTTTGGCAGAACAGGGTGTTGGTGATGGTCAGATCATGTTCAGCACATGGAGGGTAAGAACACTCCACAGGAGTTGATGTTGCCAACACCTTCCTTCCCAATTGTGCCTTTCCAGGAGTCGCTGTCCCTGCCAACTCTAGTATTGAAGTCTCCAAGAAGAATAACCTTATCTTCCTTGGGAATATCAGATAGCATGTGGTCTAGGTTGGTGTAAGAGGACTCCTTAACATCGTCTGGTGGGTCTAGGGTTGGAGCCAATTGTTTGTTAGTGTGCTTAAGGCACATGGTTATGAGGCGTTCATTGATGTCAACTGGCAATTTGGATGGTGCTGTTCTTTATGGCAAATCCAACTCCATGGATTCTGGATTCATCTTCTGATTTCCCCTCCCAGAAAAAAGCGTATCCACCCCTCTCCTCCTTCAATGATCTTTCCTCGGCCAATCATGTTTTAGAGAGGGCAGCAAGGTCAATTTGGAGTCTTCCCAGCCCGCTTGAGTTGAAGGCAGAACGTCTTTCTGGACGATCGCTGGTTTCGTTGTCTGTAAGCATCCGTACATTCCAGGCTCCAAAATTCATATGCTTTTGTTTCGGACCGCAGTTTGGTGATTCCACTGGATGTGGCAATCCAGTCAGGAGTGAGGAGGCAGGCTACTTTTAGGGCACCTTTTCTAGCCCTTTCCACAGGTGGGGTGAGCAGAGCAGGTCCTGAATAGGGCTGCTAAGTCATGGGTACAACTGCCGAAAAGTTCTAACTACCTCAATCCAAGAGCAAAATGACTGTATTTAACATCTGTGTGCCAGGTTGTGGCTGGGAGCTCCCAGACTTCACTGTCCTGTTCCTGATTGTCACAGGGCTTTATCCAGGTTGGTCGAATGGATTACCAAACCAGGAGAAATGTCTGTGCCTGAAGTCTTTTAACATGGAGAGACTGGTGCACAAGCAGCCACCACAAGGTCCTTGACAGAGAAAGGGCCAGAATTTAATGGCATGGAGACCAAGATGATTGGGGGCCATCTTCTGCTGCAGCCTGCCTTCACCTTTGCAGCCGTTGTGGTGAACCTCAGTTCTGAGATCCAGAAACTCTAATTTACCACTATCTTCCACCTGCTCCACGTTGAGGTCTTGGTCAGACCACGCTTCATCTGGATCCTCCCCCTTAACCTTATCGCCATGGGTGACCCTCCAGAAGGCATCACTCTCAGGTTCTTGGGATCACACAAGCCTCGCCACCATGACAAGCTGGTGGTACCCCGGAGAGGAGAAAATATGTAAATTTCCAGGCAGGTGCCGTAAACTCAAATTATTGGGACATTTTAAAACTTAAGAACATAAAGACACAAGGAATTGGAGCAGGAGTTGGCCATCTGGCCCATCGACCCTGTTCTGCCATTCGATAAGATTGTGGCTGATCTGGCCATGGACTCTTCTCCACCTATCTCCCTTTTCCCCCATAACACTTAATTCCCCAACTATGCAGTATGCAGAGTCCAGAGAATTTTGGTAGATTATCACCAAAGCCTCAATTATAAACCCTCCCATTTCTTTCAGTACCCTGCGATGCATTCCAACATGACCGGGGCACGCCTATATTTAGGCCCGCAAATTTACTCAGCACTACCTCTTTAGTGATAACAATTGTATCACGGTCCTCACTTGCCATTGCATCCATAACACCTCCCTTTGGCATGCTAAATGTGTCCTCCACCAGGAAAACCAACACAAAATAGTCATTCAAAGCCTTGGCCATTTCCTCATTATCCAATATCAATTCCCCCTTCTCATCCTCCAGAGGTGCAATGTTCACCTTGACCACACTTTTCCACTTTATATAAATATATAAACTTTTACTATCCATTTTTATATTTTGTGCTAGCTTATTTTCATAATCTATCTGTCGTGGTCCCGTCTGGCAATTCCCCACCTTGCTATTACCTCAGTAACGGCTTCAATCCCCTTGTCTAATTTCCAATCATTCCCAGTTCCACTAATTACACACACCTGCCTTCCATCAGTAGATGCAGGATAAAAACCCTGGAATCACAACAAGAAGCTGCCAGTTCGTTGGTTGACTCTTGTATGAGTAACCTCGTTTCATGGTTCTTTAGGACTAGCAGTTCTAAGTTCTGCATCATTTTCCTGGATCCTCTACATGAACCTTGCCTCTGTGTCAAGACTCTCCTGGATATCTATTCCACACTCGCGACTGTGCTTATGCCTCTTGATCCTGCCTCCATGCCTGTGTCCAGCACTTGGGTTCCCCCCACAGCCACATCCATCTTCCCTTTCTTTATTGCTTGCTTGGTGGTTCTTTGTTGCCTTTTAAAGTTTTCCCAATCTTCCAGTTTCCCACTACTCTTGGCAACTTTGTACACACAAGTCTTTAGTTTGATATCTCCCTTTATTTCCTTAGTTATCTATGCTGGCTTTGTTCATCTTCACTGTCCTTGCTTTTAACTGAATATACTTTTGTTGAGCACCATAAAAAATCTCTTTGTAAGTCTTCCACTGTTCCTCAACCATCCCTTCCTGTGTTCCTAGTCTGTCCTATCCAACTGCTCCCTCATCCCATTGTAGTCTCCCTTGTTTAGCCATAATACACTGGTTTTAGATTGAACTGTTGCACCCTCCATTTGTAAAAGAAACTCCATCATACTGATTACTCTTTCCAAGAAGATCCCTAACTACAAGATTGCTAATTTTACCTGTTTCGTTGCACAGGACCAGATCTAAGATAGCACGTTCCTTTTTGTAGGTTCAGTAGCATGCTGCTTAAGAAGGCTATCACACTCTACGAAGTCCTCCTCAAGACTGCCTCAACCAAATTGATTCACACAATCTATGTGCAAGTTAAAGTCCACAATAACTGCTGTTCCATTCTTACGTGGCTCAGATATCTGTTTATTGCCTGTGTCACTGTAATGTTATTATTCGGTGGCCTATAGACAACTCCCACCAGTGATATTTTCCCTTTACTATTCCTAATCTCTGCCCAGATGGATTCAACATTCTGTTCCTTAGATCTTACATCCTCTCACTAATGTCCTGATCTCATCCTTATTTAAGGGTGCTACCCCACCTCCCTTCCCTTCCTGCCTATCCTCCCATAATACCTGCTATCCTTCGATGTTTAATTCCCACTCCTCTCCACCCTGCAACCACATTTCTGTAATGGGCTCTAAATCATATCGCTTCATACTGATTTGTGCCACAAGTTCACTGACCTTGTTGCGAATACAACGGGCATTCGGATAAAGTGCCCTTACACTCATTGGGCTTTTAAAATCTAGTAATCTTTGTCTCTTATGCACTTGATTTTTCTGAACTCCACCTTTACTTTTCTCTTTTTTATCTTTTGCTTTTACTTTATCTTTATCCACACTTTTCACTTTTACTTTATCCATACTTCTCCAATCTGTTGAACCCAACCCCCTGTTATTTAGTTTAAAGCCCTATCCACAGCCCTAGTTATGCGATTAACCAGGATCCAGGTCCCATCACTGTTCAGGTGGAGCCCGTCCCATTGGTACAGCTCCCTCCTTTCCCAATACTGGTGCAAGTTTCCCATGAATTCAAACCCACTTCTCCCACATCAATCCTTGAGCCACATAATTAACTCTCTAATCTTCTTAACCCTGTGCAAATGTGTATGTGGCTCAGGTAGTAAACCAGAGATGACCATTTTTTTGTTTCTGCTTTTTAAATTTAGTCTCTAGCTGCTCAAACTCCCTCAGCAGAACCTCTTTCCTCATTCTACCTATGCCTTTGGTACACACATGGAACATAACAACTGGATCTTTTCTCTCCCAAGGCGAATTCCTCTGCAGGTCAGATAAAATGTCCTGAACACAGGCACCAGCCAGGCAACACAGCCTTTGGGACACTCTATCCTTGCGACAAAGAACTTTGTCTATTCCCTTGACTACACTATCCCCAATTACCGCTACATTTCTCTTCCCTCCCTCCTCTTGAATGGCTCCCTCAACCATGGTGCCACAGTTGCTTTGCTCATCCTTCCTACAGCCCCCTCTCTCATCCACACAGGGAGCAAGAATCTCGGACCTGATGGACTGAGGCTCCTCCAGCACTGTCTCTTGGATCCCACCACCTGCCTCACTCACAGTCACACCCTCTTGTCCCTGACCACAGACCAAACTTGAGGCAGCTGATCTAATGGGTGTGACTACTTCCTGAAACAGAGAATCCAGGTGACTCTCCCCTCCCCGATGTGCTGCAGTGTTTGAAGCTCCGATTCCAGGTCATCACCTTTGAGCCCGAGTTCCTCGAACAGCCAACACCTGCTGCAGGTGTGGTCACCAGGAACCACAATGGGGTCCACCAGCTCCCACATCATGTAGCTACAGCACATCACCTGATCCTGCATCATCCTTACTTTATTTAATTAGCTGTAGTTTGTAGTTCTTCCTGGATTTTATTATTTTGTTTTTGTAGTTATTAACGACCTCAGTCTTAGTTGAGAAAGGAAGAGGAAGATTTGCCTGGTAATTCGTGATGTGGATTGTATGATTTGCTTGCCGTTGGGAGAAAGCACAGGACAGAGTACGATTTCTGTTCTATGGGAAGTTATCTTGAGTAGACTTGGCAACAGCAACAGCTGTTCTGTTGTCATGGGAGCAGCAATAAATTAATATAATACTTCTGTAGTAGTGTCCTGAGTGCATGCAAACACATAAAATAAATAGTACCTCTTCACTAGGCAGCAGTGTGATAAGGAAAATGTGTGCCTTTCCTCATTATCACACAAAAAGGAATAAAAGATCTAAACTACAAATAGTTGCAGTGAGGTAAAAATGCTGATTTATAGTAGTGTTATAAATACAACTGTTGAGACTTGTGGTATCAGGCTCCACACTATATAATAAGTGATTGATACAGACCTGGGAAGACATATTTGCCTCTGGTTGCAACCAAGACATATTTGCCTCTGGTTGCTAGTTTTGGTTGGTAGATCAAAATGAGCACTATTTGTACCAACCTTCTGACATTTTCCAGTGAATCAGAACCAGGTTTATTATCACTGGCATGTGACATGCAACTTGTTAACTTAGCAGCAGCTGTTCAATGTGATGCATAATCTAGCAGAGGGAAAAATAATGGTAATAAAATAAAACAATAATAAACAAGTAAATTAATCACATATATTGAATAGATTTTTTAAAAATGTGCAAAAACAGAAATACTGTACATTTTTTTTAAAAAAAGTGAGTTAGTGCCCAAAGCTTCAATGTCCATTTAGGAATCAGATGGCAGAGAGGAAGAAGCTGTTCCTGAATTGCTGAGTGTATGTCTTCAGGTTTCTGTACCTCCTACCTGATGGTAACAATGAGGAAAGGGCATGCCCTGGGTGCTGGAGGTCCTTAATAATGGACGCTGCCTTTCTGAGACACCGCTCCCTAAAGATGTCATGGGTACTTTGTAAGCTAGTGCCCAAGATGGAGCTGACTAGATTTACAACCTTCTGCAGCTTCTTTCAGTCCTGTGCAGTAGCCCCTCCATACCAGACAGTGGTGCAGCCTGTCAGAATGCTCTCCACAGTACAGGTTTTGAGTGTATTTGTTGACATGCCAAATCGCTTCAAACTCCTAAATAGCTGCTGTCTTGTGTTTTTTGTAACTACATCGATATGTTGGGACCAGGTTAGATCCTCAGAGGTCCTGACAGCCAGTAACTTGAAGTTGCTCACTCTCTCCACTTCTGATCCCTCTATGAGGATTGGTGTTTTCCTTCATCTTACCCTTCCTGAAGTCCACAATCAGCTCTCTCATCTTACTGACGTTGAGTGCCAGGTTGTTGCTGCAGCACCACTCCACTAGTTGGCATATCTCACTCATGTACGCCCTTTTGTCACCACCAGAGATTCTACCAACAATGGTTGCATCATCAGCAAATTTATAGATGGTATTTGAGCAATGCCTAGCCACACAGTCATGTGTATATAGAGAGTAGAGCAGTGGGCTAAGCACACACCCTGAGGTGCACCAGTGTTGATCATCAGCAAGGAGGATATGTTATCACCAATCCACCAAGTCGAGGATCCAATTGCAGAGGGAGGTACAGAGGCCCAGGTTCTGTAACTTCTCAATCAGGGTTGTGGGAATGAGAGTATTAAATGCTGAGCTGTAGTCGATGAACAGCATCCTGATGTAGATGTTTACATTATCCAGGTGGTCGAAAGCCGTATGGAGAGCCATTGAGATTGCATCTGCCATTGAGATGATAGGCAAATTGCAATGCGTCCAGGTCCTTGGGGTGACAGTGTAGTCATGACCAACTCTCAAAGCATTTCATCACTGTCAATGTGAGTGCTACCAGGCGATAATCATTAAGGCAGCTCACATTATTCTTCTTAGGCACTTGTATAACTGTTGCCTTTTTGAAACAAGTGGGAACTTCTGCCTGTACCTCCACTAGTTGGTTGGCACAGGTTTTCAGAGCCTTACCAGGTACTCCATTGGGACCTTCTGCCTTGCGAGGGTTCACTCGCTTTAAAGACAGCCTAACATTGGCCTCTGAGACAGAGATCACAGGGTCATCAGGTGTAGCAGGGACTTTCACAGCTGTAGTTGTGTTGTCCCTTTCAAAGCAGGCATAGAAGGCATTGAGTTCATCTGGTAGTGAAGCATCGCTGCCATTCATACTACAGGCAGTCTCCGGGTTACGTACGAGTTCCGTTCCTGAGTCCGTCTTTAAGTCGGATTTATACGTAAGTCGGAACAAGTACATCCGGTATTATTTAGTGTCAGTTAGTCAAACATTTGTCTTAGTATATAGTATATATTTTACCTTTCTATGCATATAAAACACTTAAGAAACGTATGTATTCCAATAATTACACCACTGTGTTGTTTAGTAATAATTGTAGCTTTCATCAGGGCAGGGCCTTTCACATGCTCCATTATTCTTTAGAATTGTTCTGATTGTTGACCGACTGTAGCCTAATGCTTTTCCAATGACCAATGGCGTTTCACCTCTTTCCAAACACTTTATTATTTCCATTTTATTTTCAATCACAAGCGCTTCCCGTCAATGGAACAGAAACACTGCAGGCGCCGGCTCCCGCGGTCCACTTGGTCCTAAGGACCACCGCACTGAGGCAGGCTAAATGGGACAAGTGGGAGCTGTGCTGCGTTTGGGTATTTGATCCTCCACAATATTCCGCGTGGGAATTTAAACTGGAGGTTTTTTTTTTACGAGGTCAAGTTGCAAGCTCAACATCAACCCGGCACAGATGGTATGGGAGTCACTGGATCGACATCAGCCTGGCACGGGAGTGGTCTGTCACTAGATCGAACTCAGGAACCTTTGTTCTCCAGCCCGGCGCTGATCTCACTGCGCCACTAGCTGACTGGAACGGGGGGGGGGGGGGGGGGTCAGGGTGAATCTTACTAAGAAGATTTTAAGCCAAATACAAAGTTAAACAATGTCAATGGCAATGACTTAAAATAGCAGACGGCGTCGCCATCTGACTTAAAATGGCAGACGGCGTTCTTCTTCCTCGGTTTGTAAGTACGAGTTGTCCATAAGTCGGACGTTCGTAACTCAGGGACTACTTGTATAGGGTTTTGCTTTGTAGACCCTGCCAGAGTTGCCATTCTTCTGATGTTGCCTCCAACCTCGTTCAAAATTATCTCTTCTCCCTTGAGATAGCCCTCCACAAATCATAGCTGGTTTTCTGGTACAGGCCTGGGTTGCCAGACTTGAATGCCACAGATCTAGCCTTCAGCAGATGACGTACCTCCTGGTTCATCCACGGCTTTTGGTTTGGGAATGTACAGTAAGTCTTTGTGGGCACACACTCATCCATACAGACTTTAATGAAGTCGGTAATAACTATGGCATACTCATCTAGATTCAAAGATGAATCCCTGAATACATTCCAGTCTACCATTTCAAAGCAATCCTATAGGCGCTCCTGTTCTTGTCCATACCTTCTTGGTCCTCACTGTTGGTGCTGCAGTCTTCCGTCTCTGCCTATATTCAGGGAATGGAAGTACAGCCAATGATTAGACTTCCCAAAGTGAGGGCATGGAATAGCGCAGTAGGCATTCTTGATGGTGGTGTAACAGCGGTCCAGTGTGTTGTTTCCTCTTGCATTGCAAGTGATCTGTTCAAAGGACACAACTATGCATTGGGAAAATACTAGCCCATCCTTGCATTGTAGACTAAGAAATTGTATTTTTAATAATTGCCTTGCTAAATAACATTACCAAAGAAGCTACCGATATCACAGAGGGCTCAGTACTATATCCAAAATTGTCATTGGAGCTTAGTGAAGAAAAATCAGTAGATCAGTGAAATAGCAACTTTGGAAGTTATATACTAGTATAAAGGAGCAAAACATTAGTATCTATCTGAAGAAATTTGCTTCAATGAATTCATACTTGAGATTTCATTGACTGAGTAATTGATAAGACAGCAAACAAATTGTTTCATATTTAATTTGCATTGCAAATGAAGAAGTATTAGGTGGAGATATCCCCGAAAAAATACCTCTCTAATCAAGTTGACAGAAAAGCAACAGCTATACAAGCTAGGAGATTCATGGTTTAATTTTTTATATTTATTTTCTGGAGCTGGCTTCACTAGTGAGACCAGCATTGGTCTCCTCTCTCCAAACATGTTTGAGTTAGGGTGCTGGGCTCACACATACTGAATGCTTCAGCCTCTGAAATTAGAGATCCAAAGATAATCTCAGAGGCAAGTGGGCAATGTATAATATTATTGCCTTAACAACATACGTTCCACCACACGCAGAGCAGTGCTCTCACTTTACGGAATGCTAGTATATTCAGTTTATGCAACCGCCAAACTGGGCGAGAATCAGAGAATTGCATTCAAGGATCCCAGTCCAAAGAGAGGCTGCTTTACACGTAAAATAACTTTGATTCAACAGGAATCAAATAAAAATGCAGGAACTGAAAAAGTGCAGACAAGTCAGCAGTGATTGATACAGAATGCTGCAGGGAGAATTAGATCAGCAAAGTCAGAATTGATGATAAATGGGGCAGAGGAAAGCCTTGCTGTGAGCTGGTGCTCTTCCAGTTTATTCCTGAATTGATATTCTGAGGCACTTCCACATTGAGGATGTGGCAGAATTTCAGAAAAGGAAGTCACAGAATGGGGCATAAAATCCTTTTAATTTTCAGAGATTATTAATTATCTTTCTTTTTTTCAATAAATTGCTTTAACTATTTAGCAATTCTAAGAATAGCTATTAGATGAAAAATCTCTTCAATTTTCTAGTGCCAGGTAACAACTTTGAATCTTGTTGCAGTTTTGAGTTTTATAATGAATAATTATCTGGGGTATGAACTAAGATGACAATTTTCCTGTACTTCTAAAGTTATAGTCTCAGAAATAATGCTGAATGAACTTAGAGCAGTAGTATTGTTATATTTCTAATTTGTTCTGTATACCATTTAAGTACATAATTTGTTACTGAGTTAAATGGTGGTTTGTCTTTTTTATATCTTTTTAACTATTTCCATGAAATTTCGGCCTATTCGGGCAGCTGCTTAATTAGGCGAAAATGTACTGGTCCTGATGTGTCCCAACTAACTGAAAGCTCCACATGATGTTTCACATTTTCAAAAAATGTCACTGCAGGTGGAGCTTGCCCCTTATTGTACCCCCCGACGGGGTTGTGAAGTTGCAACAAATTTAGCATGTTTAGCATTCAAAGAAAAGGACATGTTGAAGGGAGCAGGCAGATTTTTGTCCGCAGCACCCAGAGAAGGGTATTGCCCCTCAAAGTAATTCTCTTCATGACTCCAGCAAAATAAATAGTGGCCACCACGGATGTTGGAGGAGAAAGAAAGAGAGTGCCCGGAGTTATCTAGGCATTGAAGGGCTGGTAACCAGGTACAGTACGTGCTAGGAGAATGGTCCTGTGCAGCAGAGGGATCGGGACACCCAACAGAAAAACCTGGCAGAAGATGGTACGTGTCAATGAGGATCCCCAGACAATGGATAAATTCTCAAGGAACTTCATGACCAGAGAATAAATGTTAAACTACAAGTACTGTCTTTTCATACTGAATAAATGTATGCGGACTTCTGTGATCCTGTATTGCTCTCCACTAAGAGCAGGAAGATGATACAAGTGACCAGATCACTCTCTTGCTGGAGTGAAAATACGGCTTTCATGAACTGTCTTTTCTTGTGCAGAGATACGTGCTCCTCCACCCCTTCCAGATCTCCACTCTCACCTTCTCTCGCCTCCTCTCTAGAGGATGTACAAAGAATTAAATCCAAGGAGAAAAGTGAAGGCAGAAATGATTCAGGGTTGGTCAGTCAACTCAGAGCTTGGAGGATAAAACGATGATACAATAGTCTGCTCCCAACCAATCAGAGGTCACCCTTCATTCTTCTGAATTCCAGTGAATATAGGCCCAGAGCCATCAAATGATCTTCATTGACAAGCCGTTCAATCCTGGAATAATTTTTGTGAACCTTCTTTGAACCCTCTGCAGTTTCAGTACATCCTTTCTAAGATAAGGGACCCAAAACTGCCCACAATACTCCAAGTGAGGCCTCACCAGTGCTTTATAAAGCCTCAATATTAAATCCTTGCTTTTATATTCTAGTCCTCTCAAAATGAATGCTAACATCAAATTTGCCTTCCTCACCACCGACTCAACTTGCAAATTAACCTTTAGGGAATCCTGCACAAGGTCTCCCAGTCCCTTTGCATCTCAGTTTTTTGGATCTTCTCTCTATTTAGAGAATGGTCAACCTTTTCATTTCTTCTACCAAAGTGCACAACCATACACTTCCCAAAACTGTGTTCCATCTGCCATTTCTTTTCCCGTTCTCCTAATCTGTCTAAGTCTTTCTGTAGTCTCTCTACTTCTTCAAAACTACCTTCCCCTCCACCTATCTTCATATCATCTGCAAACTTAGCAATAAAGTTATTAATTCCATTATTCCTTCATTGACATATAACATTAAAAAATTTGTCCAAACAGAGACCCTTGTGGAACACCACTAGTCACCATAAGCCAGCCAGAAAAGGCTCCATTTAATCACCCACCCTTTGCCTCCTGCCAATCAGCCACTGCTTTATCCATGCTAGAATCTTTCCTGTAATGCCATGGGCTTGTAACTTGTTAAGCAGCTTCATGAGTGGCACCTTGTCAAAAGTGTTTTGAAAATCCAAGTACATAACATCAACCAATCCTTCTTTGTCCATCCTGCCTATTAATTTTTCAAAGAATTCCAACGGATTTGTCAGGCAAGAGTTTCCCCTGAGGAATCCATGCTGACTACAGCCTATTTCATTACGTGCTTCCATCCTTAATGATAGACTCCAACATCTTCCCAACTACTGAAGCCAGACTAACTAGCCTATAGCTTCTTTTCTTCTGCCTCTCTCCCTTTTTGACATTTGCCATTTTCCAGCCTTCCAGAGCCATTCCAGAATCTCGTGATTCTTGAAAGATCATTACTAATGTCTTCATGATCTCTTCTGCCACCATCTTGTCCAGGTGACCCTTCAGCTTCCCAAGGACCTTCTCTCTAGTAATGATAACTTCACACACTTCATGACCGCTGACATCTGAAACTTCCATCATACTGCTAATGTGTTCCATTGAGAAGACTGATGTAAAATACTTATTCAGTTCATCCACCATTTCATTGTTCTCCACTACTACCTCTCCAGCATCATTTTCCAGTGGTCCGATATCAACCCCATCTCTCTTTTACACTTTATGTGTCTGAATAAACTTTTGGTATTCTCTTTAATTTATCATTGGCTAGCTTACTTTTGTATTCAGCCTTTACCTTCTTAATGACTTTTTAGTTGCCTTCTGTTGGTTTTGAAAAGCTTCCCAATCCTCCAGCTTCCCATTGATTTTTGCTCTATTATATACCTCTTTTATGTTGGGATTGACTTCTCTTGTTAGCTACGGTTGTGCCATCGTTCCTTTAGAATACTTCTTTCTTTTTGGGATTGACTTCTCTTTTTGGGATGTTTAAATCCTGTACCTCCTGAATTGCTTTCAGAAATTCCAACCATTGCTGCTCTGCTGTCATCCCTGCCAGTGTACTTTTCCAACCAACTCTGACCAGCTCCCCTCTCATTACTCTGTAATCCCCTTCACCCCACTGTAATACTGATACATCTGACCTTAGCTTCTCTTTCTCAAATTTCAGGGCGAATTTGGTCATATCATATTATGATCACTTGCCCTTAAGGGTTCTTTTGCTTTAATCTCTTTAATTGATTCTGGTTCATTGTAAAACCCCCAATCAAGAATAGCTGATCCCCTAGTGGATCAACCGCGAGCAGCTCTAGAAATCCATCTCATAACCACTCTAAATGGTCCTCATCCTGGAATCCAGTGCCAACCTGATTTTCACAATCTGCCTGCATATTGAAGTCCCCAGTGACTATTGTAACATTGCCCTTTTTCAACCTCCCTTTGTAACTCCCATCAAGGTCTTTTTATCCTTCACAAACAAGAGAAAATCTGCAGATGCTGGAAATGCAAACAACCCACTCAAAATGCTGGAGGAACTCAGTAGGCCAGGCAGCATCTTTGGAAAAGAGTGCAGCTGACATTTCGGGCTGAGACCCTTCAGCAGGACTAGAGAAAAAAAGATGAGGAGTCAGAGTTAAAGGGTGGGGTTAGTGGAGGGAGAAACACAAGGTGAAAGGTGAAACTGGGATGGGGAGGGGTGAAGTAAGGAGCTGGGAAGTTGATTGGTGAAAGAGATACCGGGCTGGAGAAAAGGGAATCTAATAGGAGAGGACAGCAGACCATGGAAGAAAAAAAGGCGGGATGAGCTCCAGAGAGAGGCAATGGGCAGGCAAGGAGACAAGGTGAGAGAGGGGAAAGGGGATGGGGAATGGTGAAGGAGAGGTGTTGGCCATTACCGGAAGTTCAAGAAATTGATGTTCATGCCATCAAGTTGGAGGCTATCCAGACAGGTGTTGCTCCTCCAACCTGAGTGTGGTCCCCTCTTGTCATGGATTGACGTGTCAGGATGGGAAGTGGAATTAAAATGGATGGCCATTGGGAGATCCTACTTTTTCTGACAGACGGAGCATAGGTGCTTAGCAAAGCGGTCTCCCAGTACAAGTCAGGTCTCACTGATATACAGGGGGCCGCACCAGGAGCATTGGATTAAGTAGTTGACCATAAAAGACTCACAGCTGAAGTGCTGCCTCACCTGGAGGGACTGTTTGGGGCCCTGAATGGTGGTGAAGGAGAAGGAGAAGCACTTGTTCCACTTGCAAGGATAAATGCCAGGAGCAATCTCTATGGAAAGCAGAAAGTGGTGGGGAGGGGATGATGTGCTTGTTAGTGGGATTCCACTGGAGATGGCAAAAGTTACGGCAAATTAAGTGCTGGACGTGGAGGCTGCTGGGGTGGTAGGTGAGGACAAGAGGAACCCTATCCCTGGTGGGGTGGTGGGAGGATGGGTTGAGGGCAGACGTATGCAAAATGGAAGAGAGCAGTGTTGATGGTGGAGGAAAGAAGGAAAGTTCCTTTCTTTGAAGAAGGAAGATATCTCCTTTGTTCTGGAATGAAAAACCTCATCCTGAGAGTAGATGTGGCAGAGATGGAGGAATTGGGAGAAGGGGATGGCATTTTTCCAAGTAACAGGGTGGGAAAAAGTGTAGTCAAGGTAGCTGTGAGAGTCAGTGAGTTTATAATAGACATCAGTAGATAAGCTGTCTCCAGAGATTACCCTTCCCTGGAAGAGAGTTCAAGGATCCGAAAATCTTATGCCTCCTTCCTACACCAATTCCTTAGCCACATATTAAATTGTATAATCTTCCTAGTTCTGGCCTCACTAGCACATGGCACAGGTAGCAATCCTGAGATCACAACTCTGGAGGTCCTGCCCTTCAACTTAGCACCTAACTCCCTGAACTCCCTCTGCAGAACCTCGTCACTCATCCTACTCATGTTATTGGTTCCTACATGAACCATGACTTCTGGCTGTTCACCCACTTAAGAATGCAGAGGACTCGAGCCGAAATATCCCGGACACTGGCACCCGGGAGGTAACATCCTATCTGGGAATCTCGTTCTTGTCCACAGAACCTCCTTTCCGTTCCCCCATCTAATGAATTCTCTATCATCACAGTGTGCCTTTTCTCTCCCTTTCCCTTCTGTGTCACAGAGGCAGACTCAGTACCAGAGACCCAACCACTGTGACCTTCCTCTGATTGGTCACCACTCCCCCCCCCCCCCCAACAGTATCCAAAGTAGTATGGGGGACGTTATTGTGGGGGAATGGCCACAGGGGTACTCCATGCTGGCTCCTTAATCCCTTTCCCCTTCCTGACTGTCACCCACTTTCCTGTGTCCCACACCTGGGTGTAACATGTCCTACTGAGCACCCCTCAGACTCCCAATTGATCTGGAGTTCAAGTTAACAAATTTCACGTCACATGCCGGTGATAATAAACCTGATTCTGATTCTGAGTTCATCCGGTTCCAGCTCCAACTCCTTAACACAGATTGTTAGAAATCTTACATTTTGTGAGACTCTACCAAGAGTGTTTCCAAGGGTATGTCTGTTTGTCATGATGAATAAAGACTTTCATATCCATAACTTCCCCAGTTTCTCCAGTGACTTAGTCTCAGTCACAACAGAAGCACTTCTTTTCACATTATACTGAATGCCAGCGATCTGGTTGACTGAATTGATGGCTTTGTAGCCAGTTTTGCAGATTATCCAAGGAATGGTGGAGGGACAGGTTTTGTTGAGAAAACAGGGACTATGCAAAATGATTTTAACAGATTAGGAGAATAGACAAAGAAATGGCAGATGGTATACTGTGTAGGAAAATAAATGATCATGCACTTTGTAATAAAGAATAAAGGCATAGGCTATTTTCAAAACAGGGAACAAATTCAGAAATCAGAGATACAAAGGGACATGGGAGTCCTCGTGCAAGATTCCCTAAAGGTTAACTTGAAGGGCAAATAAGTGTTAAGGAAGGCCAGTGCAATATTAGCACTCATTTTGAGAAAATTAGAATATCTAAGCAAGGATGTAATGCTGATGCATTATAAGGCATTGGTTAGACCGCACTTGGAGTCCTGTGGGAGCATATCACTCTGATCCTAGCTACTCTGCACTGGCTTCCTGTATCTTTTAGAATTGATTTTAAAGTTCTCTTCTCGTTTTTAAAGCTCTCAATAGCCCGGGACCAGAGGACGTCACAGAATTGTTTTCATTTTATAATCCTGCCCAAGCTCTTAGGTCTTCATCCACCAGTCTCTTAAACAATCTTGCTCAAAAGGTAATTGGCAGGTCATTTTTTTTACCTACACTGCTAAACCATGAAACTGAGTATCTAGGACTATAAGGGATGCAAACTCAGTAGACACATTTAAACACCAACTCAAAACCCATTTATTTAACCTTGCTTTTAACTTACATCTTTTTGTCTTTTATTTTCATATTTGAACTTTATCCCATTGTAAAACCTTTGAACTACGTGGTTTGTATGAAAAGTGCTCTATAAATAAGTTGTTATTATTATCATTATTATTGGATATTTATTGGTTTCTGGGCCTCTTATGTAAGAAAGGATGTGCTGCCATTGGAGAGGGTCCAGAGGAGTTTCACGAGAATGTTCCTGAGAATGAAAGGATGAAAGGGTTAACGTTTGAGGAGCATTTGATGCCTCTCGATATGTACTTGCTGGAGTTTAGAAGAATGGGGGGGGGGGGTAGTGAAATCTCTTTAAAACCTATCAAATATTGATAGGCCTAGATTGAGTGGATGTGGGGAAGATATTTCCTCTGGCTAGGGAGTCTGTGACCACAGACTCAGAGTACAAGGATGTCCCTTTAGAACAGAGATGAAGTGGAATTTCTATAATCAGAGAGTGGTGAATCTGTGAAATCAATTGCCACAGACAGCTGTGAAGCCCAAGTCATTCAGTAGGTTTAAAGCAAAGGTTGCTAGTTTCTTGATTAGCAAGGGTGTCAGAGGTTACAGGGAAAAGACAGGAGAATGGGGTTGAGAGGGATAATAAATCAGCCATGATGGAATAGCAGAACAGACTCAATAGACCGAATGGCCTATTCCCATGTCTTATTGTCTAAATAAGTTTGTAAACGATTAGATGTGAGCAGATTACATCCAAGCTGTGCTGAAAAACATCCACTCCAGAACAAATTGCAAGTCAAGCCAAGTTATTCTAGTACAGTTATAATTCAAGAATCTACATAACAAAGTAGAAGTGTGCCCAGGTATGTTCTCTCTACAAAATGGAGGACAAATCCATGGCAGTCAGTTAACATGCAGGCCACTCTTGGTCATCAATGAAGTGATAGAAGGTGACATCAACAGTGCTATTGAGGAACGTTTGCCAGCCACCTGCTTACTAACTCAAAGTTTGGTTTTAATCAGGAGAACATGACTCTAAACCTCATCACATGGACAAATGAGAGGTGAAGTGAAACTGAAGACCGTAAGACCAAAAGACATAGGAGCAGAATCAGGCCATTCAGCCCATCGAGTCTGCTCCACCGTCCCATCATGGCTGATTTATTATCTCTCTCAACCCCTTTTTTCCTGCCTTCTCCCTGTAACCTTGACACCCTGATTAATCCAGAACCTATCAACCCTTATTTTAAATATACCCAATGACTTGGCCTCCACAGCCATCTGTGCCTTTGAATTCCACTGATCCACCATCCTTTGGCTAAAAAGATTCCTCCTAATTTCTGTTCTAAATGGACATCCCTCTATTCTGAGGTTGTGCTCTCTTGTCCTAGACTCATCCACAGGCAATCAAGGCAACATTTGATCAAGTGTGGAATGAAACTTAAAAAACAGAAGGAGTGCCCCTTTCATCCCTTCAAGACTACTCCACCATTCAATATTACAGCAGATCTATCGCAGGCCTCACCTACTCTTCCCTATCCCTTCCCCATAACCCTCCATTCAAGTTTACCTCCTTGAAGATGTCATATAAAGAAGACAATTGTGATAGTTGGTGGTGATACCATGCCAGCTACATGTCATCACTGTGGTGGTTACTCAGGATAATGTCCTCAGCCATAACAACTATGTACTCTTTAGTAAAAGACTTTAATGAAAAGTACGATATTCAGTGATGGTTGTACAATGCTCAGTTCCTTTCAGAACTTCACAGAAACTGCACACAGAAAAACCTAGAAAACATTTAGGCATCACCTGATAATTAGTAAGTAACATTCACATCACTAAAGTGCCAGCCGAGAAATATCTCTAAAGTAATCCAAAACCAGTCCAAGATAACCAATGGCATTGGTATTTAAGAAAGTCCATCACTAACATCCTTGCGGTTACCATTGACCAGAAGTTTAACTTATCTAGCCAAATAAATACTGTTGCTACAAGACCAAATCAGAACCCTTTCCAACCAAGAAGAGGTGGCACATTAGAAGATCATCACCAACAAATTCCCTCCAAGGCAAAAATTGTAATTTGAAAATACATCCTTGTTCCTTCATCTTTGTTGAGTCTATGTCCCAGAACTCCCTCCAAAGCAGAGGGAGTGTTCTCTTTGGATTGATAGTAGTGGGTGAAGTTAATTGAGTTTGGATCCCTTGTCATAATCGGTGCTCTTGCAGATTATGTACCATGTGCAGCAAATAAATGGCAATCGATTGCAAAAGTTGTGAATAAAGTTCAAAAGATTGCCCAAGATTGTCATCCCATAATTATTGATGAGGGTAATTAGATCAGGTATCTTATCCACTCTCTACTAGAATTGCTCCTGTCACTGTTCTGAGCCTTTGGATAGTAATGTTTATGTAATAAATGCAGTCTGAGCAAAATCAAGAAGATAATTGCCAAAAACATATTGGATTAGCACCTCCCTCTTTAATTTGATTGCTTAACTATTCTTCTCTTACAGCACTGCTTCTGGTAAGCACTAGCTGATCTTTTGCATGATGTCGGAGTTTCTTTTGATTGACCTGCTGTTTTATATTTTGGTAATCAATTATACCATTTTCTATTCTATTTCAATGACATAATAGCACATTAAATGTCTAACTACCTTCAGCACACCAACTAATTTGATAATGTCAATGTCATTTTCAGATTAATGTTTTTCTCACATTTATTTAATTTGTTTTTGATTCATTATTACTTATGCTCCTGCCCCCCTCCAAACCCCACCACACGCACATTACAATGCTGAATAATATCAGAGTTCTTCATTATGTCTCTGGCCATTTTCATTTGGTGAAAGTTTCAGCTGAAGCCAGTTGAAGATGCATAGAAGCATTCATAAAGTGCCTTTCATAGAGGCAGAATGTGTTTTAACCAATGTATCTCTTTTATGAAGTCCATTTCCTCTGTCATTTTAGTAATAAAGGAAAATTGAACGGCTGATTTGCACACAATAAGATGGTAAAAACATTAAGATGAATTATGGGAATTATGTTGGTCAAAAAATTGAGTAATTTCCCTTGTGACTTCTAAGATAGTACCATGGGATCTCTGGCACTTGATTATATGCATAGCTTGTGTATTTTTTTATCCAGATGAGGTCATATTCCCTCATAACTATGCTGAAACTGATGGATTATGTGCTTAGAAGACATCTAGACATCCTATTTACACAAGGCACAAGAGCAGTGACAGATCTTTATTTCCCTGTTGTTCACCTTTACATTCCCCTCAACAGAAAGAGCATGTGATAGGAAAAACTAAGCAACTCACAGCTAACAGATCAAATCGAAATCTTGGAGTCCATCCTCCCTCTACCCAAAAATATTCACTCCCTACATCACTACAAGATTGCAAATTGTAACTTTTTCAAAATGCAATGCAGTTATCCTCATTGGCTACTTTAACAGCTCTTCCCAAACTACGTCCTCTACTACCTACTGGGCAAGGGCATTAGGTAGTTAAGAATAACAGCACCTCCAGTTTTCCCTCCAAATCACAAGCTCTTGACTTGGAAATGCATCGTCATTACTGGCTGTAATTTCTGCAACCCCCTGCCCCATGGCACCTTCTCTGGAAGGCTGCAGCAGTTAAAGAAGATGTCTTGCCACCATCTTCTCAAGAACAACTATGGAAGGGCCATGAAGGCCCTTCGACCAGTGACACTAGATTCTGAAAAATAAATAATAATTTTTTCCCAGTTTTTCAAAAGGAAATCCCTATTGCAGCCGTGTTCAATCCTGTTTCTCCACTGCTGATATCACTTTCTCATTCTTATCCCACTTCCAGAAGGAAGGTTCTCTATCCAATTATAATTTTAATCTTAGGAACAGTCAAAAAGAAACTTTATCTGAAGCTATTCAATGGTAAGTTTGGTTCAGAAAAGAGAAACAGTAGGATGTTTAGAATCCTGTAAAGTGATATGCAATTGTGAAAGTTAAGTATCTTCTGGCATAAAATGTTATTCACTTCCAATTCATTTCCTATTTCCTTTATTAACTGTGTTAATTAATTCTTATGAACCACTCTAATGATCATTAACAACAATAATGTGACTCATATTGGTGATTGGTTGCATAAATTGTCATACATAAAGATCACAAGCTTTTCAAACATGGTACTGATCCTAATTCATTCTGAACTGATATCCTTAATCATACTTAGAAATAGAGGTTTAATTAATGACACTGGGCTTGGCTATCTGCTATCCTGACCCCCAAACTATAGGTACTCGGACCAGAATCAGATTTAATATCACTGGCATATGTTATTAACTTTGTTTTGCAGCAGGACATTGCAATATGTAATAATAATAAACTATAAATTACAATTAGAAATATATATATAATTTAAATAATGTAAGTAGAGCAAAAAGAGAGCAAAATATAGAAAAAAAAAGTGAGATCGTTTCATGGGTTATTTGTCCATTGCTAAATCTGAAGGCACAGTGGAAGAAGCTGTTTTTGAAACATTGAATGAGTGTCTTCAGACTCATATACCTCCCCTTTGATGGTAACAGTAAGAAAAGGGCACGTCCTAGGTGATGGGAGTCCTTAATGAAGGGGAACTTAGTGCTGAGTTTACAACTTCCTGCAGCTTTTTCTCCTTACCAGATGGTGATGCAACCAGTTAGAATGCCCCACATGGCACATACGAATTCTCCTCAAACTCCAAATGAAATATAGCTGCTGTCATGTCTTCTTTGTAATTACATCAACATCTTGGATAGATCTTCTGAGAATTTAATACCCAGGAACTGAAAACTGCTCACACTTTTACACTACTGATCCCTTTATGAGGTCTGGTGAATATTTCCTTGACTTCCCCTTTGTGAAGTCCACCATCAATTCCTTGGTCTCACTGATATTGAGTGCAAGATTGTTGCTGTGGCACCACTCAACTAGCTGATTGAGCTCAATCCTGTATTCCTCCTTGTCACCATCTGAAATTCTACCAACAATAGTTGTGTCATCAGCAAATGTATAGATGGCGTTTGAGCTGTGCCTAGCCACATAGTTGTGGGGGTAGAGAGAGTAGAGCAGTCGGCTAAGTGCACATCCTTGAGGAGCACTGATGTCATTGTCAGCAAGGAGATGTTCTTTCCGATTTGCACTGACTGTGGGCTCCCAGTGAGGAAGTCAAGTATCCAGCTGCAGAGGGAAGTACAAAGATCCAGGTATTGGAGTTTGTTGATTAGAACTTTTTGATCAACTGTATCACCCCATCACCAACTAACCAGAGAACTTCTGACCTTTACATTCCTGCTTTACAAAGGTCAATTGATACCTTTTACCCACTCACCAAAAATGTTCTTTGAGCTTGGCAGGAAAGAGGGACATGCCCAGCATTCAAAAAAGCCTTTTCTATGTAGAAAAGCAAGAAAGAATTGAAATAGAATAGCATTTTTCACATATTCAAGATGCCCCAAGCATTATGCAGCCAACACTGTAACACAGGAAGCATGTAAAAAGCAGGCAATGGGTGTCTAGAAATATTACAGATGAAATATATTTATATTTTATGTATATTCATATTTCAACCTTGTCATGTGATCACTTAGAAGCTCTGCTAACTGGAACTACAACAAGTTAACAAATGCAAGTCTTACTGTACTGATTCACAATAAATACAGGACTCCTGTGTAATGTCTTTAGAAGGCAGATAAAATAAACAAAAAGTTATCAATAGAAAAATAAGAAATATATTAACACTGGGAGCAATAAATGCATAAAATTTGAAATGTTCACAGGTTCAAAATGGATGTGCATTTGAAGAGAAATTTAATATCACCAGTGTGACAAATGATAGTAATAAAACAGCAATGAGCATTTAATTTTAATTTCTCATTAAGATTACAAAAACATTCTATCTGAAAGCCTGAAAAATACACTAGGCAGTTCAAATCCTTTTAAAATTAAATATTTACATTACCAGGTAGAAATCTAATATAAAAAGATCCTACATTATTATATCATTACACACTTTTGCTCACTTTCTCCATTGGGAACTACTTGACATTGATGCTTTATCTTGTGTAATACTACCCAAGCCATTTCAACTGCAAAGATCTGTTTTTGCCAATAATTAAATGATATGTGTTATTTTTATCAAAATACATAGAACAGTACAGGAACAGATGCTTTAGCGCATAACATTTGCTAAACTAATTACATTAGTAAGCAAATGCACAAGTTGTCCTCCTACCTACACATTGTCCGTACCCTTCATTCCCTGTACATTTAAGGTATGTGCCTACCTAAGCATCTCTTGAACACTTCTGTCATTTTTGCCTCTACCATCACCCTATGAGGCACATTCCAAGCACCAAAACTCTCTGTGTGAATATCTTGTCCCATGCATGTCTTTCGAACTCATCCTCCTCACCTTCAGTACTGCTGTCTGGGGGGGGGGGGGGGGGGGAGAAATACTAGCTCTCTGCTCTATCAGGCAAATGGAACAAGTGCTGTATCTACCCATTCACCTCCTCCCTCACCTCCATTCTGGGCCCCAAACAGTCCTTCCAGGTGAAGCAGCAATTCACCTGTGAATCTGCCGGGGTTGCCTATTGTGTCCTGTGTTCCTGATGTGTCCTCCTCTTCACTGGTGAGGCCCGTCATAAATTGCGGGACCGCTTCGTTGAACACCTGTACTCCATCTGCCAAAAGCAGAACATCGCAGTGGCCAAACATTTTAATTTCAATTCCCATTTTATTCTGACATGTCAGTCCACGGCCTCCTCTTGTTTCATGATCAGGCCACCCTCAGGGCAGGGGAGCATCACTTTATTTTCCGTCTGGGTACCCTCCAACCTGGTGGCATGAAAATCGATTTCTCCTTCCAGTAAAAAAAAACCCTCCCCCTCCCCTCTTCTATTCCCAAGTCTGGCCTCTTACCTCTTCTGACCTGCCTATCATCTCCTCCCTCCCTTTCTCCCATGGTCCACTCTCCTCTCCTATAAGATTCCTTCCTCTCCAGCCCTTTACCTTTTCCACCCACCTGGCTTCACCTATCACCTTCGAGCTATCCTCTTTCCCCTCCTCCTACCTTTTTACTCTGGTGTCTTTTTCCTTCCTTGGTGGGAGAAGGGGGAAGAGGATTGCTAGTAGGTGATAGGTGAAGAAGGATCTCAGCCCAGAACTTCAACTCATTTCCATGGATGCTGCCTGCCCTGCAGTGTTCCTCCAACATTTTGTGTGTGGCTCTCTACTCTATCAATGCATCTCATAAATTTATATACCTCCATCTGATCCCCCCCTCGGCTTCCACTGCTCCAGAGGAAATAATCCAAGTTTATCCATCCTCTCCTCACAGCACATGCCCTTTAATCCAGGCAGGGACCCAGTAAGCCACTTCTGTACCCCTTCCAAAGACTCCACATCCTTCCTATAATGGAGCCACCAGAACTGTATTCAATATTCCAAATGCATCCTTGCTAGAGCTTTATAAAATTGCAACATAACTTCCTGACTCTTGAACTCGCTTAACTTGCTTACTACCTATTATGCTGCTGGCATTTAGGGCAGCAATGAAGGTCCCCCATCTCTGGCAGTGTTCAGGGCTTCCTTTATCATGTCAGCTGCTTCCTCTTGATTTTCACTACCGTCTGTCATGCAAGTTCTGGGTGGAGACTCGGGAATACCATTACACTTAGATGTAGAAGGATTCTTCATTGCTGTTTCCATAAAAAGATTGTTTTACCAGTCATGGGTGTTAGTCCTGAGCTGAACCCCCAAACCTGAAGGACTGGTGGACCTCTCTTAGTCTGGCCTCTATCCTTTGACCTGTTTGGTATAGGTGACCTAACAAGCCAAAACATATACCACCGACTTCAGCCAACACTGACTTCAGGTCATTGAGGCATGCAAGCCTCCAATCCACAGCAAGATTGTGGTCCTCTTGGAGGATTTTAAGATTAACAAATAAAATTTGATTCCAAACTTCATAAGGTTATGTTCACTGAAGACTTGGCCAGAGTTCAAGGCCATAAGTACATCATAAAGAAGAGAAGTAGAAAGATTTGAGGAAACCTTTAAAGAGCTTTGACAATTGAAGTAACTGCCACCAAACAGGGGTATGATTAAAACTGGAGATGTTGAAGAGGCAAAACTTGGAAAGATCAGATATCTCCAGTAACTATGTCCTCACATCTGTAGTCCCATTCATGCCTGTGCACGTTGACTTGTATCGGTGAATGGATATCAAAATTCACATCTAGTTTTGTTGAAATCGCGCATAGCTTCCTCCCAGACTTGCATTGTAATCTCTTCCTGACCATCTAATTTTCAAGCATATCATTATGATGGAATTGAGGTTACAAGTTTCTTTTACGTGGGCGTAATTACATAATGCTATATAAAATGCATATATTATCATTGTACTTTTGGAATACATTTATTTTAGAGAAAAATATAAGGAAACAATAGTTTGCATATGAAAACATTTTTAAATAGTATTTGTAAAGCATCCATTCCAGTATTTTATTTTTGACATATTGCCTGGATATATTAAGGCAGCAATGCACAAGACTGTTGCTGTGGAAATTATGATGAAGCCACAAAGTATTTTTTTTTTAATGGCATACCAGTGGGGAACCGATTTCTCAGATGATGATATCAAAATCATTCTAGCTTAGTTACACACCTGGAAAGAGTATGTAATTTCATCTCTATCAAATGAAAACACAGAAGGCACTGCCAGGAAAACGGAAAAAGCTCTATTCTGTTTCAGCTGATTTCATTGATGTCTGTTCTAATGGACTTGCTCAATAAAGCTACAATATCCAAGGGATACGTTATTACAAATCTCTCCTGTAGGAATCTGCATTTTTGCCTGTACCCTTTCTCATGTACATATTTTTGGTAAGAAAAAGCAATATAGCAGCAATGGTAACAAGCATTGTTTAGTCAGATTCACCTTACACACATTGAGCTATGCAACTTAAAATTTCAACATGCCCTGTGCTTGTTCTCGAGCCACTGGTTAAGTTAAAACTCAATTTTGAGATACAAGTCAGTTTTGCAGCATATGCTACATAGCTGAATTTCTAGGTTAGCTTGTCATTGTTCCCATAGATCTTTGTATGTATCAAAGTCATTTCAATGTGATCTGATAAGTTCTTATGAAACAGACTGAAATCCATTGACAGAAGAACAGGCTTCCAAGGCTTGAAAATAAAAAAAATCGGTAATGTGACGCATGACATAACTCTAATTAATCTATAGGCTACAAATTATGTTGCTATTACTCAAAGTATATATGCAGTATACAACTCTGAGATTCATTTTCCCCACACACAACCACAAAACAAAGAACCGTGGAGCCCGTTCAGAGAGAAACATCAACTTCCCTCCCCCACACAAGCAAAAAAATCATGCAAACAACAACAAAAAAAGGAATGAAAACACATGATATAAAAGCACAAAATCAAAAGGCATATTTCACTTCAGCTCAGTGTTATCCGATGGCCACCCTGATTCAAAATCACCTAAACGAGCAACAAATAAAGGAACCACCAGAAACCAGAAAGTAGAACACAGTACAATGAGAATCCAATCTACAAACCGCAGTGATTAAACCTACGTCCTTGAGGGATGGAGTTGGTCATGGGCTTGCACCCCACCTCCGCACCTCCTAGTACCTTCTTGGAGCCAGCAAAGCACCAGATCACCCAATCGACCCGAAAACACAGCACCAGGATGTACATAACAGACCCCAACAGTAGCAGAAAAGGATCGTTAAGAGCACAAAATTTCTTGGTGTTCACCTGGCGGAGAATCTCACCTGGTCCCTCAACACCAGCTCCATAGCAAAGAAAGCCCAGCAGCATCTCTACTTTTTGCAAAGGCTGAGGAAAGTCCATCTCCCACCTTCCATCCTCATCACATTCTACAGGGGTTGTATTGAGAGCGTCCTGAGCAGCTGCATCACTGCCTGGTTCGGAAATTGCACCGTCTCGGATTGCAAGACCCTGCAGCGGATAGTGAGGTCAGCTGAGAAGATCATCGAGGTCTCTCTTCCCGCCATCACGGAGGATTACTCTACACGCTGCATCCGCAAAGCAAACAGCATTATGAAGGACCCCATGCACCCCTCATACAAACTCTTCTCCCTCCTGCTGTCTGAGAAAAGGCACCGAAGCATTTGGGCTCTCACGACCGGACTATGTAAGTTTCTTCCCCCAAGCTATCAGACCCCTCAATGCCCAGAGCCTGAACTGACACCTTACTGCCCTATTGTCCTGTTTATTATTTATTGTAATGCCTGCACTGTTTTGTGCACTTTATGCAGTCCTGGGTAGGTCTGTAGTCTAGTGTAGTTGTTTTTTTTCTCTCTGTGCTGTTTTTATGTAGTTCAGTCTAGTTTTTGTAATATGTCATGTAACATCATGGTCCTGAAAAACGTTGTCTCATTTTTACTGTGTACTGTACCAGCAGTTATGGTCGAAATGACAATAAAAGTGACTTGACTTGACTTGACTTGATCTGAAGTAAAAAGAAGGCGTACGAAAAGTGAAAGGAGCTTTGAGTTTTGAGAGTCAACTTGAGGATGTCACCCGTGGCAGCGTTGTTCTCTGGCGCCATCTTCTTCTGGAACGTTGAACTGATTATGGATTTAATTGATGGAATTATGGAATTACATGCAAAGTTCAGAATGTATATGAGAGGTACTTAAAACCAATATTATGAGAAATAAACTCACAAGCAAGTGATAAAAACGACCCTCAGCAGTCAAATATGGTTATAATTTCAGACTTAACTATTCAATTGCCTCTCCATATATAGCTAGTTAAATTGAAATTAATGTTTACAGTTTGACATTTTGTAATAAGATCTTGGTTTAAAAGCCAATCCCGGCTTTAAGTTAATTCTTGTTACCTGAGTTGGCAATGGGATTTCCACAATTGATTCTACTTTTGAGATGGGGAGGACAGAATCAATTGCAGAATTCTATTGCCATTTCTTATTCTACATGATACTCTCTTCTCTTTTGGAAGTGCTCAATTATGAGGCCGGGCAAGATTATCCTATTTGCAACACCCAAAGACTGATGGCCTGACACGCATATTCATTGTAAATGAGCTACAAGTGTTAATGTTCATCATTTTCCCAACATTAATGTTCCCTTATTTTACTAAAATTAGAAAAGCATGTTGATTTCTTCATACCAATAGATAATTGATTCCCGCAACTTTGTTTCTCCATTCAGTTGGAACATGACCGGTCTGTAAATGGACATCTATTGACAGCATCATCTAAAGGAAAATCTCCACTTTGGTGTCATCACCAAAACAAAGATAAGTTACTGTTGATGCTGCACATCTGTAATAGAAGCAGAAAATGGGGCAGATACGCAGCAGGTTTCAATAGGTACATTTGATGTCAGAGAAATGTGTACAACATACATCCTGAAATTCTTTATCTTCACAAGTATCCACGAGAAGAGAGGTGTGAATGACAGTTAATGTTAGAACCCCAAAGCCCTGCCCCAGTTCCCCCCTCCCATGCACAAGTAGCAGCAAAGCAACAACCCCCCCCCCCACCCGTCCACCCACACCAGCAAAAAAGCAACAGTGCCATCCAACAAGCACCCAAGTGTGCAGGAAAGCATCAATAAAGACACAGATTTACAGTACCCCAAAGGCAACTCATACATCCGGTAATTTGACATAGCGGATTGAAAAAGAGGCGTCCCTGTTTCACAGCGAGAGGGGAGACAAACAACATAAAAATGCTCAGGCAGTGTTTCTGAGGAAAGGAACAAAAATGAACATTTAGATCAATGACTGCTCAGCACAACTAGAAAAAAAAGTTAACAATGAACAAGTTCTAAGGGAGGACAGAGAGGGGGAACACTGGAGGAAAGGATTCAAAAGAGTGGGTCACTTTTAAGATGGCAAACAAGAGCTGGAATAACAAATGGTGTAGGAGATGGGTGAAAGACAAACTTGGGTGGCACACTGGTGCAGCAGGTAGAACACCTGCAAAGTAGTCCCAGCAACTCAGATGTGATCCTGACCACTGATGCTGTTAAGTGAGAGCTGCATAGGTAACTGTAATGGGTTTTCCCTGGGTGGTCCCGTTTTCTCCCAGTCCCAGAAACCTGCTGGTTGTTCAGCTGATCATCAGCTGTAACACTGTCACCATTAGAAAACCAACAGCACAACACAAGACCTTCGGCCCACAAAGCTGTGCCAAACATGTACCGTAGATTCCGGACTACAGAGCGCACCTGATTAAAAGCCGCAGGCTCTAATTTTAGAAATAAAATCAATTTTTTAATTGTAAAGGCCGCACCGGATTTTAGGCCGCACCGCTACTTTTAAATATACATACGTATCAGTAACACAAATTACGTTGCATATACTTTTTTACTGAACAGCACGAACAACATTCCAATATCTCCTAGCGACTGGTAAAAATATATATACTGCAGCCTACCAGGAAAAGTTATTGATCGACTTTAACTTAAAAGCAGCGTTTTCGCTCGGGTCTAATCGGGTCTGACGCGCTTGCGCAACGCGATCGGGTCTAATCGGGTCCGACGCGCTTGCGTAACGCGATCGGGTCTAATCGGGTCCGACGCGCTTGCGTAACGCGATCGGGTCTGACGCGCTTGCGTACGCGATCGGGTCCAATCGGGTCTGACGCGCTTGCGTAACGCGATCGGGTCCAATCGGGTCTGACGCGCTCGGGTCTTGCTTTTCTTCGAGTATTTTCCATGTTGATGAGGGTGAGTACAAATGACTGATTTACAATAATTTAATTGTGAAAGTGCGCTTGATTTATCGTACAATTTCATTGGACCTCTGTGAACTACTCATCAATTTTATTGGTCTACTGTTACGAGGCAAAATGTTTACGAGGCGGCATGAAAAAAAACCATGTATTAGCCGCTCTGGATTATAGGCCGCAGAGTTCAAAGCTGTTCAAAATGTGGGGAAAAAGTAGCGGCTTATAATCCGGAATCTACGGTACTTACTTTATAAATTACCTCGGGTTACACATAGACCTCTATTTTTCTAAGCCCCATGTAGCTATCCAGGAGTCTCTTAAAAGACCCTATCGTATCCGCCTCCACCACCGTCGCCGGCAGCCCATTCTACACACTCACCACTCTCTGAGTAAAAAACTTACCCCTGACCTCTCCTCTGCACCAACCTCCAAACACCTTAAAACTGTGCCTCTTCATGTTAGTCATGTCAGCCCTGGGAAAAAGCCTCTGATCACTGCCTCTCATCATTTTATACAGTTCTATCAGGTCATCTCTCATCCTCCATTGCTCCAAGGGAAAAAGGCCAAGCTCACACAACCTATTCTCATAAGGCATGCTCCCCAATCCAGGCAACACCCTTGTAAATCTCCTCTGCACACTTTCATTAATTTCCACATCCTTCCTGTACTGAGGTGACAAGAACTGAGCACAATACTCCAAGTGAGGTTTGACGAGGGTCCTATATAGCTGTAACATTATCTCTCGGCTCTTGAACTCAATTCCACTGTTGATGAAGGTTTACCTTCTAAACCACACTGTCAACCTTTGCAGCAGCTTTGAATTTCCTATGGACTCAGAACTCAAGATACATCTGATCCTCCACACTGCCAAGAATCTTACCATTAATACTATATTCTGCCATCATATTTGACCCACCAAAAAGAACTACCTCACACTAAGCTGGGTTGAACTCCACCTGCCACTTCTCAGCCCAGTTTTGCAACCTATCAATGTCCCATTGTAACCTCTGACAGCCCTCCACACTATCCACAACACCCCCAACCTTTGTGTCATCCGCAAATTTACTAACCTATCCCTCCACTTCCTCATCCAGGTCATTAATAAAAATCACAAAGAGGGGTCCTAGACTGGATCCCTGAGGCACTCCACTGGTCACCAATTTCCATGCAGAATATGACTCGTCCACACCTACTCTTTGCCTTCTGTGGGCAAGCCAGTTCTGGATCCACGAAGCAATGTCCCCTTGGATCCCATGCCTCCTTACTTTCTCAATAACCTTTGCTTAGGGTACCTTGTCAAATGCCTTGCTGAAATCCATATACACTATTTCTACTGGTCTACCTTCATCAATGTGTTTAGTCATATCCTCAAAAAATTTAATCAGACTCGTAAGGCACGACCTGCCCTTGACAAAGCCATGCTGACTATTCCTAATCATATTATGCTTCTCCAAATGTTCATAAATCCTGCCTCTCAGGAAATTCTCCATCAACTTACCAACCACTGAAGTAAGATTCACTGGTCTATAAATTCCTGGGCTACCTCGACTCCCTTTCTTGAATAAGTGAACAACATCTACAACCCTCTGATCCTCAGCAACCTCTCCCATCCCCATTGATGATGCAAAGATCTTTACCAGAGGTTCAGCAATCTCCTCCCTCCACAGTAGCTTGGGGTATACAGTATTGCGTTCAGTCCCAATGACATCCAACTTGATGCTTTCCAAAATCTGCAGCCCATCCTCTTTCTTAATGTCTATATGCTCAAGCTTTTCAGTCTGCTGTAAATCATACCTATAATTGTCAAGGTCCTTTTCCATAGTGAATACTGAAGCAAAGTATTCATTAAGTAGCTCTGCTATCTCCTCCAGTTCTATACATAAGTTTCCACTGTCACATTTGATTGGTTCTATTCTCTCATGTCTTATCCTCTTGCTCTTCACATACTTGTAGAATGCCTTGGGGTTTTCCATAATCCTGCTCACCAAGGCCTTCTCATGGCCCCTTCTGGCTCTCCTAATTTCATTCTTAAGCTCCTTCCTGCTAGCCTTATAACTTCTTGATCTCTATCTTTACCTAGTTTTTTTGAACTCTTCATAAGCTTTTCTTTTCTTCCTGACTAGATCTTTCAACAGCCTTTGTACACCCCGGTTCCTGTACCCTACCATCCTTTCCCTGTCTTGTTGGAATGTACCTGTGCAGAACGCCACGCAAATATCCCCTGAACATTTGCCACATTTCTTCTGTACATTTCCCTGAGAACATCTGTTTCCAATTTATGCTTCTGAGTTCCTGCCTGATAACCTCATATTTCCCTTTACTCCAATTAAACACTGTCCTAACTTGTCTGTTCCTATCCCTCTCCAATGCTATGGTAAAGAAGATAGAATTGTGATCACTATCTCCAAAATGCTCTCCCACTGAGAGATCTGACACCTGACCAGGTTCATTTCCCAATACCAAATCAAGTACATTTGTAGGCTTATCTACATATTGTGTCAGGAAACCCTGAACACACCTAACAAACTCTACCCCATCTAAACCCTTTGGTCTAGGGAGATGCCAATCAATATTGGGGAAGTTAAAATCTCCCATCATGAAAACCCTATTATTATTGTACCATTCCAGAATCTGCCTCCCTGTCGGCTCCTCGATGCCCCTGTTACCATTGTGTGGTCCATAAATAACACCCAGTAAAGTTATTGACCCCTTCCTGTTTCTAACTTCAACCAAAGAGACTCAGTAGACAATCCCTCCACAACTTCCTCCTTTTCTGCAGCCATGACACTATCTCTCATCAACAGTGCCATGCTCCCACCTCTTTTGCCTCCCTCCCTGTCCTTTCTGAAACATCTAAAGCCTGCACTCTAAGTAGCCATTCCTGCTCATGAGCCATCCAAGTCTCCGTAGTGGCCACAGCATGGCCACACTCTAAGCTCATCCACTTTGTTCATGATGCTTCTTGCATTAAAATAGACACATCTCATCCATCATTCTGAGCACATCCCTTCTCTATCACCTGCCTATCCTTCCTCTCACACTGTCTCCAAGTTTTCTCACTTAATGAGCCAACCGCCTCTTCCTCTGTTTCTTCAGGTCAATTCCCACCCCCCAGCAATTCTAGTTTAAACTCTCCCCATTAGCCTTAGCAAACCTCCCTGCCAGGATATTGGTCCGCCTCGGATTCAAGTGCAACCCATCTTTTTGTTAAACAGGTCACACCTGCCCCAAAAGAGGTCCCAATGATCCAGAAATCTGAATCCCTGCCCCCTGCTCCAATCCCTCAACCACGCATTTATCCTCCACCTCACTCTATTCCTATACTCACTGCTGTGTGGCACAGGCAGCAATCTCGAGATTACTACCTTTGAGGTCCTGATTCTTAACTTCCTTCCTTACTTCCTGTATTCTGTTTTCAGGACCTTCTCCCTTTTCCTACCTATGTCCTTGGTACTAATATGTACCACGACCTCTGGCTGTTCACCTTCCCACTTCAAGATATCGTGGATGCAATCAGAAACATCCTGGATCCTGGCACCTGGGAAGCAAACTACCATCCGTGTTTCTTTCCTGTGTCCACAGAATCACCTGTCTGTCTCCCTAACTATAGAGTCCCCTATCACTGCTGCCTTCCTCTTCCTTTCCCTATCCTTCTGAGCCACAGGGCCAGACTCTGTGCCAGAGGTGCAGCCACTGTTGTTTCCCCCAGATGGGGGACAGCCACAGGGGCACTCCCTGTCATCTAATTCTTGCCCTTCCCTCTCCTGACTGCTACCCACTTATCAGTCTCCCGAGGCCCCAGTGTGACTACCTGCCTGTAGCTCCTCTCTCTCACCTCCTCACTTTCCCAGACCTGATGATGGTCATCGAGCTGCATCTCCAGTTCCCTAACGTGGTCCCTCAGGAGCTGCAGCTTGACACATCTAGCGTAGATGTGGCCGTCTGGGAGGCTGGGAGTTTCCCGGGCATCCCACAACTGACGGCTAGTACAGAATGCCAGCGTTGCAGATGTACTTCCTATTCCTATTCTTCACAGGTAACTTACTTCGCCTCGACCCGTTGAGCCAAAGCCCTCCTACTCCAACTCCCTCTGCTCCGATGCCAACTCTACAAAGCTGTCTTCTTTTTAAATTCTTCCCGCCGTCTAAGTCGCTGACGTCCACGCGGCTGTGCAGACGTGCCTCGATCAACTGCAGTGCCTGTTCCAACTGGTCCTCAGAATCAGTTGCGACCTAACCTGTGGTGAGCCCAATCCTACTGATAGGAAAGTAAATAGGGAGTTAATGGACTTCTATGAAAAGGAAAGGAAATAGGATTGATTGTATTGCTCTGAGAGCCATTGTGTAGTTTTGATGGACTGAATGACCTGCTTCAATGTAACTATGAAATACGAAATAAAACATGGGTTTAGACAAACATATACTTGACAGGAGCAGGATCGTTCACAACATACACAAACTGAAAAATTATTTGGCCCATGACTCAGGACATGCCCTCTTCTCATTGCTACCACCAAGCAGAAGTGTAACAAGAAACCTTGATGAGGATGGTTTGTACGCCAGTACTGAAGTATCCGAGGCTAGGATCGAGACACGGTTTCAAACTGGATCGAGAATCTAATCTCAAAGCAAACACTCAACAAAATCACAAGTAGACTTACTGTTGAGCACCAAACCTCGGTTCAAGTGCTTCTTAAATGTTCAATCCTTGTCACCCAGAACATGACTGCCAATTAGCAGGACTGTCCTGAATCTTCAAAGGAGCCATGCTAGTTGTCCATATTCCAACAATTTAGAGTGTTTATACCTCGGAAGCTGGCATGGATGACTGCGTGTTGTAACAAGGAGTTACAGGTGCCTTAGGAAAAGCTTCTTCCCCACCGCCATCAGATTTCCGATTGGACGATGAACCCATGTACACCACCTGACTATTTTTTTCTCTCTCTCTTTTTGCACTACTTATTTAATTTAATTTTTATTTGTATATTTCTTATTGTAATTTATAGTATTTTTATTGTTATGTATTGCAATGTACTGCTACCACAAACCAACAAATATCACAACATCTGCAGTGATGCTAAACCAGATTCTGAATTATTATTTGACAATGGATTTCCACATAGGTTACAATTAGTTAAATTTGTAAACTGATTGAACTCACTTGCTTTCAACCAAATGAGGTCTGAGCTCATTTCTGAAAGCCAGTTTTCTGTGTAAAAAGTGAGTTACATCCCCATTTCCCTTCTTATTCAATCTCTTTATTTGTCAGATCCTCTAAGAAACCTGAGCCATTGATACTTCGAATCATGACAGTTAACATCCTGTCTTCCATTTGTCTTTCATCTCTGCCTTTAAATATTCCAAGTCATCATTTTCAATATACCCTGTCACTTGGAGATCTGCACCCATTTTGCCCTAAAGCAGCCTTCTCACAACCCAGAGTGATAAGCACCTTGTTTCTTGATTATAATCGCTGCACTTTATCTTTTGTTGTCCTCATCGAACATCCACGGGATTTATGCTGACTTCTTGTTAATCATTTTCCTCATTTATTATGTGTGGTTCATATTCATCCTTGCCCACTTCTTTTAGCAAGCCCAACATAAACAACATGCAGCCCTTTGCCTGTTTCTTTGTCATTTCTGGAGGGAAACCAATTTAATCTCCATGGCAGGAAATTGATTTAACAAATAATTCCAGGAAATGAGAAAAATAGAAAGCCATAGGCTTCAATGAATGCTACAGAAATAGGCATGATTTTATCTTTAATTACCTGTATGAATTTGCTTTCCTTAAGAAGGACACAGTCAAGAAAATAGCTCCATTTATTTCTTAACATGAACTATATTCGGCCCGAAACGTCGTCACTACCTCCTCCTATAGATACTCTCTGGCCTGTTGAGCTCTGTCAGCGTTTTGTGTTTTTATTCTCTATTTTCGTGCTGGATAATGGTTAAAAATTGCATTGTGCTCTGGATCAACTGTTGCTTTTTGCTCAGGGACTCAATCAGATAAGAACATACAGCTTGGGAGTAGGAGTCGGTCACATAGCCAGCATCTGCTTTGCCATTGAGTAAGATCATGGCAGATCTGAATGCAACCTCAGCTTGAAATTCCCACTCACCCATGGTGATCTTTCACTTCCTTGCTTATTTAGTGTATTGAGTACCCCTAAATATAGTCTATCAAGTGTCCTAAAAACTTTTAAAGACTTTGCTTCATTGCCCTTTGAAAAAGGAAGTTCATCTTTAAAGGAACTTATACCATATGCACATTTTAGATAAAGTCTCACTAATTCCATATATAACTAAAACAGAACAAGATTGCATTTGTTTTCAACTTCCTCAGTAATAAACAATAGTACTATTGGCTTTACTTGTGGCTTGCCACACCTGAAAACTAGATTTTTGTGAAAATTGTGTAGTGCTGTACCCTCAGAGCTCTGCATTTAGACACGATTATTTTATATTTATCTTCTAAACTGGACGGTTTCACATCTTTCCCTCTCCCCCTTAGATTTCATTTGCAAGATTTTTATCTATTTATCTCCTCATAGCCTTTACTTCCTACCCATCTCTGTGTCATGAGCAAATGTATCTTTACTGAAATATCTTCAATGCTTTCATCCAAGACCTTTCTGCAAGTTGAGGCTGCAGTGCCAGTCTCCGTGCCATCTGATTGGTTGCATCATGCCAACAAAGCAAAATTTCCTTTTTATTCATACTGCCTGCTTCCTGTCTTCCAGCCAGTTTTCCATCCACACCAAGATGTTACCTCCTACTCACATGCTTTTATTTTCAGCAATAACCTTTGATGCAACACATTATAAATGCTTTCTGAAAATTTATCAATAGAATATCTAACCATTCCACTTCATCCACATCATGCGTTACCTCTCCTAAGAAATTCAATAAATTTATGAAATGTAATTTCCCTTTCACAAGATCATTTGATTTAGCCTCTAACATCTATTATACAAACTTATAACATTTTTCCTCTGACAGGTACTAAGCTAATGAACATAGCTTCTTTTTATATAAATGAGTTACATTTGCTACTTTCCAATTGAATGAAGCACTCCCACCTCAAAATCTAAAGAATTTTGGAAAGTATAACGATGCACCAATGATCTTCCAGGCCTTTTTCTGTATCTGCTGTTATAAATGTCCTCAATGGAGGGAAGTTCATGCCCACAGATCTGCTGGGCTGTCTGTACTACTCTCTGCAGTGCCCAGCAATCAAGGTTGGTGCAGTTTCCACACCAGGCAGTGATACAGCCAGTCAGTATGCTCTCATGGTGCCCCTGTAAAAGGTCTTAAGGAATTGGGAGCCCATGCCAAACTTCTTCAGTCACCTGAGGTGGAAGAGTCACTGTTGTGCTTTTTTTTTGCCACAAAGCCAGATTGTACAGTCCAGGTGAGATCTTCAGTGATGTGTATACTGAGAAGCTTGAAACTACTCAGCCTCTCAACTGCAGACCTATTGATGTTGATCGGGACAGGCCTGTCTCCATCCCTCCTGTAATCCACAATCAGCTCTTTTGACTGTGTCAGGGTGTCAACTTCTCCTTTGTAGGCTGTCTCATTACTGCTAGAAATAAGGCCAATCAAAGTTATGTCATCTGCAAATTTGGTCAGCAGATTGGAGCTGCGTGTGTCAGTACAGTCATGGGTATAAAGGGAGGAGAGGAGGGCACTCGGGACACAACCCTGATGGACACCTGTGTTAAGGATCAGAGGGGCAGAAGTGAAAGAGTCCATCCTTCCCACCTGTTGGCGATCCAATAGCAAGTCTAGGATCCAACTGCATGGGGCTGGAGGGGTGCAGGCTGAGGTCTCTGAGCTTCCTGTCAAGTCTATAGGGAATTATGGTGTTGAATGCTGAACTGTAGTCCAGGAACAGCATTCTAACGCACGTCTCCTTCTTTTCCAGGTGAGTGAGGACAGTGTGCAGTGCTGTGGCTATGCCATCATCGGTAGACCGGTTCCATTGGTAAGTGAGTTGTGGGGGTGCAGTGTGTGTGCAGTAGCAAGCTGCAGATGTAGTCTTTAACCAGCTTCCCAAAGCATTTGCTTATAATTGACGTGAGTGCAACAAGGTGCCAATCGTTCAGGTATGCTACCTAGGCCTGGTACAGAGACAATGATGGATGATTTGATAACAGGAGGGCACTACACACTGGGAGAGGGAGCGACTAAAAATGTCCATAAACACACCAGCCAGCTGTTCAGCACACACTTCAAGGACACACACTGGGATGCCATCCGGCCCCACGGCCTTGCGGAATGTTCTATATACCTCAGCCTCGGAGATGACCAAGGTGCAGGTCTCATTGGTAGCTCTCCTCAGGGGTTCAGTCCTATCAACCTCATCCTATCAGGTGCAGTCCGCTGTCAAGAAGACAAATGGAAATGCAAACAAGGTGCTGCACACGATAAGGATGCAGAGTTGGGAGTGATGTATTAGTATGGATAGAGGATTGGTTGACTAATAGAAAGCAGTGAGTTGGGATACATGGGTGTTACTCTGGTTGGCAATCAGTGGTGAGTGGTGTGCCACAGGGGTGGGTGCTGGGCCCACAACTATTCACGATATACTTTAACGATCTGGAAGAGGGGACTGAGTGTACTGTATCTACGTTTGCTGATGACACTAAAGTGAGTGGAACAGCGAATTCTGCAGAATATATGGAGAGTCTGCAGAGAGATATAGATAGGTTAAGTGAGTGGGCAAAGGTCCGGCAGATGGAGTACGATGTTAGTAAATGCGAGGTCATCCACTTTGGAAGGAAAAATGAAAGAGCAGATTATTATTTAAATGGTAAAGGATCGCAGCATGCTGCTGTTCAGAGGGACTTGGGAGTACTTCTGCATGAATCACAGAAGGTTGGTTTGCAGGTGCAGCAGGCTATCAAGAAGGCAAATGGAATGTTGGCCTTCATTGCTGGAGATATTGCATTTAAGAGCAGGGAGGTTATAATGCAACTGTACAGGGTACTGGTGAGGCCGCACCTGGAGTACTACATACAGTTCTGGTCTCCTTACTTGGGGAGGGATATACTGGCTTTGGAGGCGGTGTAGAGAAGGTTCACCAGGTTGATTCCATAGATGAGGGGATTAGGCTATGAGGAGAGATTGAGTCACCTGGGACTGTACTCACTGAATTCAGAAGAATGAGAGGAGATCTTATAAGAATGTATAAAATTATGAAAGGGATAGATAAGCAGGAAAGTTGTCTCCACTGGTAGGTGATACCAGAACGAGGGGACATAGCCTCAAGATTTGAAGTAGATTTAGAATGGAGATGAGGAGGAACTGCTTTTCCAGAGAGTGGTGAATCTGTGGAATTCTCTGCCCAATGAAACAGGGAGGCTACCGCAGTAAATATATTTAAGAAAAGATTGGATAGATTTTTGCATAGTAAGGGGATTAAGGGTGATGGGGAAAAGGTAGGTAGATGGAGATGAGTCCTTGGCCAAATCAGCCATGATATTATTGACTGGCAGAGCAGGCTCGATGGGCCAGATAGCCAACTCCTGCTCCTATTTCTTAAGTTCTTATAATGTGATCTGCAGATCATTCCACAAACCACAGTCCCAGAACTTCAACAGCATCCTCCAAAAGCCTCAAGGGAGAGAGACACAGAATATTTGAACACAGAGACTTTCCTTTGGGAGCAGCGAGTGAGAGGGATAGAAAGACCGTCACATGCAGACATCTTATGCAGTTCCTGGTTTTCTATTAGTAATTTTGCCAAACATGATCTATAACCCCAGTACTCACTCTACTTATAGGCAGGATACTTGGGAGTATGGAGGAGCAGAGGGATCTGGGGGTACATGTCCAAGATCCCTGAAAGTTGCCTCACAGGTAGATAGGGTAGTTAAAAAAGCTTAAGGAATTTTAGCTTTCATAAATCGAGGGATAGAGTTTAAGAGTCGCGGGGTAATGATGCAGCTCTACAAAACTCTGGTTAGGCCACACTTGGAGTACTGTGTCCAGTTCCGATCACCTCACTATAGGAAGGATGTGGAAGCATTGGAAAGGGTACAGAGGAGATTTACCAGGATGCTGCCTGGTTTAGAGAGTGTGCATTATGATCAGAGATTAAGGGAGCAAGGGCTTTACTCTTTGGAGAGAAAGAGGATGAGAGGAGACATGATAGAGGTATACAAGATATTAAGCGGAATAGACAGAGTGGACAGCCAGTGCCTCTTCCCCAGAGCACCACTGCTCAATACAAGAGGACATGGCTTTAAGGTAAGGGGAGGAAAGTTCAAGGGGGATATTAGAGGAAGGTTTTTCACTCAGAGAGTGTTTGGTGCGTGGAATGCACTGCCTGAGTCAGTGGTGGAGGCAGATACACTAGTGAAATTTAAGAGACTACTAGACAGGTATATGGAGGAATTTAAGGTGAAGGGTTATATGGGGGGGCAGGGTTTAAGGGTCGGCACAACATTGTGGGCCGAATGGCCTTACTGTGCTGTACTGTTCTTTGAGTAAAAGGATATTTTACTCCTTTTAAAATATCTGTAGAAACATTTATATCTGGTTTGATATTCCTGGCTGGTTTTATCCAATAATGTAATTTTTCATTCCATATTTATCTTATAGCCATTTTTTTTCTTCTTATATTCTGTTTTTGCAAAATAATATTAATTGTATTTGTTTGATACTGTCTTTGAATTTTTTTTAGTTAATAACAGATGTTGGGACCATCCGCTAGGAATTTTATTTTAACATTGAATGCATTTATACTGTGTATTCTGCAAGATCTCCATAACGCTTACCATAACATCTCAACAGACCAATTCTGCAAGATAATTTTTTAACTTATTTATCTAGCTCTCTTTCATTCCTTCATGATTGCCCTTATCTACATTTCAAATACTAATGTTGGACATATTCTTCATTACTTCAAAATGAACGTGAATTCAATCATATTATGATCATTGCCCAGAATCATTATTTAAACCTATCTCATTGCACAATATCAAGCCTAGTACAGACTCCTCAATTGTTAGTTCCTAAACTAGCTGTTCCAAGAAACTATCTCAAAAGAACGCCATGAACTCCTTATCTAGGCTAGGTCTGCTCATCTACTTGAATACTTGAGATTTTCTTGAGTACTTGATGTTCTTCCAAATAATAATCTCAGATATTTTAATTCAGTTTTTGGTGTGAGGTGCTACACAGTCATATGATAAAAATTCCAGCAAACTCAGTAAGTTTAAGGGGCGCATGTGAAATGATGCCATGCTGAGCTTAAAGGGTGGATGGGATCCGCATTGGTGAGCCAGGCAGCAAACCAGCAGGATATCCAAACAAGTGAAAGTGCAGTATTAAAGTTACCCTGTGTTTGCTCAGACTGCAGAAGCAGCTTGACATGGAGAATGAAAGGCACCACCCGAACAACAGATCAGTTAAGTAGTTCTTAGTCCTGCCTCGTCCGGTCATGAATGATGGTCGACAATTAAGCAGCTTATGGGATGTAGAGGTTTCATCCTGAACCATGGTGGACTTCAACATGCAAGTGTCAAGATCAAGGTTGAAAACCAGGCTGCAGATAATCCCCATTTCCTCCAGTAGCTGAACAACTTCTTCAACAGGTTCGACAGCTCAATCTCATCCTCACCGCAGAAATCCACACCAGGCTTACTTCCCTCACAGGAAAATAGCCACTCACAGGAGACCTTGCCCACGCCCAGGATTACGGCTGCACAGGTGGAAGGTCAACTGAGGAAGATCTGTACCAGCAAGGCGGCTGGACCGGATGGAGTTTCCCCACGATTACTGAGGGCCTGTGCGAATGAGCTGGGAGAACCACTACAGCGCATCTTCAACATGAGCCTGGAGCAGAGAAGAGTACCCAGACAGTGGAAAACATCCTGTATTGTCCCGGTACCGAAGAAACCACAACCAAAGGAGTTGAATGACTTCAGACCTGTTGCCTTGACGTCGCACGTTATGAAGACCATGGAGCGGCTGATAATACAGAATCTGAGGCCACAAACCAGGCACGCCCAGGATCCTCTTCAGTTTGCGTATAAGGAGAAGGTGGGAGTGGAGGATGCTATCACGTATTTGCTGCACAAATCACTCTCTCACCTAGAGGGGGTCAGTTGTGCTGTGAGGATTACATTCCTTGACTTCTCTAGTGCCTTTAACACCATCCAGCCCAAGATCTTAAGGAACAAACTAACGGAGATGGGAGTAGACTCTCACAGGGTGGATTGGATAGTGGACTACTTGACAGATAGACCTCAGTATGTGCGGTTGGGAGACTGTAGGTCTGACACGGTGGTCAGCAGCACAGGAGCGCCGCAGGGAACCGTACTCTCTCCGGTCCTGTTCACCCTGTACACATCAGACTTCCAATATAACTCGGAGTCCTGCCATGTGCAGAAGTTCGCTGATGACACGGCCATAGTGGGGTGTGTCAGGAATGGACAGGAGGAGGAGTATAGGAAACTGATACAGGACTTTGTGATATGGTGCAACTCAAACTACCTGCGTCTCAATATCACCAAGACCAAGGAGATGGTGGTGGACTTTAGGAGATCTAGGCCTCATATGGAGCCAGTGATCATTAATGGAGAATGTGTGGAGCAGGTTAAGACCTACAAGTATCTGGGAGTACAGTTAGACGAGAAGCTAGACTGGACTGCCAACACAGATGCCTTGTGCAGGAAGGCACAGAGTCGACTGTACTTCCTAAGAAGGTTGGCGTCATTCAATGTCTGTAGTGAGATGCTGAAGATGTTCTATAGGTCAGTTGTGGAGAGCGCCCTCTTCTTTGTGGTGGCGTGTTGGGGAGGAAGCATTAAGAAGAGGGACGCCTCACGTCTTAATAAGCTGGTAAGGAAGGCGGGCTCTGTCGTGGGCAAAGTACTGGAGAGTTTAACATTGGTAGCTGAGCGAAGGGCGCTGAGTAGGCTACGGTCAATTATGGATAACTCTGAACATCCTCTACATAGCACCATCCAGAGACAGAGAAGCAGTTTCAGCGACAGGTTACTATCAATACAATGCTCCTCAGACAGGATGAAGAGGTCAATACTCCCCAATGCCATTAGGCTTTACAATTCTACCGCCAGAACTTAAGAACTTTTTTAAAAGCTATTATTAATGCTTTTTGAGATAGTGATTTAGATGCATATCATATTTTTTTTTTTACTGAGTTAAGTATTGTATGTAATTAGTTTTGCTACAACAAGTGTATGGGACATTGGAAAAAAGTTGAATTTCCCCATGGGGATGAATAAAGTATCTATCTATCTATCTATCTATCTATTCTTCAGCTAATTCAGTTCACTCCATGTGATATCAAGAGTTTCATCGGATATGGTTAAAGGAAAGGCTATGGGATTATATAATATCCCATCCGTGGCACTAAAGGCATGTGTTCTAGAAATAGCAATTTCTCTCTCCAAACTGTAAAAGTGCAGTTACAATACTGGCATCTAGCCAGCCTTTTGAAAATTATCCAGTTAAGTCTTATTGTAAAAAGATGAAAGAGAACAATTAGACTAATTACAGCTTAGAATAAAGTGATAGCAGGTGTTATCCACAGTGCTGTCATGGAGCATGTATTCACCAGTAACCTGTTCACCAATTCTCAACTTGAGTTTCAGCTACTTGGCTCCAGGTCTCATTACAATCTTGGATCAAACATGAACAAAAGAGTTGAATCCACAGATGAAGTCAAGGTATCAGTTGACCAAGTAAAGCATTAAATAGCCCAGGTAAAGCTAAAGTCAATGGGAATCGAGGGAACATTATACTTTACATTCAGAATGATACTTGTGGTTGTTGGAGGTTTTTCAGTTCACATCTAGGATTATGCTGTAAGAATGCTTCAGGGCAGTGTCCTGAGCCCAGCCAATTACAGCAGCTTCATCAACAAAGTTGTTTTAATCACAAGAAAGAAAGATATTTCCTGATGATTGTACAAGGTTCAATTTCATTTTCAGTTCAAGTTGATTGTCATTTAGCTACATAAAGTACATGTGTATCATCAAACAAGACAACACCTCTCCGAACCAGGGGTAAAGCACAGAAATACGCATGACACACATAACATGCAACAACTTGTGAAATTAAGAATAAAATCTACAGATGAATTAGGCATAAGTAAACAAACTGAAGTGCATAAATTAAATATTGTAAGATACAGAACAGATTAACCAGTGGCACTTCGATTGTGATGCAGCAGGGAGTTCAGAAGCTGAATGGCCTGAGGGAAGAAATTGTTTCCGTTCCAGACCGTTTTTGTTTTTATGCATTGGTGTCTCCTGCTTGATGATAAAAAGTCAAACATTATTGAGGTGGCTACTTTAACTCTAATGTTTTGGTCTTGTATCAAGATAGATCATTTTTGGAAAGAAGTCTTTAAAACTTTATCATAAGTCTTGAATTTGGACCTACAACCAAATTTATTTACAGCAATTTTTGGGATCATTCCACCAGAAGCAGGATATATTCCTTTTTCCACTCAATGGATGATAGCTTTTACAACTTTATTGGCTAGGAGAGCCATTTTGCTTAAATGGAAGGACCCTAATCCACCTACTGTCTTTTATTGGCTTACCTCCATTACGTCCTGTTTAAGTTTAGAGAAAATAAGAAGTCAGACATTTGATACATCCTTTAAATTTGAAGAAACCTGGTGACCTTTTATTCAATATTTTCATACGGTTTGATTGATTGCTCTTCCATTTAATTTCTCAAAACTTTGGATTTGATCAGAAAGTTTCACTTTTTTCATGCTTTTACTCTCAGAATGGGCTGCCCAGTCCCTTTTTATTTTGGTTTTTTTTTTTGTTTAGTGGGGTTTTTTATGTATATAAAAATTATAAAAGTTTCTTTATCTTTTTTCTTCTTTTCATGGAATGATAAGAGGAGAATTGATTATCTTATTTTTCATCATATACAATTAGATTAATACTATGTATGATCTTGATAATGTTTATTTTACCTTTTATATGAATTGGTATCGATATAGATATTTGAGATAATTCTCCTCATGTTTCTATATATGTACTTTCTTTAATTAATAAAAAGATTGATAAAGAAAAAAAGAAGTAAAAAGTCAAAAAGGATGTTGGATGGATACGCACTAAGGAGCCTGCGTATGCAGGGCTTCTGATAAATGTCCCTGATTGGTGGTAGGGAGACCCCGATGATCCTCCCAGTTGTTCTCACGGTCCTTTGTAGGGATTTCCAGTTCATTGCTTGGCTGCTCCCATACAAGATGGAGGTGTGACTTGTCAGAACGCTCTCAATGGTACTCCTATAAAATGCAGTTAAGATGGGTGTGGGGGGCACATTTGCCTCAGTCTCCTTAGGAAGTGGACACACTGCTGTGCCTTCTTGTTCAGGGAGGTGATATTGAGGGACCAGGTAGGCAATCCATGATGTGAACTGCTGGGAACTTGGTGCATTTGACTCTCTCTATGGTGGAGCCATGTATTTGCAGAGGGGGTGGTTCATCTTCACCTTCCTGAAGTCCAGAATGATTTCCTTGGTCTTCTCCACATTCAGACTTCTCCACCAGCCACTCTGTACTCTGACTCATCATCATTGTTGATGAAGCCAACCATTGTTGACGACACGGTTTGAACTGAATCCTGCAACACCTTCCCCAGCGAATGGAACTGATCAACAGCTGCAAGCAGCAAGATCTGGACAACATTCAGGCATCGTTTGCCAGGTGTTAAAGATAAACTCGCTTCAAATGAATAATATGTGGTGACAACTTCCAATAAAGAAATGTCTAAGCACCAATCTATGGCATTCACCTGCCTTATCAAGGCCAGATCTCCCACCGCCAATATACAGGGAATGTTCTTTGATCACAATTTTAATTAAACAAGCTGCACAAATATTGTGACTATAAGAGTAGATCAGAGAATGGATATTCTGAAGCAAGTGATTCGATTACTACTCAATAAATGAAGTGTGTTCACCATCTACAAGGCACGAGCATGGAATGTGATGGGTGCTGCTTCAACTTCATTCAAGAAGCTTGACACAATCCAGAAGAGAATCAAGTTACCGTCTGGTAAACTCCATGCATCATTATAAACATTCATTATATCCATTATCAATACGGCTCATCTGCATGTTTACCATCTACATGCTGTCCCACACTCCTTACCTTTACTCTGACCTCTTCCTGAAAAGAAAAGAACAGGTACAATTTTGTGGGTATCACAGAGCTGTGGCTGAAAGAAATTCACAGCTGGGGCACATCATATCAAAAGGATAGGCAGGAGGGCAGAGAGGTATAGGGTGGCTCTGTTGGTAAAAATAAATGAAATCAAATCCTGAGAAAGAAGTGATATCAGATCAGAAGATTTAAAATTTTTATGGGTAGAGTTAAGAAACTGCAAGGGTAAAAAGACATTGATGGGACTTACGTACAGGCCTCTGAACAGTAGCCGAGATGCGGAATATAAATTACAAAAGGAGATAGAAAAGGATGTAAAAAGGGCAATGTTATGATGGTACTGAGGGATTTCAATCTACAGGTAGATCAGGAAAATCAGGATAGTGCTGGATCCAAAGAGAAGAAATTTGTAGAAAGCCTGAAAGATGACATTTTAGAGCAGTTTGTGGTTGTGCTCACTAGGGAAAAGGCAATTCTGGATTTGGTGATGTGCAATGAACCCTGCAGTTTGAGAGGGAAAAGCTAAATTTGGATATGTCAGTATTACAGTTGAGTAAAGGAAGCTACAGAGGCCTGAGAGAGGAGTTAGCCAAAGTTGATCAGAAGGGGACAAGAGCAGAGATGATGGTAGAGCAGCAATGGCTGGAGTTTCTGGGAGCACTTCAGAAGACACATGATAATTTCATCCCAAAGAAGAAGGTATTGTAAAGGGAAGGTGAAGTGCCCATCAACTCCATTTCAAATCATTTCCCTGGTGGAGCAACATGTAGATGATGATAATGTCACTGACAATCTTGTCCTTATTGGTGACAGAAATAAAAAGTTTGTGAAGTTGTGTTAGAATATAGGCCCATTGTCTCTGCTTGCTCCTGTCCCAAGAAATCTGTGTCTGCATACCTCATCTCCATTCTATCCCTCTCGGTTCAGTGCCTTCCCACTTACATCCATGTCAATTCACATGCTCTCAGTCTCGGTGACTTACAATTCCCTGGCCCTGATCACCTCATTTTGACCATGGGTGTCCTGTCTCTATACTCGCTATACCCCATCAAGAAGGCTTGAAAGCTCTCCACAGCTTTATCATCAAAAAATTCTTTTTTTTGTAGTTTATTTTTTTATTGAAGTTCATCATCAAACAAACATTTCCATAAGATGTATTTCAGACATTGTATGTATATATCATATAATCATATATATCACAAATCTCCACAAAGTATTTATCTGAGGTATACTTTTATAGAAAAGAGTGGAAAGAAAAAACAAGCAAAAGGAAAGAACTATGTACAAGTAGGGAGTGATTTTTTTTTACAACAGATTCATTGATTTGTGAGAATAACATCAGGCCTATGAGGCATTATGTAGTTAAACCATTTTTCCCAGTATGAATCAAATTGTTCCAGCTTATGATTAACAGATGCTGTTATCTTCTCCATTTTGTAAATGTTCATTGTAATTTCCATCCATGTATTTAAAGTTGGGCTCTCCTGTGATAACCATTTCCTAGTAAGTGTCTTTTTACCAGCCACCAACAGTATATTTATTAAATATTTATCTCTTTTCAACCATTCTTGAGGTATATATCCAAAATATATGGTCTTACTCTCTAAGGGTATTTCACATTTAAAGATGTCTTGTAGGGCATTGTGTATCCCCCTCCAATAGTTTTTGATAACAGGGCAGTCCCAAAAAATATGATAATGATTTGCATTTTGATTTCCACTATTTCTCCAGCAAACAGGGAAGTTACTATCATAATGGGATTTCTGAAAGGGTGTAATAAAATATCTTATCAAGTTTTTCCATCCAAACTCCCTCCATTTCTGTGAACTGGTACACTTCCATTGATATCTCCATGTTGTTGTCCATTCTTCCTCAGATATAATTATCCCTCCTGCCTTCTCCCATTTTGTTTTAATGTATGAAGTCAAATGTGTTTTAAGATTTGACAACCCCTTATACATGCTTGAAATGATTCTACTATCATTATCTGAATTATATGCTTTTCTAAATAGCTCTATCAAGCATGTACTTACCTTGGTTACATTTTTAAGCATCTTATTAACATATTGTCACATCTGTAAATATCTATAAAAATCTTGTTTTTCTAATAAGTGTTTCTCTTTAAGCATTTCAAAACTGAACAGTGTTCCTTCTTTCATTATGTTGCAAAGAACTGTTATTCCTTCAGCTGTCCAGTCCTTAAATCTAGCATCCAATTTATTTGGTGTAAAATCCAAGTCATATGCACACCAGTTAGGAATTGCAATATCTCCCTCTAGATTATATTCTTTTATAGTAGTTTTCCATATTTTAAGAGTCAATTTCATCCATGGGTTATCAGTAGTATTTATGTACCTTTGCAGGTTGTTATCAGCCAAAATTGCTTGGATGGGGATGGGAAGTACCCGCTCCTCAATGTTTTCCATTGAGCGTCATATGATGGGTTGCACCAACATATCACAGCTCTCAACTGTGCTGCAAAATAATAATCTCTCAGAGAAGGTAGGCCCCATCCCCCTTTTCCTTTGCTAATTGCAATGTTTTGAAACGAACTCTAGGCCTTTTACTCTGCCAAATATACCTTGATAACATCTTGTTCCATTCATTGAACTGATTTTGATTAATCTCTATTTGTAGGGTCTGAAAGAGATATAACAGTCTGGGCAGTATATTCATTTTAATAGACTCAATCCTTGAACTGAGACTGAAAAAAGGAATCAGGTTCCATCTTGCCACATCTTCCTTAACTTTTTTATATAAAGGCTGATAATTACATTCTGATAATTTTGCCAAATCTTTTGGCATAATGATGCCCAAATATTTGTAAGACTCTGTGTGCCATGCCCAGGGGTATCTACTTTCAATTTCTTTTGGTGGGCTATAGTAATATGAAAGTAATTGGGTTTTATATATGTTGATCTTGTATCCTGATAATTGACCATATTGTTCAAAGGATTGCATCAATTTAGGTAAAGATTATGTTGGTTGCCCTAGATAGATCAAAATGTCATCTGCATAACAAGCCAATTCATGCTCTGTCCCTTTAATAGTAATTCCCCTGGTATCTTCATTTTGTCTGATGTATTGAGCTAATGGTTCCAGATATAACGCGAAGAGTAGCAGTGACCATCCACAACCCTGTCTCGTGCCCCTTTCTAGGATAAGACTATTTGATAAATATCCATTGATTTTAATCCTAGCAGTAGGATTGTCATATAGTGTCTGTATAGTTTTAATAATTGTGTCTTGGAAACCAAATCTATGTAAAACTGTAAAGAAAATTCCAATTAACCGAATCAAATGCTTTTTCAGCATTCACGCTTATCATTATTGCTTTGATTTTATTTTTTTGTATATGATCCATAATGTGAAATGTCCTTCATATATTGTCTTGTGTCTGGCGTTGTTGTATAAAACCTGGCTGATCGTTACATATCAGTATGGGTAGAAATTCCTCTAATCGTTTGGCCATGATGGAGGTAAATAATCTATAATCTACATTAAGAACGGATATTGGTCTAAATGACCAGCATTCCATTTTATCCTTGCCTTCTTTCGGTATAGCTGAGATTATCGCTTCCTTCCAACTGGGTGGCATTTGTGCCTTTTTTGGAGCCCAGTTCAGTGTGGGGAGTAAAACAGGAATTAACTCATTTTTAAATTCTTTGTACCACTCTGTCGTATACCCATCTGATCCTGGTGACTTGCTTAATTTTAGCCTACTTATTGCAGCTTTTAATTCAACTTCAGTTATGTCAGCAGTCATCCTTCTATTTTGTTCTTCAGTTAAAGTGGATATCTCTAGAGAATTCAAGAAGGTGTCAATTTGGGTTATGCTTCCCCCGGAACTTTGGAATATAGAGTTTTGTAAAACACTTCAAAAGCTTCTTGAATTTCAATTACACACATGAGTGAATCTGCAGATGCTGGAAATAAATAAAAACACAAAATGCTGGCAGAACTCAGCAGGCCAGACAGCATCTATGGGAGGAGGTAGTGACGACGTTTCGGGCCGAAACCCTTCGTCAGAAGTGGAGTAACATGGGATGGTAGAGAGGGGATAAGAAGTGGGGGGAGGGATGAAGTAGAGAGCTGGGAAGTGATAGGCTGGAGGGAAATGGGCTAGGGGGAAGGTGGAGAATTATGGGAAATAAAAGAGAAAGTACGTTAGGGCTGGGGGGGAGATTATAGTGAGGGGGGGGGGGGGAAAGAGACAGAAAGAGAACCAGACTAAAATAATAGATAGGGATGGGGTAAGGGGGGGCAGGGGTATCAGTGGAGGTCTGTGAGTTGGATGTTCATGCCAGCAAGTAGGAGGCTACCTACGCGGGAGATAAGGTATTGCTCCATCGACCTGCGTGTGGTCTCATCTTGACAGTAGAGGAGGCCATGGACAGACATGTCAGAGTGGGAGTGGTCTGGGGAATTCCATCCTTACCCCCATCCCTATCTATTATTTTAGTCTGGTTCTCTTTCTGTCTCTTTTTTCCCCCCTCACTATAATCTCTCCCCCCCCCCCAGCCCTACCTTTCTTTCTCTTTTATTTCTCATAATTCTCCACCTTCCCCCAGCCCATTTCCCTCCAGCCTATCACTTCCCAGCTCTCCACTTCATCCCTCACCCCACTTCTTATCCCCTCTCCATCATCCCATGTTACTTCACCCCTGATGAAGGGTTTCGGCGCAAAACATCATCACTACCTCCTCCCATAGATGTTGTCTGGCCTGCTGAGTTCTTCCAGCATTTTGTGTTTTTTGAATTTCTCTTAGCTTATTTTTTATCATTTTCGTTCTTCGGTCCCTAATTCTATTAATTGTATTTTCTGCTATCTTTTTTTTCAGTTTCCACGCCAGTATTTTCATAGATTTCGATCCACTTTCATAATGTCTCTGTTTCAGAAACATTAAGTTTTTTCCTGATTTCTTGCGTAGCCAAACTATTAATTTCATTCCTAATTCTTTTAATTTCCCCAATGTATTCTGTGCCAAATTCAATTTGTGTTTTTTCTCTAGTTCCTTCAGCCTATTTTGTAATTCCTCTAATGTTTTATTCCTTATTTTTTTCTTATATGAAAATATCGCTACAATTTTCCCTCTTAAGACCGCCTTCAGAGTATCCCATAAAATGGGAGGTGAAACCTCTCCATTATCATTAAATTCTAAGTAGAGACCATTTTTAAAAAAAATTTGTTCCTTAAAGTATGGATCATTGAGTAGACTTGAATTTAGTTTCCATATAGTATTATTTGGTTGTAGGTCAAAATCAACAGATAAATATATAGCTGAATGGTCACTTACATCTATTGTCCTAATTCCACAGGTGTTTATTTTGTCATTGTCTTTCCCAAATGTTATAAAATAGTCTATTCTTGTATATACAGAATGGGGAGCAGAATAATGAGTGTAATTGCTTCTGTCGGGGAAAAGGTCCCTCCATATATCAATTAAACCAACATCCTCAAAAAGTGTCTTAACTTTCTTGTGTAAAGATTTTGTTTCATAGGTTTTTCTATTGGAAGAGTCTAAGTTTGGTTGTAATTGTAAATTTAAGTCTCCCCCATATGTCAGGAGACCTTCTGTTTCCGTTACCATAATATCAGTAATTTTCTGAAAGAAACCAATATCACTTCCCGGGGGTGCGTATATATTCAATAGAGTAACTGAATTTCCATCTATATTCCCCCTTACCAGAATATATCTGCCCTCTTTATCTCCCATTTCAAATACTTTTTCAAAATTTAGCTTACTTGAGTTAAGAATAGTAACTCCTCTCCTATGTCCTGATTTATATGAGGAGAAAAACAAATTTGTGAAGCCCATTCTCTTTAGTTTTTTATACTCATTCTCACTTAAATGAGTTTCCTGTAAATATACTACATGGGCTTGTTCTTTTTTCATTTTGGATAAAATTCTCTTATGTTTGATTGGATTTAATAGCCCATTGACATTAAAAGAAATTAATTTTCCCTTGCCCTTAGAAATCTGTATTCATCTGTCAATGTATCATTGAAATTAGAATAAAACTTAATCGACCTACTCCCTGAACAAATAAGAACCAAGAAAAGCAAATAATAACAAAAATGGCAACGGATGTGTGATTCCAAGGCTGAGGTCTCTAGTAGATGACCCTGCGTTGAGCTAGAGGAAATGTCTAGCTGTGGGGGATTAACCACTCCTACTTGTGAGTTAAGGGCCCCCATTGCAGTATTCATAAAAGTCAGTGAACAAATCCATTACACAGAAAAGATTTCCCTGTGTACTCCTCCTATATATATATATACACACACACACACACATATATGTATTTATATATACACACACTCATATATTACATACAAACACATATATGCACACATATATATATTCTCATTTTGGTGGGAAAAAGGAGTAAGTGAGCGAATAAAGAATAACAACTAAGTAATATAAAATCCACATTATAATAAATATTTCTCGAGATAGGTATATCACCGTCTACTTTTGTTTCCGTTTAGCTTCTCAACATTTTTAAAGTTAACCAAACCTTTTGGCTCTTCTAAAGGGGGTGAGGACTGTCTTTGGGAAACTCCCGGTCTCTTCCTGATATATTTCTCTCGGCCTCCTCCTGTCTCCTGCCTTCTCGACTCTCACACTATTTCCCAAGTGGAGCGGGATAATTCCTCTGCCAGGCTTTCCCTCGTTTTACACACTGACGGGCAACCCTCTGGCCTTCATGTCTGTAGTCAACTCTTCCACTGTCTGGTATATCCGCGTCCCGTCGTCATAAAACTCTTGAAGTTTAGCAGGGTACGGAGTTTGAAATCTAATCTTTTTTTGCTTTAGTACTCGCTTTACTTCAGAGTATTCTTTGCATTTCTGCAGGACCGCGGGGGGTGGGGGGGGTAATCTTGGTCGAGATATATTAATTTATCATCTAAAAACACTCTCTTCTTACCCCAGGCCCTTCGTAGAATCTCCGCCTTAGTGCTGTCCGAAGGAATTTAATTATTATTGAGCATGGCTTACCTTGGGTAGACTTCGGGACTAACGCATGATGCGTTCTTTTGATTTCCAGCTCCATAGCCGAGGGAAGACCCAACGCGTCCCGCAGTAACTTTCCGACAAACTCCATCATAGACGAGCCCTCTGCTCCTTCAGGAACGTTGTAGATTCTGATATTTTTCCACCATGATCTTCCCTCCAGGTCAAGCAGTTTACCTTCTTGGTGATTTAATATTTTTATTGTCTTACTCAGAATCCGTTCCACATTTTGAACGCGATCATCCACTTTCTCAATTTGAGTCTCTGCCACTGTTATTTTTTGATTGACACTGGTGAGCTCTGACTTAATATCATGGAGCTGCTGCTTTATTTCTTTCTGAAACTCCCTTATCTCTTTCAGAATTTCGATCATATTTGCCGCTTCGCCTGAACGAGGCCCAGCGTCTGCCTCGCTAGCACACGGTCGGGTAGGAGAGCCGCTCGCCGCACTCCTCTCGGACGCAGGCTCTGCAGTGTCGCTTTTTTTATTTCCATTCCTTTTCCCCATTCTTGCCCCTCTTTTCAGTTCAAATATTTTTCGAAAATACTATATTTGATGGGTTAATGGGGCTTAATACGCGTTTTTCCGGAGGAGCTAGTGACTTAAGCTGCCATTCTTGATGATAACGTCACCGGAAAACATCATCAAAAAATTCTATCAGTTCCTTTCCGCGACTGGCAGAACTGGTCCTCAGCCTCAGAAATTTCTCCAATGGCTCCACCCACTTTCTCCAAACTCAATGAGTAGCCATGGGCACCCTCGTGGGCCTCAGCTATACCTGACTTTTCATGGCTACATAAAACATTTCATATTCCAAACCTTCTCTGGTAATACTCCCCATTTTCTTTCTTTGCTGCATCAATGACTAGAATGGTGCTGCTTCATGCACCCATACTACGCTTGTCAATTTTGCCTCCAATTTCCACACTGCCCTTAAATCTACATTCTATTTCTACCTCTCTCCCCTTTCTTGGTCTCTCGGTTTCTGTCTACTGGCATCTTTTATAAACCTACCAACTCCCATGGGTATCTTGAATACCTGTATACTGTATCTCATCCCTTTCTGTCTCCTGTAAAAAGCCTACCCCTTTTCTCCATTCTTTTGTCTCCATCACATCTGTTTCCAGAATGGATCTTTCCTTTCCAGGATATCAGAGATGTCCTCCTTTAAAGAACAGGGTTTCCCTTCCTCCACCATTGATGCTGCCATCACCAGAATCTCCTCCATTTCTCAGCCATTCATGCTCACCCCATCTTCCCGCTACCTTGACAGGGATAGACTTCTTATCTTCACCTACCACCCCATGAGGCTCCGCATCCAACACATCATTTCTCCGTAACTTCCACCATCTTCAACAGGATCCTACCACCAAAGTCATTTTTATCTTCCCCCCCCACCCCATTATCTATTTTCCATACGGATCACTCCGTCCATGATTCCCTTGTCCATTCATCCCTTTTGACTAATCTCCCTCCTGGCACATATCCCTGCAGATAACAGAAATTCTACACCTGCCCATTCACTGTCTCCCTTACCTCCATTCAGGACCCTGAATAGTCCTACCAGGTGAGGCAACAATTCACCTGTGAATCTGTTGGGGTCATCTATTGTATCCAGTGCCCTTGATGTGGCCTCTTCTATAATGGTGAAACCCGACATAAATTTGGGGATCACTTTGTCAAGCACCACCACTCTGTCTGCGAAAAGCAGTGTTTCCTGTTGACCAACCATTTTAATTACTATCTCCATTACTGTTTTGACATGTTGGTCTATGGCCTCCTGTTTTGCAATGATGAGGCTACTCTCATGGGTGGAGGAGCAACACTACATATTCAATCCAGGTAGCCTCCAACCTGATGGCATGAAGATTGATTTCTCGCTCTGGTAATTTCATTTCCCTCCCCCATCCTTGTTCTTCTATTCCCTATTCTGGCCTCTTATCTCTTCTCTTCACCTGCCTATCACATCCCCTGCTGCCTCTCCTTCTTCCCTTTCTCCCATGGTTCACTTTCCTCTCCTATCAAATTCTTTCTTCTCCAGCCCTTCACCTTTCCCACACACCTGACTTCACCTATCGTCTTCCAGCTACCCGTCATCTTCTCCCTCCCCTTCCAGTCCCGATGAAGGTTCTCAGCCTGAAACATTGACTGTTTATTCATTTCCATAGATGCTGCCCAACCTGCTGAGTTCCTCCAGCATTTTGTGTGTATTGTTCTGGATGAGACCAATGGTCTATTGGTAAGATACACTTTTTGAAGGGAGAACTTACATCTACTGATACTTCACTGAACTATTTACTACATTTCTCTCATGTTCTTACAACTAAACTCCTGACAATGACTAATTCCTCTCAATCCCTCCTGAACACAGGTCTCATGAGTCTCCTGCCCTTAGAGATGTCTCCTTTCTGTGCCTTAGTTCAAAACCTCCGGTGAATTATGGAAGATTTTGCCAGACTATCCGCCAGAAAAATGTCAAAATGGTTTGGAAGAATAATTTACTTCTTGAATCAGTCCCGGGGCCACTATTTACATCCATGTTTATAAAGGAAAGATACTGCTGAAATGGTACTAACAGCAGTACCTATCCAGCCATTTGCTGATGCCTGCAGTGAGAGAACTGTAATGCTTGCTCCAACAGAAGTCACTGAAAATCACCAGACTCTGCAAATGTGTCACATTGCCCAAAATATCCTGTTTTACCTTGCTTAAGTTTTTAAAAATTAGTGAAATTTCTTTCTTTCTTTTGTCACCTGTCTTTAAACATTTTCAAATAAGATTACTTATTAACTGTCTTTCCCTTTCCAAGCTTTTAGTATTTAGAGAATTTCATTGTTTCTGTAAAGAGTAGGATGACAGGTGATTTAAATAATTTAGATAAGAATTTGAATCTAGAAAATGTGAAGAGCTGGAGAGATTTTCTTTTCTTATCTCCAGTAAAAATGATATGGTCTTCACAGCAGAAGATTGAGCTTATCTTCAGATACCTGGTATGCTACACTCGTGCTGCCATAAAGTTGAACACAAAGCAACATACAGTATGCTCTACATTTGTTGTCACTATTGTAGAGCTGTGAAGTTTCTTGTATTAGGGAGGAAGATGAATCTCAGTACGTACTTTGATAATAAATGTACTTTGAATCCTTTGAATTAGTCATGAACTGAAAGGTTACCTATTTACTTCTGATTTCTTTGTTGTTGCAGATCCATGCTATTGAAAAATTGTCAAAAGAAGCCAATCACTATACAGCCAAGAAAAGATCAGAATGGCATTGATCCATTGATTGGCCCAATGTTAGATAATGGGGTGAAGAAAATGCTGCTTATTATTACATATGCCCTTGCACATCAAAATTCATGAGAGAAAGCAAGTAACTATTTTATATGCATTCCCTTGGTAAATACATCATTCTTTAAAAAAAAAGCTTGAATTCAATGTATTATGAACATAATGACAAATTTGGTGAATAATTTGAGAAAATTTTTCTGAATAACAGCTTGCATTTATATTGTACTTCCAATTGTCAAAACAAAAGTCACTTGATACCAAGCCACAAGATGAGATATTCAGAAATCTAGGCAGGTTATCTCCAGAATCTTCTCAACAATGTTTGACAGGTAAATTGCTATAATCTCCACTTTGAGAAAAAACAAGAGATACTCATAGTGCTCTCAAAACCTTGATCTACAAGCAAATTTTGTTAAAGTTCATTTTCAATAATAACAACTTTAACATTTAAGTTGTTAACTGGGCAGTAAATTAGAAGTGGCAGATCAAATTTAGTGTAGGGAAGTGTGTGGTCATTGGAAACACTAGAGGTCAGACCGTTTTTTAAATGGGGAGAAAATTCAAAAATCTGATGTACCAAGAGACTAGTACAAGATTCCATAAAGGTTAATATGCAGGTTGAGTCGGTGGTTAGGAAAGCAAATGCATTGCTAGCGTTCATTTTGAGAGGACTAGAATATAAGAGCAAGGATGTGATGCTAAGACTTTATAAGGTATTGGTCAGACTTTGAGTATTGTGAGCAATTTTGGGCCCCTTACTGAAGAAAAGATGTGCTTCTACCAGAGAGTACAGAGGAGGTTCACAAGAATGATACTGGGAATGAAAGGGTTAATGTAAGACAGGCATTTGATGGCTCTGGGCCTGTACGCACTGGAGCTCACAAGAGTGAGGAGGATCTCATTGAAACCTATTGAATGTTGAAAGGCCTCGATAGAGTGGACGCGGAAAGGATGTCTCCTTTGTAGTGGGTGAGTCTATAACCAGGGGGCACAGCCTCAGAATAATGAGATGTCCATTCAGAACAGAGGTGAGGAGGAATTTCTTTACCTAGAGAAATCTGTGGAGCTCATTGCTATGTACGGCAGTGGAGGCCAAGTCATTGAGTATATTTAAAGCAGGTGTTAATTGGTATTTGGTTAGTCCTGGATTCAAAGGTGACAGGGTGAAGACAGGAGTGGGACTGAGAGGGGTAATAGATCAGCCACAATAGAATGATGGAGCAGACTCAGTGGGCCAAGTGGCCTAATTCTGCTCCTATATCTTATGGTCTTATTATGATCTTCTCTGTTTGTGACCCACAGCACTGCAAATATTCTCACCCTGATGTCCGTTCAATTCTCTGCTGAAAGTTCTGACAGTTTGGTTCCAATTCCCTCTCCAATTGAAAGTGATAAATTATAGATTCTCTGTGATAAAAAAGCTTTTATAATGCTCATATTAACGCCTCTATGCCTAAAGGGGAAAAAATAATTGGAACGGATCACAAACCAGTGCAGTTGGTGGAATCTTGCACTACAGTTTTGAGACATTAGGTTTTCTGAGAAGGACCAGTTTGAGGTGATTTATATTTGGGATGTCACTAGAAAAAGTATTTCACCAGAATATTCACAAATGAGGCTGCTTGTGGAAATCAACTAACTTTTCAAATCCTCAACACTTTGCACTGCTTTTACAGATTACAAAAAAAAATCTCTGAAGTCTCAGGAATGAACTAATAGATGCATGCAGAAAATTACTGTCAATGAAATTTGCCAATTAAGAGGAAGAGTGGGTTGATTGTTGAAAAACCTTTGTATTCTGCACAAACTGTGAGCTATATCCTTCAAGCATTCACTGTGAAAGGGGGAAGATTCCAGCCAGGTTAAAGGGAGTAAAGTACAAAGACAAACTTAGACTACGTCCACACTACACCGGATAAATCTATAACCGAAGCTTTTTCTCTTCGTTTTTACCCTTCGCACTAAAACAGTGTTTTCATCCCTTGAAACCAGAGCTTTTCAGAAATGCTTTCCAGTGTGGGTATTTTTGAAAACGCTGCTCGGGCAAATCAGTGTAGATGGGGTAACCGGAGACTTCTGAAAACGTTGTCAGACGGCAGCGCGCTATTTCATTGTTTTCTTTAACGCAACCTAACAATTTCAGAACAGACGGCAAAGAGACTGAAGCCAGAAGAGTTAGAAATGTACTCACCAAATACTTTGACCCATAACTTACTGAATAAATAAGTATACTCACTTTGCCCTGTTTTCTGTCCTTGCTCGTGTGAAGGTGGTTTACCTATTTATGCAAGTACTTCTCTGACAATAGAGGCGTAACAACCTAATGTAACATTGTATGGAAATACAAGGTAACACTGATGCAGACATTAAAACATTCATACATTTAACAAGGTGCTTTATTAATGCAACAGAGTTAGTCAGTTTTTCAATTTTCTCTGTCAGCCGGGTCAATCTGTCCGTGAACTCCCTGTCGGTTGCCTCCGTATGCTCCAGTATTTGTTTTTTTTTTACTTTTAAGTTCTCCTGCGTGGGAGCCAACAGCTATCCGTCGTTTTAAGTTTTTCTAGTCTGTAACTGGACAAATGCGCACCAACTCTTTCACAGCGAGATTCGACACCAAATGTGTCACTTGTTTTCGGTAGATGCATCCTGCACATGCCCAGTAGGAGGAGATTCGCCGTTTTAATGTGGATAGAGATATTTTCAAAAATGCAGCGTGCGGACGCCTATCGTTTTTACGCGAAACCGGCGTTTTCAAAATTATCCAGTCTAGTGTGGATGTAGCCTTAGTTAACTAATTATCTTATTCATGATGAATAATTGATTAGTGAGCATTGGACTCCTGTGATTCTAGAGTATGTTATGACAGCAGGTTGATAACCAACTAAAATCTTCAGTTGCTGCCGCACTTTGAAGAGTAATTTATTCCAACCAAGGACCTGCTGGAACATAAATGGATTATGCTGAGGCTATTCAACAAGTTGAACAGCATTTGCCAATTTTTCATGCTAACCTTTCTTCAGAACCTGCAACAGATTTAAAGCAAATATTAAAGATGGGGAAATAAAGGAAGTGGGTAAAATAAAAGGGAAAGTCTTTGTTAAAGGGGAGGGCAGGAGAGGCTGGCAAAAAATTTGCAACAGCAATTGTTGTTGACTGGGTTAAAATATACCCAAAGTAACGGTTAAAAAATAAGCTGTTGTTTGCTACAAAGTATAACATCTGTGGTATCTCTTCACCCCGGTAGCTATGACAGCAGTGTAGTCAATCATGTGAAAAAAATTCCTACAGTCAGAAACACACACAAAATGCTGGAGGAACGCAGCAGGCCAGGCAACATATGTGGAAAAAGTACAGTCGACGTTTCAGGCCGAAACCCTTCGGCAGGACTGGAGAAAAAAAGCTGAGGAGTAGATTTACAAGGTGGGGGGAGGGGAGAGAGAACCACCAGGTGATAGATGAAACCTCCCGGAGGGGGAAGGATGAGTAAAAAGCTGGGAATTCATGCGGTCAAAGATTTGGAGAGCAGCAGGGATAACAGCGGGGGTGCAATGAGAGAGAGTTTTACTGAGCTCCCACTAAAGGGAAGATTTAACTTCTTCAGGGTAGGCATCCCTGGAAGAGACTTCACACAGTAATAATCAAATCGCTAACAAGAGGAAATCTGAGCAACACACACAAAATGCTGGTGGAACTCAGCAGGTCAGGCAGCATCTATAGGAGAAAAGTACCACAAATCAAGATGAACTTTAATTAACATTTGGAGATTTTAGCGCTAAATAAACATCATAAATAACTTAAAAGCTGAATTATTATATAAAACAATTTAAAAGTCAAAAGACCGTAAGATATAGGAGCAGAATTAGGTCATTTCATCATGGCTGATCCATTTTTCCTCTCAGTCAAGTTTCATGCCTTTTCCCCGGATTCCTTCATGCCCTGATCAATCAAGAACCTATCAACCTCTGCCTTAAAAATACATAAAAACATGGCCTCCACAGCTGCCTGTGGCAATGAATTCCACAGATCTACCACTCTCTGGCTTTAAAATCCAGTGTTAAAGTATTTATGCAAGGAGATCACAATGCAAATGCATAATATCATTTCTTTTTAATGGCCAGATAGTTTCTTAGGTGACAGCTCTGTTTAGAATACCATTCAAAAGACACAGACCACAGAAACTATGTGAAATTTTGTGATGTATTTTACTTTAGGACTAATTTGCAAGAAACACAAATGACAGTTCAAGTGATTTTAGCTTGACTGTGCTAGACAAGTCTAAAAACAATACAGCCTCTGAAAGTGTACTAGATTGTGACAACACAGATAACAATATATGCACATAAATCTCTTGCTGTAGTTACACAGAGTAATGATGCAATATTACTCATCATTACTCAGTAAAGTTTACTGCAAAATCTAGGTCATTAAAACAATAGCCTTCATGGTGCAGGCAAAAAAGTAGTTGGTAAAAATAGCAAATAAAGGAGCAAAAGATACATTGAGATGGGTTGAATAATTGCCAGTGTCTGCTCTCTGAAAATATTGCAGAAGCGATAATGATCTGGAAAAGTTTGATAAATTGTTTTTGTTTTCTAGGATGTTTAGCAGGTAATGGATAATTCTTTCCAAAAAGACATGAGGAGAACATTATTGTATTACAGTATGCTATACAACCTAACTTTGATTGCAAATGAAAAGTATTTGAAAATTGGGGACTTCATGCAAGTTGCATTGAATGTGAATTTCTTTTCAATTTGCTGCATGTCCTACACATTAGTGTACAGAAGACCAGAGTCTTGTGCGGTAACATTCAGCAGCATAACCCTTCTATAATTTTAGTCATACCAATCACAAGCTACGACTGCAGCTTTCACAACACCTCTGAGGCATACAGCTATGCAAGTAAAACAGACTTGATTAAACAAATCCGAGTGTGGTATTCACCTTAACTCAGTATCTCCCTATTTGCAAACTTACTAATTCTCCTCACCCCACCATTGGTCATCTACATTCAAAAACACTGCTAGATTTGAACCAACCAGAAAATAATTCAACTTACATATATGTCCATTCAGCAGGGCATGGTACCATGACTTTTAAATTCCTTTCAATATCAATGGGGCCCTGAACATTTTTTTATATGTTCTGAGGATTATCTGATTAAAGCACCGATAATTTCTAAATGTCAGTTTGAATTCTATCTGATAAATGGGAAGGAATGAAATGTCAAGCTCTGTAATAAAACAGGCCTAAACCAGTTACCATTCTTTCAAGTTTAACAATTTCGCTTTAGAGAAGAATGCAATAGAAGGTGACTTACTACTGATGTTAGGCAAACTACTTTAGCACCTTTTGCTTTCTGAAGGTTTGAACCTCTGGTCAGTCTCCCAGGAGTCAGCTTGAAGTGGCAAAGAAGAATGTCTGCAGACCCTGCGTAGTTTCAATTCAGTCTGCAAGCGCCAGGGTATCCCTCTTTTATAAGTGGTGCAGACCACGATTAAATAGCATTTCTGATGTCTAATTCTCATCACTACTCCCCACTTACAAATTACCAAGCTACCGATAAACAACAGAAGTTACAAGGGCTGCTTGAGCAGTACTAAATGACTGAGGCATGAGCACAAATTTCTCATAGCCTCTCCCTCCTGTATTCAGGTCACGATGCACTTCTGATCCAGAAATGAGTGTAAGTTAAATTTCTTTTCCTTTCTTCTTCTAATACCATGAGAAATTCAGTAATATAAGCAGTGATTGAATTTACAAACAAATTATTTCAGAGAAGTACTACTGAACTTCATGAATAGGTTATGCAATAGCAAGTGTTCATACAGCTGCTAAGTCTCACAAGTAGGTCTCATGTGCTCACTTTGAAGTGAAGCAAAAAAGCTTAAAGAAAATAGCATTTTTGAAGATCACAGAAGCTAAGGAATTTAGGGAAATGAATAGTATTGGAACATATCCAAATTGCAATGTTGTAAGAGATTGATTGAGATAGAGCACAGAACAGCCGCTTCTGGCCCTTCGAGCCATGCATCCCAGCAACTCCTGATTTAACCCTAGCATCATCATCGGACAATTTATAATGACCACTTAACCTAGCAACCACTGACAGTCATAAGGCATAATAAGGTGGATAAATCCCCAGGACATAATCAAGTGAATCCAAGGGTATTATGGAAAGCCAGGGAAAAAATTGTAAGTACCCTAACGGAGTTATTTGTAAAATTTTTAGACACCTGTGAGAACTGGAAAGCTGGAGAATTGCTCATGTTGTGCACGTATTTGAGGAGGGCTGTAAAAACAAGCATGGGAACGACAGGCCAGTGAGTCTAATATCAGTGATGGGGAACTTAGTGCAGAGTATTCTGAGGGATGTCATCTATCAGCATTTGGTAAGGTAAGGATACTCAGCATAGCTTTGTGCATGGAAAATTGTAGACTGTGTCTTTTGGACATTAGTGAGGTCTTGATAGGATATCTTGTACCACATGAAAGGCTATTCTGGAAGGTTAGTTCACATTGAGATCCAGGCTAAGCTAGTCAAATGGATTTAAAAAATGCTGGTGGAAGGAACCTTAAACTTGAGGGCATAGATTAAAGGTGAGGGGAAAGATTTAAAAGGGACCTGGGAAGCAACTTTTTCACACAGAGAGTGTTGAGCACACAGAACAAGCTCCCAGAGAAAACAGTAGAAGTGGGAACAATTATATTTAAAATGTATTTGAACATCTACATGGATAGAAGGGTTTAGAGGAATGTAAGCTAAGCACAGGCAAATGGAACTGTCAAAGATAGATATTTTGGTCAGGACGGACAGTTCAGCTGAACAGCCCATTGCTCTGGTGGAAACCATACACCAGCTCAAGATGTTAATTAGAACATTTGTTCTTCTATATATTTGGAACATCTATTTAAAAATTGTAGGAATTGCAATGTTTTTCCATTAATTTATGCCATGATTTGAACTATCATAACCAATAGAAGCACACTAATGTTACAGAATTTTCAAAAAAAGACATATTTTATGGCAGCAGTACAATGCAATACATAACAAAATTACTGTGTTAGAATAAGAAATGTATACAAAATAAAGTGGATAAAGAGAGCAGACCAAAATAAGACTATGGTGATGGAATCGATTGTTAATCCACTAGTAGCAGTGGTTTACGGCAATCAAAGATGCAAATAGTGGTATGCCACCATGTATTTCAACTGACTTTGACTTGGAAAACAGGAAATCAGTGCACTGCTCTGCAATTGCATCAGCACCCTAAATTTAGCACCTGTGCAATGCCAACAGAAATCATTTCCTGCTTTTCACAAAGCCCTTCAATGCCATTTTTACACTCATTTTGATTTCCTTTCATTGCATTGTTTGTGATTGCATCATGCTTTAATCTCCAGATTATTTTCTCAGTTCATTTTACCAGTCAGAAGAATTTCTCTGTGACATGCAATGGCACCTCAGTAAGAAGAACACTCTTTTTGAAACTCTTTTTTCCTCTTAGGAAGCAGGAGGACAAAGAAGATTTCTGGCAAATTTGTCAATAGAAATACTGCCTGCGCCCGAGGTGCATCAGCAAACCCACAATTATCCAATTAGACAGTCCATAGACCCTGTGACATTTCACTGAAGATATGTTTTCCGTATGTCATGCCAGGGACTGTCTTAACATATGCCATGACTGTCCCCATATTCAAAACAAAATGTGATTATGGCAATTGAAGGGTCACCTAGAGAGCTTGGAGATAATGAAATAGTCTGCGGTGACAAGAATGTACAGAACATAAACACCCAAATTGGATGTCACTTTGTATCTACATATTATGTAGTTAGGTCTCTCTAAAATTAGAAAGTTATTATTACACGCTGCAATGTACTTGCAGAGCTGAATTTTACTTCTGCAGCGTGAAGGGAAAACATGGCCTCATTAGCAATAGGGATTATGAGATACAAAGGACTACCCACAAGTTTTATAAATCATGTGACACCTTCAATAATAGACAGTCTTGGCAAGGTTTATTCCTTACAATAATAATTGCTTATTTTACCTTCCATTCACAGATCGATGAAAGGAATATTTCCAGAGTTAATAATAGGAATTTATTAATGTGCATATACCTGTACTTCATAAAATGGCAAAAGACTTACGTTGTGAATTTTTTTTCCATTTTTTCTCCGTATTGTAGTTTTATTTCCAAATAACACACTGAATTATGTATGTATATATATATAAAACATCATCCCTGTAAAAATACCAGAGTTTGTCATTGAAGCGTCAGTTATAATTGATACTTGTATCCGGCTGGAAGCCCAAGGAAAGTTTATTCGTATGTGTGTGTATGTATATATGTTATTTGGAGATTTAGACAAGTAGTTTTGTAAAACCTTTAATTGTATCCTGTCACTGATAAGTTGTCTGTCTCTACACTTCTAATTTTAGAATCTGGCAGATTTAAAATAAATGCCTAAAATTTAGATCATTTCATCCATAAAAATATATTCTGCCCTTGCAATATGTTGCATGCAAAGCTAAGCAGAGAGTTAAACACCTCTCATACCACCAAGCCGTCCACTGCCTGTTGCTGACATGCCTGAATCAGAATCAGAATCAGACTTTAATCGCCAAGTACCTATGTACATACAAGGAATTTACTTCCGGCAGATGTTGGCTCTCTGCTCATAACAATAATAATGATAAATATAAATGAAAGTATAGATTATACATACAGGTAGTGCAATCCAAGTAATAGTTAGCCGACAGTTAACTGTTCAGCAAAGTGACCGCAGTAGGGAAAAAACTTCTGCATTGCCTATTAGTCTTAGTCTGGAGGGATCTGAAGCGCCTACCAGACGGAAGCAGATCACATTAAGTAATCTTCTGATATTGTTAGATGATCTATGGCCTCTTACAAAACCTGTTTGATCCTCTTTTATGATAATTCGGTAACAGTTCTGGTCACCGAATTATAGGAACAATGTCAACAAAATAGAGAGAGTACAGAGGAGAATTACTAGAATGTTTCCTGGGTTTCAGCACCTAAGTTACAGAGAAAGGTTGAACAAGTTAGGTCTTTATTCTTTGGAGCGTAGAAGGTTGAGGGGGGACTTGATAGAGGTATTTAAAATTATGAGGGGGATAGATAGAGTTGACGTGGATAAGCTTTTTCCATTGAGAGTAGGGGAGATTCAAACAAGAGGACATGAGTTGAGAGGTAAGGGGCAAAAGTTTAGGGGTAACACGAGGGGGAATTTCTTTACTCAGAGAGTGGTAGCTGTGTGGAACGAGCTTCCAGTAGAAGTGGTAGAGGCAGGTTCGGTATTGTCATTTAAAAAAAAATTGGATAGGTATATGGACAGGAAAGGAATGGAGGGTTATGGGCTGAGTGCGGGTCAGTGGGACTAGGTGAGAGTAAGCGTTCGGCACGGTCTAGAAGGGCCGAGATGGCCTGTTTCCATGCTGTAATTGTTATATGGTTATATGATAAAAAGTAACAGAGTTAATGTGATTCAGGCATGTCAGCAACAGGCAGTGGACGGCTCGGTGGTTTCCTTAGATGCAGAAAAGGCCTTTGATCGTGTCAAATGGCGGTATCTTTTTTTTCACTTTAGAACGACTTGGTTTGGGCAATAATTTTATTAGGTGGGTGAAGGTTCTTTATAATGATCCTTTGGCTGTGATTCTCACTAATGGTGTTAGGTCAGATAAGTCCAGTGTTCTGAGGGGTAGCCCGCTGGGCTGCCCTTTATCACCACTACTTTTCACTCTAGTGGTCGAGCCATTGGCTGAGGCTAATCGGCGAGACCCCAAAATATCTGCTCCAGACATAGGACTAAAGTCATATAAAATTACATTGTATGCGGATGATGTTCTAATTTTCTTATCAAACCCTGCTATATAAGTGCACCACCTTATACAATGCATCAATTCATTTAGCGCCTTTTCAGGTTATAAAATCAACTTTACTAAATCAGAGGCTATGCCTCTGGGGAATCTGCAGCAGGTACCTGACACTCAGGGTGTTTTCCCCTTTAAATGGTCACAGACAGGTTTTGTTTACTTAGGCATATTTATCACAACTATGTTTGATCAATTGTTCAAAGCTAACTTTACACAGTTATTTGACAAAATCAAACAGGATTTTGAGCAATGGAGCACTCTTCCCAATTCTTGGTTTGGCCGAATATCCTTGCTCAAAGTTAACATTCTTCCTTGTCTGCTCTACCCAATACAAATGATTCCAGTCATTTTTACCCAACAAATACTTGAAAAAATAAATGGCTGGTTTGTTTCGTTCATCTGGAACAAAAAAAGACCCTGTACAGTATTAAAATGTCTAAGTTACAGCTTCCCGGTAGTCTCGGGGGTTTGGATTTTCCAGACATCAAAAAATATCAATTAAGTTCCTTTTTATCTTATGTGGTTGACTGGGTTTGCAGGGACCCCTCCTCAATTTGGCTAGACATTGAAGCTTCACAAACAAAATGCCCTCTTATTAATCTGCTTTTCCTCAATAAGATGAAACTAGTTAAGGAATATTGTCGCAATCCAAAAACAATTAATACAGTCAGGGCTTGAGGGCGTGCGACAAATTGAGGGCAATGCAGCAAAAATATCAACCTTCACTTCAATAACCGGCAGTCCAGATTTTCAGCCTGGTGTAATGGATTCTGGATTTAAACTTCGGATTTCTAAGGGTATTTTCCATCCAGGAGATAAGTTTAATGAAGGAACGATGATGTCTTTTAGTCAAATAGCACAGAAATTTAACATACCCAACAAGGATCTTTTTCGTTTCTTTCAGGTAAGAGATTATATACAGAAAAAAACATCATTGTCAACTGATTTCTATAGTTCTGACATAGAAAAGAGGGTGTTTTGTTCTAGGGGTGAAGTCTTCATTACTACTTTTTACAGCATCCTGAGGGAGTGTTCTTGTGGAGAGGCTGAGCAGCTGGGAAGGGTCTGGGAGGAAGAGCTGGGAGTAGAAATTACAGCTGAAACATGGGAAGACATCTGTGATAATGCAAAGAAGATTTCAGTTTGTAACAGAACTAAAGCATTGCAACTCAAAATTCTGCTTCGAGCCCATCTGACTCCAGATTGTCTCTTGAAATTTAAGACAGGTGTTTCTCCAATGTGCTCTAAATATAAAGTAAATACTGGAACTTTCACCCACTATTTTTAGACTTGTCCCAAACCTCAGGCATACTGGAGTAATATTTTGGGTGAAATGGAAACAATTCTGAAGATGGAGCTTGAACTGGACCCAGTGTCTTTTCTCTTAGGCTTTCCCAGCAGTCCTATTATTAATGCACATCAGAAAAAACTCCTTAACGTCCTGACTTTTTGTGCGAGGAAGAACATTTTACTTTGTTGAATATCCGATAAGGCCCCTGGACTTATTGGTTGGCATAAATTAATCATGGAATACATTCCTTTGGGCTTTTTGACATGTATGGTACACTCAAAAACAAATAGTTTTCAGAAAACATGGTAACCTTTTCTGCAGTATGCAGATGTAAACCTGTCTGCTATACTAATAAGGGCTTTTGTTTAGGATGTTGTGGTGATGTCTATATTTTGATGGAAGTGTTCTGATAACTGATATCTGTGAGGGGAAGAAATGTAAATGTAAATGTATCTGGAAATTGGAAGTTTTGTTATGCTGAGCAAAAAAAATTAAATTAAAAAAACTCCTCTCAAAAATCATCTGAGCTGGAAGGTTTCTTGAGTGTTTTTAATAAAAAAAAACTTTTTGAAAAGATATTGCTGTTTGAAGGACAAGTAAAGAGTGGACGTAGATGGGTGTCTTTCTACCATGTGTGCTATAAGGTGAAATCCATATTAACCCGTATAGGAAATGATAGCAGCTTATGAACAGGAAGTGATGTTTGTACTAAATGAACCTGCATACAAAACGAATAGCGCCTCTAGAGGCAGAACACTGAATAACGAATGTACAAAAGGTAAGCATTGCTTTTCAGTAAATGAAAATCAAAACCTGTACATGCTTGAGATCAAAATAGAAATATTCAGCAAGTCAGGCAGCATCTGTGGAAAGATACACAGAGTTAACATTTCATTTAGGTATTGTGAGGATTATAGTCAGCTCTGCAAGCTTTGTGCATAAAAAAGCCTTTCATCCATTAGCTCTGCTATTGTTTGGACGATGCTCAGTAAGTCTGGGGAATGAGTCTGAGATTCATTTAAGGATGTATCAGGATCTTGAGGCTGGATTGAGTTGGCAGAGCTTGTGTGAGGTTGGGTGATACGAGGAAGAGTGACCAGCTGGTAGAAGGAAGTGAGGTCAAATTCAAGATCGAGCCAAGTGGGTAAAGGTCCTTGAAGAAGACATCAGTGTGTGTAGGACAATGGTGTTCGATGTAAGAATAAAGAATACAGTAGAAATCCTACCTATGCAAGTCTTATATGCAAAGAGAATTCAGAATCTGTTTGATATCCTACTTGTTTAGTAACTGGGTTTTTGACTAAAAGAATCCTTTGAAAGTATTTCTAGCCCCCTAACTCTTACATTCTAGCTGGCTGATGGTGTAGTGGCAAAGTGGCTGGTGGTGACTTCAGGGCAAATGGTCCCAGGTTCGAATCCAGCCGGCTCCTTACATGCTTTCTATCTGTGCTGGGTTGAGCTTTGAGCTAGCAGCTTAGCCCTGTAAAAAACTGACAACAGTACTAAAGAAATGACAAGGTTGCCACCTGGTGCACTACTAGGCGTGGTAAGGAACAACAATACAAACTCTTACATTCTAATCGTGTTGTAATAATAGTTAACATACCTTTAGCCTTAATACTTGCTTTATGCCTTTTATCTAATCCTCTACAGTTTTGTGTAGGAACTATCTAAATTTCATTGAGTCAAAATATTTTCTAGTTTCTTAATGTTTCTGCCAAAAATATTCAGCTTTTCTTTTAAAGTGGAAGATTTTACACCTGAATATTACAGTCCATCTTCCAGCTTATTGCCTGATTATTTAATTAATTTGTATCCAATTACAAAATGTTCATATCTTTCTTTTCCATTTATCTTTGTACTATTAGCAAGTTTGATATACCATCATCGCCCACGCTTTCAAATCATTAAAATGGATGGCTGAATTCAAAAGAAAAGTTAGTCTGTTAGGTCTTGAGTTTTCTTTCCATTAACAAATTGCCAATAATACTAATATATTAATCCCAAATCTGGCAAGCATTAACTTCATGAACAATGTGCTTTGTTCCAATTTATCAAATGTCTGAAAAATCCTAATTTACTATACTCATTGATCCTTCCTTATTTGTCCTGTCCATTAAATTCTAATAGATTGTTCAGACTCTATTTCTCTTCCATAAAAGTACATCAATTCTGCCTCAATGTACTGTGATTTCCAAATAGCCTGTTGTGAAACTTATCATTTTCCTTATTGTTCAGATTGGAGGAACTGGCCTAGAGTTTACTCTTTACCATCTTTTCTTGAGCGTTTAATTAAGCGGTAATTGTTTAATTCTCCAATCACACGGACACTTGCAGAGATCTGAAAGTTCAAAACAGGTGCATTTAATATTTATTTATGTGTGGAATAGGCCCTTCTGGCCACACCACTCTAAATCCCCCAATTTAACCCAAGCCTAATCATAGGACAAAATTGCAATGACCAAATAACCTACCAACTAGGACATTGGACTGAGAGAGGAAACCGGAGGTCTCAGAGGAAACCCATGGGGTCATGGGGAGAACGTACAAATTCCTTACAGGCAGCGGCAGGAATTGAATTCGAGTTGCCTGTACTGTAAAGCACATTGCTAACCTTTATGCTACCATATATCTCAGGAATATTTTGTTTGTTAATCATCTCTATCATTTTCTTATCTCCCATTATAATTTCACCTCTGTCCATGATAAACAGACCCATGTGTATTTTTGTTATACTTTTCCTTTCTTACATACTTTCAAGTATTCTGACAAATTGTTCTTATATTTTTTGCTAATTTATTTTCAAATTCTATTTCTGCTTTATTAATTTTTGATTTTTGTTGCTGAATTTTAAAACATTTATTTCCAAACTTCAGGCTTATTTAGGCAACATGGCAAGCTTTTGCTTTCTCTCCATTTCTGTGTTCAATTTCTTTTATCTGATTTGATCCGGTACTTTTCCAGCGAAGTTTATATTCCTCACAGAGAAGTATCTTAGTCAACAGTTATATCTTCACACAGTTTCATCTAATTACAAAATCTATCTCTGAAAGTCATCTCATACATCCATTGGTTGTTTTGTTTGAATTAAAATGGCCTAGTTTCAGATTTAACTACATCACTCTCAAACTCAATATGACATTTTCCCATATTATGAGCACACTACCCAGGTGATTCCTTTAATGTATCTCAGTAATGAATTCATTTCTGACTTCTCATGATTTTCTCCTATTATGTACATTTCTTTGCAGCTACTTTTTATGATTCTGATTTGCCCAGTTTTTATGAAATTCCAAGTGTCCAATTGTTCTTGCATTCTACAATTCTTGGATTGTATTGATTTAGACTATGTCAAACAGTTTGATCCATGACTTATAGACAATGCTTTCTGCTTTTTTATTACCTTTATCAAGCCATTCCTCTTCATGGGAAATTAACAGTTTCTAGTTCAAGATGTTTTTCACCAAACTCCATTTTCTTATTCCATCCTTGATGAACATAACTACCCTCCTTTCTAGCTTTGCCCTTCTTTCTGTGAAGTTGAATACTTTATTCCCAAGAACGCACACAAAGAATCATAGTTTAGTAACAATTTCTAAACCAAGTTAATTTGTCACTACTTGTGTTATTAATTCATCAATCTAGTTATGAATTTTCACGTATTTAACTTCTTTTTACTGATGTGGTCTGTGTTGCTATTGTCCTGTCTAACACATTATCTTCAACAACTTCCACCATTCCAAATTTCCAAAAGAACTCTGCCACTAAACATACCTTTACCTCCCTACTTCTTGGCTTTCTGTAGGGATCACACCCTCCATGATTCCCTTGCCCATTCATCCCTCCCCACTAATGTCCCTCCAGACACTCATTCCTGCAATCAGCCTAAGTGCTACACCTGCCCATATGCCTCCTCCTTCATCCCCATTCACGGCCGCAAACAGTCCTTCCAGATGAGGTGACACTTCACCTGCAAATCTGCTGGGGTCATCTATTGTGTCTGTTGCCCCCGATGCAGCCTCCTCTACATTGCTGAGATCTGTCATAAATTGGAGGAATGCTTCGTCGAGCACCTCTGCTCCATCCACCAGAAGACTTCCCGGTGACCAAGTTTTGTGTGTGGTGATATTAATTTCAATTCCCATTCTTGTTCTGACTTGTTGATCCATGGCCTTCTCGCGAGTCAAGATGAAGCCACCCTTACAATGAAATCAAATCATCATCATTCAACCATACATGGATACAGCCAAATGAAACAATGCTCCTCTGGGGCTAAGGTGCAAGACATACACAGCACATTCTAAATAGCCAGCAAGAAAAGGTCATGCAAAAAAAAACTACATATACAGTCCAAGACACTGAGTGACATGTCCCACAAATTGATGATACAATTCCCGGCAATCCTGCCTGTCATATCACTGATTGAACACTGGAGGGCAGCACCAATGGGAAAGGACAGACCCCAGCAGAGCATGGGTGCCATGCTACACCTCCTCTGGCATCTCCTCACCTGGACTGCAGGAGCAGGCAAGCCTGCTGCTTGAGGCCTAGACCCCACTACAACTGAGACCATGCAGCTCCCACACTGCCTGTCTCATCACCAAACAAGGGAAACAGGCTTGCTGCATCTTACATTATCACTGTCCGACGGGGTCTTGTGATTGCAAGAGAAATGTCCAAGACAGTCACTCACAGTTACACTGCACGCCACCTTCACACACCAACTCCAATGCCTTCAAGTAGTAGACAGCAGCATGGTCTGCACCCAGGTCAGTTCCTCTGAACCCAGTCGGCCCCTCTCACCCATTAGCCAGCTCCTCCAACCCACCAGCTGGTTCCCCTCCAATCCACCTGCTCCGTCCTTCTTTAAAACACTGGTCAGCTCCTCATCCGATCTGCCAGGCTGCTCCTTCTACACTCCAGCCAGCTACTCTGATCAACGGACTGCTCATTGATATGGTAGACCTGCAGCACCCAAAGTTCTTTGGGTCCAGTATAGTCTTATGATCATAAAAAAGAGATTTAACAAAGAAAAAAAAACATATTTTTGGTTGTCCTCTAAGAGGCCACTGGGTCCGAAAGCACCACCGCCTTTTTGGAAGTGCTTTATATTCCATCTGGTTACCCTACAATCTGATGGCATGATGGATTTCCCTTTCCAGTGAACAAACTCACCCTCACCCCCATCCTCTATTCCCTTCTCTGTTCACTTCTTCTCATCTGCCTATTACATCGTCCAGATCCTCTCCTCCTTTCCTTCCCCCATTGTCCACTCTCTGCTCCTATCAGATTCTTTCTTCTCCAGCCCATGACCTATCCCACCCACCAGGGCTTCACCTATCACCTCCCAGCTAACCTCAGTCACCTCCCCCACCTTTTTATTCAGGCATCTTCCCCCTTCCTTTCCAGTCCTGAAGAGTCTTGGCCTGAAACGTCAACTGTCTACTTCGTTTCCATGGATGCTGCCTGACCTGCAGAGTTCCTTCAGTGATTTGTGTGTGTTGCTTTGTCCTGTCAATGCTGTTAAACATTTTCAGAATAGAATATATCCTCTTTGTCTGACCTAAGAGTACAATCTGAATTCATGATAGTTGACTTCAATGGAATTCGTTTATCTGAAATGGAGTTTAATGTGCATGTGTATCCTGTTGCATTCTTATCTCTTACCACAGAATGAATTTCTTCTTTGGTTTTCACCTCAGTCTGTTTAATCTTACCTGTTGTAGAGATATTATTGTTTCCGTAGATTTCTAAACTTATACTAAATTGAAACTTTCTTTTATGGTACTTCAAAGCTTGATATTTCAGTACTATTTTTTGATAAGCTAAATCATGCACTGAAATTTCAGTTTCAATTAATCACTGATTTGGAGTTCTCTTGCTCAGTTTCAGTAAGTTCTAAACTTTATACTCCATTAGAATTATGTTCTGTTTCATAGCTTGAAATGTGAGAAATGTCCTGCCTGGGCATGATAAAAGTATATGATGCAATGGAAATGCTTAGACAGGAAAATATTGGCAGTTGCAGCAGAAGAATAGACATATTAAAAAAAATAATCCGTTCACACTCTAGTCGGGTCATTGAAGTGATTTCCCATGGATTTCAAGTTACCAATCTAAGAATTCACAGGTTTTGCCAATTCTTGTTGCTGCTTTAAAAACTCCATGGAATAGAAACCGAATGTCCCTCTAGGAGATCCTGGAACTTTTGGCGAGTTGATGTTTAACGTTCACATTTTTCCAGTATGCTTGCTCGTGAGCTATCCATGCAGAGATTTCAGTACCCTGATAACTTGATAATATGACTGCAACTTCCCACCAAGATGTGCAGCAACATGTTAAAGAGTATGTAACGTATACTGGAGAATTTACTCTACAATTCTGTCTACTGGCCATGACCAGCAGGATTGGGTAGGGAGTTTGCTACTGAAATGTCAATAAGTCCCAGAAGATAAAATGATTGCATTGTAGTAATTATAACTCCTACTAACATTCCTGCCAGTTAAAATCCACCCTTGCGTAATATTCTTTCAAAATAACTCAATGACCTGGCCTGTTGCCACCATTTTTCAACAAATACCAATTAATACGTGTGATCAGCCTCAATATGATAAAACTATTTATTGATAACATAGTTCAACACACATTATTAAAATAAGTTTGAAAGATTATCACATTGCACATTGTAATCAGATATAATTTCTGAGCAATATGATTTATTTAAACATTAAATTCATGCTGTGATTTAAAGGAATTAATTAAAAACACATCTTTTTAGATTAATGATTTTCTTTTTTTAATTGTCATCAAAACTTAAAGCAATTTTTTTCAAGATATATCACTACCCTCAGCATTGATCAACTGAATTTTAAATGTAATTACAAATTCAAGGAAAATTTGCAACATTCTAGTGTTGTAGCATAAATTCTACTTTACAAAACTTTAAACTTAACCTTCTTCTGCAGCTGCATTTAGAATTTAGAATTTCACATTTAAACTTTTTGTGTAATGAGACAGGAGTATTTGCATATAAATAAACATCACAGCAAGAAAGAATATTTGAATAATGAAATGTGAAAAATAGGAATTAATTTCAAAGTATGGAGAAAGAAATGCCTCAGATTTTTTCAAATGTACTGAATCATTCATCAAATGAAGGTTTCTGATTTAGGAAAACAGTTATTTTTATAAATGGCAAGATCTTATGGATATTAAGAAGATCAAGTAGATTTTCAAAAAATATTCTCTATTATTGCTATATTAAAATATCATTGAATAGTTCAGAAGTGCCAAATAATTTCTGTACATTAGGACTGGTATTTTAAATTGTTACCTCACTGTAATAGTTCAGGGAAGCTATTTTTAGTAATGCTTTCATATAAAGGAAGCAGCACCACTTCCTTTACTTCCAATACTTCCTACTTGCATTTTGTGCAGCTGCCACTTTAGTAACACAGCAAGTTATCGTTTTTAACATACCACCATAATCAGGTGAGCTTGCCCAATGTGTAGACTGAGTTCTCCTTCGGGGAGAGGCCCCTTGCCATATATAGCAATACTGCAAAAAGCATCCTGCCATCCCTAGAAACAAGGTGAAAGTTCTAACACTTCAGTCACCTCCTCAAATATCTGGCCAGGCATAAGCATAAAGGAATTCTCAAGCCCATCCATGTTGGATAGTATGGAACATGGATCTCCCCATTCAGTCACAAACATTAACTCAAGATGAGTAAGGAAGCATAAGAACATAAGAAATAAGAGCAGGAGTAGGCCATCCGGCCCATTGAGCCTGCCCCGCAGTTCGATAAGATCATGGCTGATCTGTCTGTAACCTCAGCCCCATCTATCTGCCTTTTCCCCATAACCCTTAATTTCCCCAACTATGTAAAAAATCTTAAATATGTACCTTAAGTATATTTAGTGAAGAAGCCTCAATTGAATCCCTGGGCAGAGAATTCCACAGATTCAACACTCTCTGGGAAAACAGTTTCTCCTCATCTCCATCCTAAATCTTCTCCCCTGAATCCTGAGGCTACGTCCCCTAGTTCTAGTCTCACCTACCAATGGAAACAACTTCTATCTTATCCATCCCTTACAAAATTTTGTATGTTTCTGTAAGATCCCCTCTCATTCTTCTGAATTCCAGAGAGTATAGTCTCAGGAGACTCAATCTCTCCTCATAGGTTAACCCCTTCATCTCTGGAATCAACCTGTTGAACCTCTTTTGCACTGCCTCCAAAGCCAGTATATCCTTCCTCAAGTATGGAGACCAGAACTGCACTCAGTACTCCAGGTGCGACCTCAACAGTACCCTGTATAGTTGCAGCATGACCTCCCTGCTCTTGAATTCAATCCCTCTAGCAATGAAGGCCAACATTCCTTTTGCCTTCTTAATATCCTGTCGTACCTGTAAGAAGCTTTTCGTGATTCATGAACAAGCACTGCCAAGTCCCTCTGCACAACAGCATGCTGCAATCTTTCACCATTTAAATAATAATCTGCTCTTCTATTATTCCTTCCAAAGTGGATGATCTCATATTTACCAGCATTGTATTCCATCTGCCAGACCTTGGCCCACTCAACCTATCTATATCCCTCCGCAGACTCTCCACATTCTCTGTACAATTTGCTTTTCCACTCAGTTTAGTGTCATCAGCAAATTTTGCTATGATACACTCAGTCCCCTCTTCCAAATCATCAATGTAAATGGCAAACAACTGCGGGCCCAGCACCGGCCCCTGCGGCACCCCACTCACCACTGACTGCCAACTGGAGAAACACCCATTTATACCAACTCTCTGTCTTCTATTGGTTAACCAATCCACTAGCCATGCCAATACACTTCCTCCAATTCCATGCATCCGTATCTTATTTATAAGTCTCTTGTGTGGCACCTTATCAAACGCTTACTGGTAATCCAAGTATACGACATCCACCTGTACCCCTCTATCCACTGCAACCATTATGTCCTCAAAGAACTCTAGTAAGTTTATCAAACAGGACCTGCCCTTTCTGAATCCATGCTGCATCTGTCTAATGGAACCACTCTTTTTTAAATGTTTCAGTATTTCTTCCTTAATGACAGCATCAAACATCTTCTTGACTACAAATGTTAAGATAACTGGCCTATAGTTGCCCGTCTTTTGCCTACATCCTTTTTAAAAAAGTGGCATGCCATTTGCTGTTTTCCAATCTGCCGGGACCTGCCCAGAGTCTAGAGAGTTTTGGTAAATGATTACCAACGCATCTACTATAACCTCCACCAATTCCCTCAGCACCCTGGGATTCATCCCATCAGGACCGGGGGATTTATCTACCTTCAGGCCCTCTAGTTTGCTCATCACTATCTCTTTAGTGACAGTGATTTTATTGAGGTCCTCACCTCCCATTTCGTCTATAACATCATTCTTTGGCATATTAGACGTGTCCTCCACCATGAAGGTCGACACAAAATAGTCATTCAATGCCTCAGCCATTTCCTTATCACCCAATATCAATTTCCTCTTCTTGTCTTCCAAGGGACCTACGTTGACTTTAGTCACCCTCTTCCGCTTTATATATTTATAAAAACTTTTGCTATCTGTGTTTATACTTTGTGCTAATTTACTTTCATACTCTATCTTCCCTTTCCTTATTTCTTGTTTAGTTGTTCTTTGTTGCTTTTTAAAGTTTTCCCAATCCTCCAGTCTCCAACTACTCTTTGCGACTTTGTACAAATGAGCTTTTAATTTGATACTATCTTTTATTTCCCTATTTATCCAAGGCTGGCTCTCCCCACACTTACTGTCCTTACTTTTGACTGGAAAACACTTTTGTTGAGCATTGTGAAAAATCTCTTTGAAAGTATTCCACTTCCTCAACTGGCCTAACAAATAGCCTGTGCTCCCAATCCACATTAGCCAACTCCTCCCTCATCCCTTTGTAGTCTCCCTTGTTCAAGCATAATACACTAGTTTTAGATCTAACTATTTCATCCTCCACGTGTATGCGAAAGTCAGTCATACTATGATCGCTCTTTCCAAGAGGATCCCTGACAACAAGATTGTTAATCTTACCTGTCTCATTTCACAGGACTAGATCTAAGATAGTATATTCCCTTGTAGGTTCACCAACATGCTGCTCAAGAAAGCCATCACGGATACATTCTATGAAGTCCTCCTCAAGACTTCCTTGACCAACCTGGTTCACCCAATCTATGTGGAAGTGAAAATCCCCAATGACAACTGCCGTTCCATTCTTACAAGCTTCAGTTATTTCTTGGTTAATCGCCTCTGCCATTGCAATATTTTTATTAGGTGGCCTATAGACAACTCCCATCAGTGATTTTTTTTCCCTTTACTATTCTTATACCCAGATGGACTCAACATTCTGCTCCGTAGATCTTGTATGGTTTCTCACAATCGCCCTGATCTCATCTCTAATCAAGAGCGCCACCCACTTCCTCTGCTTTCCTGCCTATCTTCCCGTATTACCTGATACCCTTGGATATTTAGATCCCAGTCAGCTCCACCTTGCAACCAGGTTTCTGTAATTGTATGCCTTGGTACTGATCTGTGCCACAAGTTCACTAACCTTGTTTCTAATACTACCTCCATTTAGATAAAATGCCCTTATACTCATTGTCCTTTTAGAATCTAGTGACCTATGCGATTTTTTGCTTTTTACTTTTAAGCACTCTACTCTTACTTCCTTCTTCACTGACTCTAACGTTGGTGTCTGCATCACTTCCCCCGTCTTTTCTATGTCAGTTCCCATCCCCCTGCATGGCAAGGTATCTGAAACAAAGAACCAGGTTTAGTATCACCGGCATGAAGGATGTTGTGAAATTTGTTGTTCTGTGGCAGGAGTCTGGTGCCATACATACAAATAAATAAACAATACAGAAAAATACTGTATATATATTAAATTAAATAAAATAAGTAGTGCAAAGATAGCAAAAAAAGAAAAGAATTGAGGTAGTGTACATGGATTTATTGTCTATTTAGAAATCTGATGCCAATAGGGAAGAAGCTATTCCTAAAACATTGAGTTCTTTACACTCCTGTACCTCCTCCTTGGTGGTAACGATGAGAAGAGGGCAGGTCCAGGCTAATGGGGGTCTATCATGATGGATTCAGCCTTTTTCGAGCATTGCTTTTTCTCAGTGCTGGGGAGGACAGTGCCCGTGGTGGAGCTGGCTAGGTTTGCAACTTTCTCTAATCCTGTGCAGTGGCTGCTCCATACCAGACGGTGATGTAACCAGTTAGGATCCCTTCACAGTACATCTGTAGAAATTGGCGAGTTTCTTTGGTGATATACCAAGTCTCTTCAAATTCCTGATGAAATATAGCTGCTGCCTTGCCTCCTTTCTAATCGCATCAATATGTTCGGCACAGGACGGATCTTCAGAGATGTTGACACTCAGGAACTTGAAACTGCTCACTCTTTTCACTGATGATCCCTCGATGATGACTGGTGTGTGCTACCTCGGCTTCCCATTGCTGACGTCTACTTACTGACATTGAGGGCAAGGTTGTTTTGCAACACCACTTCACCAGTTGATCTGTCTTGCTCCTCATCACCGTTTGAAATTCTGCCAACAGTAGTTGTGTCGTCAGCAAATGTATAGATGCTATCTGAGCTGGGCCTAGCCACACAGTCGTAGTGCAGAGAGAGTAGAGCAGTGAACTAAACACTCTTCCTTGAGGTGTGCCAGGGCTGATTGTCCACGAGGAGGGAGATGTTATTTCCGACCCTAACCAACTATGGCCTCCTGGTGAGGAAGTCAAGGATCCAGTTGCAGAGTGAGATACAGAGGCTCAGGTTTTGGAGCTTATTGATTAGAACTGAGGGTATGATTGTATTGAACATTGAGCTGTAATCAATAAACAGCAGCCTGATCCGGGTGTTACTCTTATCCAGGTGATCCAAGCCGAGTGGAGAGTCAATGAGATTGTACCTGCTGTGACCCATTATGGCAATGGGCTAATTGTGGTGAGTCCAGGTTCTTGCTTGGGCAGGAGTTGATTCTGGCCATGACCAACCCCTCAATGCATTTCGTCACAGCAGATGTAAATGCTACTGGGTGATAGTCATTGAGGCAGCTCACCCTGTTCTTCTTGGGGGGGGGGGGGGAGGCACACATTCTGGCTGACTAGACTGAATACAGGAGAAGCAAAGGAAGGTAACTGGTTCTTTAACTGGTTCTGCTATTACTTCCATTATTCATCAGGTGATATCTTTGTTAAAAGTTCTATCAAGGTGTGGATGGTGATCATTCAAATCTCCAGCAGAGACTGTTGTCACAAGAAAACAAAGGAATACCACCCATGAACAGATTGTTGCTCTGCATAAACATAGAGATGCCAGGAGGTGACAGTTAGTCATCAGTGGGAACAATACTACGGTTCTGGGAGAACTAAGAGTTGACTTTAAAAGAAATACTAATCCTCGGAGAGCAAATAGATGCTCTGTCATGGAATGGTCATGGGGCTTGATATGGTTTTGTGGATACGGTGGCAGATATATGATCTGGCTCTGGAGGGAAAAACACTAGGATATTGTGGTGCAAATTTTTGGAAAGCAGGCTAATATGGTCCATGTTTATTTTCCATCCCTTAATTGTTCTTGTGAAAGTGATGGGGAGCAAACTTAAACAAGAAAAAATCTGCAGATGTTGGAAATCTGAGCAACACACACAAAATGCTGGATGAACTCAGCAGGCCAGGCAGCATCTAAGAAAAGAGTACAGTCGATGTTTTGGGCTGAAACCCTTTGGCAGGACTGAACAGCAAACTTCTTTGAACAGCTATGAAGATGGCACCAAAGGCTTTTGCAGATCTGGGCAACTTCTTGCAGTTTGGACAAGGAGGTAACATGAGAGAGGGAAAAGGGGATAGGAAGTGGTGAAATGGTGGGTGGGGGGAGGATTACTGGAAGTTAGAGAAATTAATGTTCATGCCATCAGGTTGGAGGCTACCCAAATGGAATGCAAGGTGTTGGTCCTCTGACTCAAGCATGACCTCATAATGACAGTGGAGGAGGCCATGGATGGACATATCAGAATGAGAATGGGAAGTGGAGTTAAAATGGGTGGCCACTGGGAAATCCCTCTTGTTCTGGCGGATGGTGATTTGATTACTACCATCTTGATTTGTGTACAATATAATTGCAACCATGTTCTGTTTTCCCTTAGTTGCCCATTGTCCCTTGATTTCACACTTAGTCCAATGATACTCAATGTCAAGGGCAATCACAATCAGACCACCTCTGGAATTTAGCTCTCTGGTCCACATGTAGATGCCACAGCTGTGATTGGAAAATCCAAAGCTGGTTATTGCTGAGAAGACTTTAATGAGTAAGTTCTGCTTGTTCACATTCTCATTGACACTTCCCATCGACATCATCATGAGTAGGTATAATTGAATGTATCCTTTTTTTGAGCAGAATGATGGGTACATGCTATTGTTGGAACTGTTTTGAAGCAACCAGGTTAATGCCACAGCAAGGCTGAAAGCTTGGGTCCTCAGTTCCATGTCTGGTCATATCCTTTGATGTATCAAGTGCTCTTGGCCATTTCTTAATATCCTGTGCAGTGAAACAAATTGACTGAGGACTGGCTTCCGTGTGAATGCTGATCCCAGGAGGAAGTTGAGATGGATAATCCACTTGGCACTCTGGTCTCAATTGCTTCAACATTGTCATTTGCACATATTATTAGGAAGTAAAAATGATATTTAGATAGAAAAAAATTGTTTAGTCTTAAATGAATTAAAGTGATATTGTTTAGACACTGCAGAGCACTTTAACAAGCTATGAAATTACATTAATTGGTAAATTACCTCCTAATTCAGATAATTAAATATCAGTGAAAGTTTAAAGAGCAATAATGATCATCTGAAATTACTGAGATGCAACAGACAATTGCCTCTCTCTTTCCCCTGAGGAAAAGAGAAGCCTTAGTTTTCGTTAAACTGAGTCATAAATGTTCCGAGTATTCACTGACGTCAGTGTACATTGCTGGTTAATCTCGTCACATGATCAGATACCCTGATAACATTCCGAACAGACGAATGGTGAGTCAGTATCATACCTGTCTTAAGGGTGCAAGCACAATGAGAGGAGTGAATCAGAGGTGGCTCCTCACAGTTAAAAATGAAGCAATGGGAAATTGAACCTTATAGGGAATTAAGAGCAAGAGTAGGCTGGCAGGCTCTTTAAACACGCCTCAGTATTTAATATGACCATGCCTGATCTACGTTGGTCTCAACTGCTCCGCTGTGTTGTTTCTCTATAGTTAACTATTCCTTGGTCTATCAAATAGTTATCCACCTCCACTTTAAATACTTCTAATCATCAGGCTCCCGCCACCTGGGACAGACAATTCCAAAGATTTGTTGCTCTGTGTGAGAAGGAATTTTTATGATCTCAGTTTTAAATGACCAGGCTCTTAACTTGTATTTAGAGTATGTCCCCTTATTCGAGACTCTCCCACCAGTGAAGACATTTCAACATCTACCCTATCACCTCCCCCCCCCCCCCCCCAGCCCCCAGGATCTTGTATGTTTGAGTAAGGTCACTCCTCATTCTTCACCACTCCAATAAATACAGGCCCAAACGATTTAGGTTCTCTTAGTAGGACAAGAGAGATGATAGATAGCTCTCCTCCCAGGAATTAGCTTAGTTTGTCCCATCAATATGTGGATTAAATTCTCCCCTGATAATTGTAGTTTCCTTCAGCCCTTGATATTTCTCCATTTATGCTCTAACCTTCAGAGAGGCCACATTTTGGGGTCTATAAACTCTGCTATTCAGGATTTCAACCCAAATCAACACCATGTCACTATCCACTGTCTTTATATCATTATTCAGTCCTTCACTGGTACATTGATTGATTAATAATGCTACCCCATCTCCTTTCTCCTTTGGCTTGTCCTTTGGGAACAGTATATAATGTGGAATATTGAGCAGCCTGTCCTAGTCACCCTGAAACTAAGTTTTAGTTACAGCTATGTTTCTATCTGTGCATTCAACTCATCTATCTTGTGAATGTCACATGCATTCAAATGAAGAACATTAATCATTGATATTTTAGAATTATTGGACCTTCTCTTGCTGTATATTTTCATCTGTATCTCTGTCCTGGCCTATGACAGACATTTTCTCCCTCTCTATCCTGCTGTTTCATTTGTTTCTCATTTTTAAACCTTCCGTTTCTGAAGCTCTGCCTCTTCCTGGTCAGTTTAAAGCCCTATTCATAACCCAAGCTGTGCATTTCACCAGGACTCTGCTCCCAGAACAATTCAGATAGAGTCCATCCCACTGGGTCAGCTAATCATAAATGCAGGATATTCTGCTGATGCTGGAAATCCAGAGCAACACACACTAACTGCTAGAGGAACTCAGCAGATCAGACAACATCTATGGAAATGTATAAACAGTCGACATTTCAAGTCGAGATCCTTCACCGGGACTGGGAAAACGGGGGAGATGCCAGAATAAAAAGGTGGAGGAGGGAAGGAGAGCAAGCTAGAAGATGATAGGTGAAGCTAGGTGGGTGGGAAAATGCTGGAGGAGAAGAAATCTGATAGGAGATGAGAGAGAACCATAGGGGAAAGGGAAGAAGGAGGGGCAGGTGATAGGCAGGTGAAGAGAAGAGGTAAAAGGCTAGAGTGAGAAATAGAAGAAGAGGAAAGGGGGAGTGTAAAATTTAAAAAAAATTACCAAAAGGAGAAATTAATGTTTAGATTCTTTGTTTAAAAATTGTGATGCAGCTCGTGCTCATGCACATTTTCAGTGTGCTTGATATTTTTAAAATAACACAAATGCACAACACAACGGCATATTAAAAAATCTGGTTTGCTTTGGCTTAAACCCTGAGACGAGTGCACTTTGGACCGATGTGACATAATTCAACCAGAAAGGCTGTAAAACTGAATTGCGTAAGGATCAACTTTCATTCTATGGAACTTAATGCAGAAAGATAACATCACTGGGCAAGAACTGGAAGTTCCAATGCTTACAATCTCTTGTATCTCCGGGAACTAAAAGTTACAGAGTCATGGAAAAGTACAGCACAGAAATAGGCCCTTCAGTTCATCTAGTCCATGCTGAACCACTGAAACTGCCTGGTCCCATTGACCCGCACCTGGACCATAGCACTCCATATTCCTCCCATCCATGTACTAATCCAAACTTTTCATAAACATTGAAACTGAGCTCTCATTCTCATGACCCTCTGAGTGAAGAAGTTTCACCTCATGTTCCCATTAAACTTTTCACCTTTCATCTTAAACCCATGACCTCTAATTGGAGTCCCACTCAAACTCAGTGGAAAAAGCCTGCTTGCATTTACCCTATCTATACCCCTCATAATTTTGTGTATCTCTATCAAATCTCTCCTTAATCTCCTATGTTCCAAGGCATAAAGATCTGATCTATTCAATCTTTCCTTATAACTCAGGCCCTTCAGTCCGTGCAACATCGTTGTAAATTTTCTCTGTACTCTTTCAACTTTATTTACATCTTACCTGTAGGTAAGGTGATGAAAACTATACACAATACTCTAAGTTTGGTCACACCAGTCTCATACAACTTCAACAGAACATCCCAACTCCTGTTCTCAATATATTGATTTATGCAGGCCAATGTGCCAAAAGCTTTCTGTACAAACCTATCTACCCATGCCACCACTTTCAATGAATTGTGGATCTGAATTCCCAGATCTCTTTCTTCTACCACACTTCTGAATGCCCTACCATTCACTGTTTGAGACCTATCCTAGTTGGTCCTACTGAAGCACCCTTGTTTGCATTAAATTCCATCCGCTATTTTTCAGACCATCTTTCCAGCTGTTCAAGATCCTAATGCAAGCCGAGATAGCCTTCCCCGCTGTCCACTACACCTCTCAATCTTGCTTTCATCTGCATATTTGTTGATTCCATTAACCATATTATCATCCAGATCATTGATATAGATGACGAACAACAACAGACCCAGCACCGATCCTTGTAGCTCTCCATGAGTCACAGGCCTCCAGTCGGAGAGGCAACCATATACTACCTCTCTCTGGCTTCCTCCACTGAGCCAATGTCTAATCCAATTTACTACCTCATATTGAATGCCAAAAGTGATTGGCAAATTAATTAAAATGCAATTGGATACTGGCTCAGCTGTTTCAGTCATTTCACAAAATAGGCTTGAATGACATTTTGAAGATACTAAACTGAAGCCTGCAGATATTTAATTAAGAATTTATACTGGAGAAACTATAACTCCAGTGGGAATGACATTCAAGGTAATGAAATACAACAACCAACAAGCCACATTGAGCTTGTATGTTGTGAAAACAGAAGGACCAGCATTGTGAGGGAATCATTGGCTGAGACAACTACAACTTGATTGGACATCCATTCAGTATTTGCATGCCACATCCTCTGTAATGAAGCCAATTGAAAGTGAATTAAAAATGGTACTAGATGATGCCACAGCGGTCTCCATGCCGAACACCATGTACCATTGCTCAACAGAGTCTTTGGTTGGAAATCATGTTGGACCAAAGAAGAACCTTGCTGCTCAGAGAAAGTATGGAAGTGACAAAAGCAGTGGTATGACTACAACAGTTTCTTCAGGCAACTTATCTGAGAAAGCTTCTGAAATGTTAACCAGGCAGTTACTTGTGAAATGTGGCTTGGTTTTAAGCTAGAAGAGAGTTTGAGGACCTTCCGGAAAGTTGCAAGCATTCGGCTTTTGTGAGTACAAAGTACAAGAAACTACTCTGTGTGCATTAAGTTTATTGCATGAACTTCAGGTAGGAGACAATAAGCTGCTTGTAAATGTAGATGCAAAGACCAAAGCCCAGTCGGATGAATGGAAGGTGAAAAAGGAAGGAGTGAATTTTTGTTCTATGAGGCCTTTTGTCTCACCAGGCAGCAACCTTGCCATTTCTTTGGCATTTTTGTCTTTTTTTTTTTACAGTGTTATGTTGTTAACTTAAAGCTCGACCCAGCAAGGATGGAAAGCATGAATGGATCACTCACTTTGAAGTCCGGTGCGAATGCCACTGCACCACCGGTGGCTAAAAGGAGTCAATGGAGATACAAAAACAGAGGATTCATCAGATTATGTTGTTGATGAGGAAACAAAGAGGAGAGATCAGATCCTAAAAGGAGCAAAGAAGGATTCATAAGAGAATACTCCCATGAACTAAATGGACCTTCCCAAGATCAAGATGTACAAACTAAAAGGAAAAAGAGATAAGAGATGGAGAGAAAGAATGTGAATGAGAAAGAGAGAGGGAGCATGAGAAAGAAAAAGAAAGGGATTGAAGTATATCCAGAGAAAGAAAAGGAAAAGAAAGGTGTCCGGAGCTGTCAGAACACAAGTCTCACCTGCCAAGAGTGTGATTCCCTCTTGTCAGGAAATACTTTATCCCTCAAGAGTAAGAAATCCTCCATAGTGTTTAAATCTTTAAGCCTGAATGGGACAGCCTAAAATTTGCTATGCTGTGTATGTCTATATACAGAGTGGCATGGGATTATCTCATCAACCACTCACCAGAATAAGCCTTTGAATTAACACTTTAAACATGAGTGTATTTTTTTAAATTAATTAACCCTTTTTTTAACCGTATTTCCAAAATAAAAGATTTTGATGGGTGTTCAATGGAACTGAGGTGAGTAGAAGAAATTAAGTTTGAAAGCAAAACCCATACACTTTCATTTACAAAAGAAGTTGACAATAATTTATCATTAGCTGGCTTTAATATTGTTTCTTTATCTATTTGAAATATTGAGTGATATATTTACTTGACTAAGAAATTGAACTATTCCTCATGGACATTGTACAGAATATTTTGGAGTATTTGATGTACAAAATACAGGTGTTAAAAGCAGCATTCCAGACAATGTATCATTCCTTCAATTATGTTGCTAAGTGTCAGCCGAAATGATGTATTAAATTCTTAACTTTAATAATAAAGATATTTTTCACTGATTAATATTAAGGACTATTAAATGCAATACTTGATCATACACATCAGATTTCTGAACATGAACACCACCTCTTCTTCTTTTGCATTTTTTACTTATTTGTTTGTTTGAAGCTTACAGTAATTTTTATGTCTTGCACCCTACTGCTGCAACAAAGCAACAAATTTCATGACATAGGGCAGTGATAATAAACCTGATTCTGATGCTGATGATGAAATTCCAAATTTTTCCCACTTCCACAGAGGGAACGTGAAAAAAGGAGTTAATTTAAACATTTAATTATTACAAGCCTTGTAATTTTAGAATATATTTTAAAGGCTGAAACAATGCATTGTAGAAAGTTGTCCACGATATTATTTCTTACAAATATAATATACAATTTTATTTGTCAGATGATTCTATGACATAAATTTAGCAAAAATTTTTGTTCTTTCTTTATTGTTATTATGAACTAAAGACACGCTTTGGAACATAAGTAGGCAAGCAGAAAGATTTTGTTTTATTTTTAATGCATTGGAAGTAACGATAAAGATGAAGCTCAATATTCTTTCAGAAACAGTGGATGTTCTTATGGAAGAGTTTGTATTGATGTCAAACAAGGAAATTCTTAATGGAAGAAGTCTTTATTTGTACTTTTATGCCAAGTTCAGATTTATAAACATTGAGTTCATCCATAAATGTTGTTCTATGTGTTCACCTTAGTGTGAGATAAAGCATTTCAATTGTTCATCAGGCCCTGTCCAATCAATTGTTTGGCCAACTTTCAAATAACGAGGAAGCATTAACGTTAAGTGAAGGATACAAATAAATGTTATTTATAAGTTCTTGAATAATATTGTTGTTAATATAGATATAATGCAACATGGTACAAATTTCATAAATATAGTATATTCAGTCCATAAATAATCCATAAATTCCATAAATATTGCAAATCCAATGTGTCCGAAGTTATATTTGAATATGTAAGATTGCTTTAAATTCAGCTTGATTATTTCATGAACTTTTTGGACCAGCACAGAGCACCAGGGGGCATCAGGCCTCAGTGCTCCAATGCAGCTGAATATCATCAATTTGATTTGTGAAAATGTATTTTACTTGTAATAATAACATGGCATTTTTGTCAGTAAAAAAATGGAACCTGCGTTGTACCAGAGTGCCTTCCTAATACTGTTTGTGCAACATTATGCTGATGAAACCTGAGTACTTAACCGACCAGCAGATTTGATTACTGGAAGAATGCCAAGTATACTGATTAAGCAGATGTATAAAATGTCCTTGAATTGAAGCTATACTTCAGTAGAAAGGAGTGATTATGCCGACTGTTTTATCAAAGCTATCACTGGCTCTTGTGCAGTGCTGGTCTCCCCTTGCTGCAAGTAAAATAAAAGTGCTTATGATTAATCCACTTTCAGTTAATTGTTGTTTGTTATAAAACATAGCGAAAAGGTACTTGACAGAACTTGAAGGTTCAAGCAAGATTGCATGTTTGGCTGCAGGAGTGGACTATACGGGTTCCGGTGACTGGCTTCTCCAAGGGAAACTCCAGCATTTGAGTGATCCCCAAAAAGTAAGTTTTTTTTATGCTCTGTGTGGCCTTTCCAACTGAATAGCAAAAATTGTGTTCTGCCCCACTCCAGTTCAATATGCTGCAATCTGTGCTACTGTCTGTCGAGTGGATCAATTTCTCTCTCTGTGATTACGAAGCTTTTGGCATGGTGACCAGTAACATATGGGTATCTATGAGTAAATTTGAATGGTAAGAGTGTCATGGACACATCAAATCCATACAATAAAAGTATCAGTGACACCTAAGAGCTGGTGTCAGGGACGCACGAGTAAAAAGAGTACCTAAGAGTGGGCAAACACGAGGAAATCTACAGATGCTAGAAACTCAAGCAACACATACAAAATGCTGAAGGAACGCAGCAGACCGGGCAGCATCTACAGGAAGAAGTACATTCGACGTTTCGGGCCGAGACCCTTCGTCAGGACTAACTGAAAGAAGAGATTTGAAAGGGGGAGGGGGAGATCCGAAATGATAGGAGAAGACAGGAGCGGGCGGGGTGAAGCTAAGAGCTGGAAAGGTGATTGACAAAAGGGATACACAGCTGGAGAGAGAGAGGATCTTGGGATGGGAGGCCTAGGGAGAAAGAAAGGGGGAGGGGAGCACCAGAGGGAGATGGAGAACAGGCAAGGAGTTATTGTGAGAGGGACAGGGAGAGAAAAAGAGAGAGAGAAAAGAGAAAAAAGGGGTGGGTAAATAAATAAATAAATAAATAGATAAGAGGGTAAGAAGGGGAGGGGGGCATTAACAGAAGCTAGAGAAATCAATGTACATTCCATGAGGTTGGAGGCTACCCAGACAGAATATAAGGTGTTGTTCCTCCAACCTGAATGTGGCTTCATCTTGACAGTAGAGGAGGCCATGGATAGACATATCAGAATGAGAATGGGACTTGGAATTAAAATGTGTGGCCACTGGGAGATCCTGCTTTCTCTAGCGGACAGAGCGTAGGTGTTCAGCTAAACGATCTCCCAGTCTGCGTTGGGTCTCACCAATATATAAAAGGCCACACCGGGAGCACTGGACACAGTATACCACACCAGCCGACTCACAGGTGAAGTGTCGCCTCACCTGGAAGGACTGTCTGGGGCCCTAAATGGTGGTGAGGGAGGAAGTGTAAGGGCAGGTGTAGCACTTGTTCTGCTTACAAGGATGAGTGCCAGGAGGGAGATCGGTGGGAAGGGATGGAGGGGACAAATGGACAAGGGAGTCACGTAGGGAGTGACCACTGCAGAAAGCAGAAAGAGGGGGGAAGGGAAAGATGTGCTTGGTGGTGGGATCACGTTGGACGTGGCGGAAGTTACGGAGAATTATATGTTGGACCTGGAGGCTGTTGGGGTGGTAGGTGAGGACAAGGGGAACCCTATCCCGAGTGGGGTGGCGGGAGGATGGGGTGAGAGCAGATGTGTGGGAAATGGGAGAGATGCGTTTGAGAGCAGAGTTGATGGTGGAGGAAGGGAAGCCCTTTTCTTTAAAAAAAGAAGACATCTCCTTCGTCCTGGAATGAAAAGCCTCATCCTGAGGGCAGATGCGGCGGAGACGGAGGAATTGTGAGAAGGGGATAGTATTTTTGCAAGAGACAGGGTGGGAAGAGGAATAGTCCAGGTAGCTGTGAGAGTCTGTAGGCTTATAGTAGATATCAGTAGATAAGCCGTCTCCACAGATGGAGACAGAAAGATCAAGAAAGGGGAGGGAGGTGTCAGAAATGGACCGGGTAAATTTGAGGGCAGGGTGAAAGTTGGAGGTAAAGTCAATGAAGTCAACAAGCTCAGCATGCGTGCAGGAGACAGCGCCAATGCAGTCGTCGATGTAGTGAAGGAAAAGTGGGGGACGGATACCTGTATTGGCTTGAAACATGGACTGTTCCACAAAGTAAACAATAAGGCAGGTATAGCTGGGACCCATATGGGTGCCTATGGCTACACCTTTGGTTTGGAGGAAGTAGGAGGAGCCAAATGAGAAATTATTAAGAGTAAGGACCAATTCAGCTAGATGGAGGAGAGCAGTGGTAGAGGGGAACTGGTTAGGTCTGGAATCCAAAAAGAAATGGAGAGCTTTGAGACCTTCTTGGTGGGGGATGGAGGTATATAGGGACTGGACATCCATGGTGAAAATAAGGCGGTGGGGGCCAGGGAACATAAAACTTGAAAAAATTCAAACTGTGAGAAGTGTCATGAACATAGGTGGGAAGGGATTGAACAAGGGGGGATAAAACAGTGTCAAGGTATGCAGAAATGAGTTTGGTGGGGCAGGAACAAGCTGAGACAATAGGTCTACCTGGACAGGCAGGTTTGTGGATCTTCGGTAGGAGGTAGAAACAGGAAGTGTGGGGTGTGGGAACTATGAGGTTGGTGGCAGTGGCTGGGAGATCCCCAGAGCTGATAAGGTTGGTGATGATGTGGGAGACAGTCGCCTGGTGCTCCTTAGTGGGGTCATGATCGAGGGGTAAATAAGAGGAGGTATCAGAGAGTTGTCGCTGTGCCTCGGCCAGGTAGAGGTCAGTACGCCAGACAACAACAGCTCCCCCCTTATCAGCGGGTTTATAGTGAGGTTGGGATTGGTGCGGAGGGAGTGGAGAGCAGAGCCTTCGGAAGAAGTGAAGTTGGAATTGGAACAAGGTGTGATGAAGTCAAGACAGTTGATGTCCCATCAGCAGTTAGCAATAAAGAGATCCAAAGCAGGCAGAAGGCCAGAGCAGGGTGTGCATGAAGAGGAAGAGCATTGAAGACGGGAGAAGGGGTCATTGGTTGGGGTGGGAGAGTCCTTGCCGAAGAAGTAGGAGCCGGTGGAAGAAGAGTTCAGCGTCATGGAGTACGCGGAACTCGCTGAGGTGTGGGCGAAGGGAAAAAGATGTGAGGCCCTTACTGAGAACAGAGTGCTCCACCTCAGAGAGTTGAAGTTCGGAGGGGATGGTAAAGTTGAAGCTCAGAGGGGATGAGAGCTGAAATCAGAGGGGGAGTGGAGAGGGGAGGGTTGCGGTGAGAGGAACATGGAGCCTCTGAGGGCCCAGGAGCTGACAATCAGATCTGAGGGAGAGGGAATTGCAGAGTGGTGGTGGGGGAAGGGGAGACGTGAGTCACAATCGCAGCACCTGAAGACCCAGCCTGGAGTTGCAGTTGGAATCGCTTTGAAGGTGTTCATGGTCGTTGGAACCCATGTTGATGGTGCTGTAAGTAAGAGTGGGATTTGTGGAAACTGAGCTCAGAAATTGAATCACTACAGGATGCTGTAGGATGAAAATGAGAGACTAGAAATAGGTAATAATGGGTGAGGGGAGTCCATCCCTATCCAAATAGGGGGACACCAGCATGCTATACTTATTATGGGGCAGAATTGGTGGAAGAATTATCGATAGGGAACCAAGGAGCGTATATGGACCTCGGACAGCAGGAGAATCAGAGGCCACGGTAGAAGAATTATCTGACCTGGAGACAGGTTTGGAAAAAGCGATTCAGAAACATAAAACCATTGTTTTGTGTAATAAGCCTAGTATTATGGATTTGGAATCCTTAATGAGCGATGGTTACGCCCCAAATTCAAATTTTATGAAGTCTAATTTCAGCTATTTTAAGAACACCCTATCAATGCCAGGCCATGACCTGCCCACATGCCAAATGAAGATTTTTATAAAACTATGTACAATGCATTACATGCTTCCTTCCCTAAAAAGGCTAATTGTTTTAAGATTAAGAAAACTCAACAAGGTAGAGGTGTGTGCTGCATCTGCAAGGCTGAGTTGGGCGGCGCCGTGGAAGTCCATAGCGGGGGTATTCCCTTCTGCCACCGGCGTGAGATGATGAGTCTGTCGGGACCCTGAGGACTTGTGGAAACTGTGTGGTGGTTTCTTTCGAACTTATAGTCTTTTAACATCTTTGGACTATTTTTACTGTGCCCATGGTCTGTTTTTTTTTATCAATTATGCTATTGTTTGCACTGTTGTAACTATATGTTGTAACCATGTGGTTTTGTGCAGGTCTTGTAGCTTTAGTTTTTGGTTTTGTTTTGTCTGGTGGATTTGGAGCTCCTTTCCGGGGAACGTGCTAAGACGGTAGCGTGATATCAATACACAACAGCCTCTCCGGACTCTGGGGATTGCCAAACGTTATATGGATTTTCTGGTGTAGTCTGTTGTGTCATGTGTTTTTGTGATATCATTCTGGAGGAATGTTGTCTCATTTTTTAACTGCATTGCATTTGTGGTTTCTAAATGACAATAATCTGAATCTGAGTAAGTCTGCAGAAGAATATATGCAGAAGATAATGCAGAAAATGGAGCAATATTTGGGGCTGTCAAAAGAACAGGCTATGGAATCTACGATTACTTTGGTCTTATTTATGACCATGATTGTTCTTGGCAAATTATTCTACAGAAGGGCTTTGCTATGGCCTTCTCCTGGGCAGTATCTTTACAAGACAGATGACCCCAGCCATTATAAATACTTTACAGAGATGGCATCAGTAGTTACATAACTAGAACTTGTGATATGCACCAGCTACTCATATGACCATCCCTCACCTACTACCACGGGTTCAGCTGACCCTGATTTGGTGGGGGTGGAGGGTGGTGGTTGCTGAGCACGTGCAGCACCTTGCTCAATGCTGCCCTTCAGGCTAGTGGAGGGAAGGAGTGCCTTACACCTCCTTTTGGTAGAGATGTATCTTCACCCTGCCAACCAGACAGCCTAAAAATGTCCTGAAATCAGATCTAGTAGAGGTTAGCATAGGAGACCAGGATCCTGTGCTTGTAAACTTATTTGGAAGAGATTTATTGTGTAAAATGTGATCTACTATTGCCTGCACTCCTGAGGGCTTAATGTGTCCCAGAGAGCCATAGAAGACTATACTATTTCAGAAATAGTCAACTAAATTATGAATGTGGCAGTTATTCACTACCCATTTATCAAGGAGTTTGGAACATTTATATGAGAGTGCCTTGAGAGTTTCCGAATATTTTTCAAGATTCTGTTTAGACCTACAACTTATAAGTGGCACTGTTAACTCGGATGGAAGTGACCACTTTATGCATCAGAAATTGAGTCCCTATATCAGTGAGGAAATTGTTCTATGTACTTCTGAAATATATGTGGGTTATTCCAGTATTGTGGTGACAGTGAGACTCCCCCTTGAGGTTCAGTGGATGATACAAGATCAGGAGAACAGGCAACCCCCACCTGATTCTCGCAGCTTCCAGAGATAAGACAGTAAAGGACCTTGGACTAATAGTTAAGTGCCTGTGAGGACACTAGGACAGAGGGTCCTGGAAATGACAGGATGGAGTCTGTAGTGATTGGAAGGCAGTAAGGGCTTTCTTTTATTGCTTCCTAGTCTGTATATTAGGAGCAGAAACAACCTTTGAGCAGGAAGTTGTAGGAAGCTGTTTCACAGTGTTGATGTCGAATCTTTACTCTCCAAGATGCTCACAACGCAGCCACATAAAGTGACCATCAACCGAAATCCTTCACTGCCCACAGGGCTCAGTCCCCTTTCCCAAGAGGCTGAAGAGGGATTTATAGATCATATGAATTAAACATGATAGGTCCCTGGTTTATCTCAAGCTGTAAAACAAGTTTGTGAACAAGATCTAGGGAAACTAGTGAAAGTGGAAGGATCGTATACCCTCCACCCTCTTATAGACCATTTGTGCATATACAGATAGATTTCATAGAATTACCTTCGTGTGAAGGCTGTAAATATGTATTGGTCATAATTGTTGCTTTTCCACAATGGGTTGGACCATTTCCTTGTAGAAAGAATTATGCAGTTACAGTAGCTAAAGGTTTCTTGAAGAAAATCCTCCAATGGTTTGGGATTCCCTTGGAAACTGTCTATGGAAAGATAATAAAAGAAATAAGGCCTTACAGATTGACAAACATTTCCATCATAGCTACCATACTCAGCTGACAGGCTTAGTAGAAAGGGTGAATGGAACAATTAAAAACAAGCTTTGTTAAATGTGTGAGGAAACTGGACTGAGACAGAAACCAGTATTATTTTGGTCATTATGACTACGAGGGCCACAGGTAATAAGACTACTGGATTGTCCCCCCACAAAATCATAATGGGGTAGCCATTGTGGCTACTGTTTGATGCACCACTAGGAATAAAGCAAATGGACGTAAATAATTTGGATAAAAGCATGTTGGTCTATTGTGTGTCCTTGACAGAAAGTATCACCAAATATTATAAAGAGGTGAAGAGAGCACAACAACTGATGGCCGACATTAAGTGTCACGACATAGAGACTGCAGTGGTTATCCAGACATTTAAGTGGAAGAATTGTTTATAAGCACAGTTTGAAGGACCATTCCAGGTATTGTTTGTGACTAATACTGCTATCAAAGTTAGAGAGAAGCCATTGTGGAAACACGCCTCACACTGTAAAAAGACTTGCAAGCCAGTAAGACCAAGAGAACCCTCAACACCTCGCTGATCGTACTGCTTGTACTGGTGATGCTGGAGTTTTCACGGTGAAGGAGGAATCCTAATATGGGTGGTTCCCTTTAACTCCAGTGAAGGAGGTGCGGCCTGCACATTCAGGAATAACTCAGGGATCAACAAACTGAAAACCCTGAATGGTTACAGAACAGACACCAATTGCCATTATGAGTGCTTTAATGGACGGTATGTTTTCCTGTTTGAGTGTGATTGGTGCAGCCACATGAAGTATGGGGACCAGATTCTCCACATCAAACTGGCCGGAACAGTGGCTGAAGGCACATGGTAACATGTCACTGCAACTGGAAGGGCAGGGGCCCTATCGGGGTAGCGGTGAAGGTATATGTGCGGAACTGACAAATCTCAGCCCACCCCATCTGCTGAACGGCACTTACTGGGCATGTAGTCAGCCGACCTACATCTGGCTGCTGGGTATGTTCCTCCAGCATGAAGGGAAGTGGAGAGAACCCTGGCCCTGGAAGGGCTGCTTTAGTCTTGCCTACGTAGTACTCCACTATAACACTTGGTGTCAAGACCTCACCACCCTCTCGTCTGGTGGCACCGGAGGTTCCGGATGATTGCCTTTCCAGGATATGAGACTGTGAGATCATCCTGGAATTGATTAATGTGGCATTGACTTTGGAGAAAATAATGACTGAAACTACATATGCTTTTGATCAAACCCAACAAGCATCAACCAAGTTGTCGGCAGGACTGTTGGCTGTTCATACAGTGGCATTACAGAACAGAATGGCTTTGGATTTTATTCTATCAAATAAGAGGGCACTTGCTGTACTTACATACCTGATGTATCAGAAAATCAAACTAACTTGGCAAAACACACCCAAGAAGCTACCAGAAATAAGACAGTATGGAATTAGTATCACAACTATTACTCTCCAGGAAGTGGATGGTGGCCATTTGGGATGCTGGAAGGATGATGAACGATTATTCTGTATTATGGTATAACTATTGGTATTATAATAATGGCTGTTATTCTTTTACAATTTTTGTGTTAAGTAACAGTATAAAGGGAGGATATTATGGAAATGAATAGGTACTCATTGAAGTGGAAGGATGAGAAAGGAATTTTGGGTAGGGCTTTGAAACTGCATCATGGCTTTATTTACATATATATGCATATTTCAATCACTGTATTTGGTGAAATGCAGTGTTGTCATGAAATGACAAAAAGGAGGGAATATGAAAATGTATTTTACTTGTAGTAAAAAAATGGCATTTTTGTCTGTTACAAAATGGAGCCTGTGTTGTACCAGGATGCTTTGCTAATAGTGTTTGTGCAACGTTATGCCGATGAAACCTGAGTCTTTGACAAACTGCAAACCAACAGATTCAATTAGTGGAAAAATGCAAAGTATACTGTTTAAGCCAGATATACAGTCTGTCCTTGGACTGAAGCTGCACTTGCAAATAAAGGAGTGACTATGTTGTCTTTTATTCTGAAGCTTTCACCACCTCTTGTGCAGTACTAGTCTTCCCTTGCTGTAAGTAAAATAAACACACTTGAGATTGATCCGCTCTGAGTTAATTGTTGTTTGTTATGTAGCGAATAAGTGCTCGACAGTTTTAACTAGAACTTGTTAAGTGACTGGTTTAGTTGTTAAGTTTTCCTTTTGTTTTTTGTGCCACTTGTTCTTTGAATCTTACTTTTAGCTTATTGAATGGTGATTTTGATATGCACAGGGTTCCCTTGCTATAGCACTACTTAAATTCATTGTGACTAGCGTTCAGGGTTGAGTTCTGAATTTGGGCTGTAAGTGAATGAACATCCTGTGTACTCTAGCCCTCTTGAGTAAGTGCACTCTGAGTCATTTGTTTTTCTTGTTATGTTCTTCAAATAATTCCTCATCATTACTTTCTTCCTTCGAGTCTTGAGTTTACTTTGCACCTGGGTTTGTTTGCTTGAAGATCCTGATATAGTTTATTTTTCCTCTTTGAGTGCTTCCTCATTGTTCAGTAAGTATATCTGAAATTATATCAAAAAGGACCAAGGAAGCTTAACATTTGCATTAATTTGTATATATGTAAAACTTTTTGTGATATCTTAAAGAACCATTTGCTTCCTTTTTGGGACTTCTGGATGCACTGTTTCTATTTTGCATGTTAGAAATCCCTGATAACATTCTTTGCAATGGCTAATTGTCACCTTACTTCAGTATCTCAATTTAAAATCTTACGAATTAAAGATTAATAGTGCAATTACTAGCCTATTACAGAGTCAAATTAAATAGTTCACTAAAGCTAAACTATAATCATTCTTTATACTTTTGTTTAGGATCAACTGTAGAAAAACATTTGACAGAGAATGCAAATTAACCAATTGGTTAACTTAATTACATGTGTGCAAATAAAATAAGGTACTGACTAACTTAAATGCAGCTTGAAAGACTGATATGTGTACCATTTAAAGTGTTGTCAATTCACAGACAAATAATACTCTCATCAAGTTCAATAACTGTTGCTTTGCTCCCAGCACAGCAATTCAAAGTTCAAAGTAAATTGATTATCAAAGTACATATATGTCACCACTTACATCTCTAAGATTCATTTTCTTGCGCAAATACTCAATAAATCTATAGAATAATAACCATGGCAAAAACAATGAAAGACAGCCCAACTTGGGCATTCAACCAGAGTGCAGAAGATAATAAACTGTGCAAATACAAAAAGAAATAAATAACAATAATAAATAAAGAAGCAATAAATATTGAGAACATGAGTTGAAGAGTCCTTGAAGGTGAATCCATTGTTTGTGGGAACATTTCAATGAAGGGGCAAGTGAAGTTGAGTGAAGTTATATACTTTTTTTCAAGAACGTGATGATTGTGGGGTAATAACTGTTTGCAAAAATGGTTGGTGTGAGTCCTAAGTCTGTTGTCCCTTCTTCCAGATGACAGCAGCATGGAGAAAGCATGTCCTCGGTGGTGGGGTTCCTGATGATGGATACTGCTTTCCTGCGACAGCACTTCATGCAGATGTGTTCAATGGTTGGGAGGGCTTTCCCCTTGATAGACTGGGCTATATCTACTATTTTTTGTAGGTTTTTTTTATTCATGGGCACTGGTGTTTCCAAACCAGGCTGTGACACAGCCAGTCAATATACTCTCCAGTACACATCAATAGAAGTTCGTCAAAGTTTTAGATGTCATGCCAAATCACTGCAAAAACTCCTAAGGAAGTAGAGGCATAGTGGTGCTTTCTTTGCAACTGCACACATAGTAGGCCCAGTAAATGTCTTCCAAAATACTAAAACAGAGAAATGTAAAATTGGTGATCTTCTCCATGTCTAATCCTGCAGTGAGGACTGGCTTATGGAACTCTGAAGTCAATAATCAGTTCCTTCATCTTGCTAACATTGAGTGAGAGATTGCTGACTCCGCTAGATTTTGAATCTCCCTCCTATATGCTGATTCATCACCATCTTTGATTCAGCTGACAACAGTGGTGCCATCAGCAATTTAGCATTGGAGCTGTGCTTAGCCACAGTCATAAATATAAAGGGAGTCGAGCACGGAACTAAGCACACAGCCTTCTGGTGCACTGTGCCAATGGAGATTGTGGAAGAGATTTTGTTGCCAATCTGAACTGACTGGGGTCCGCAAGTGAGGAAATCGAGGATACATTTGCACCAGGAGGTAATGAGACCAATGTCTTGGCTGCAGAAAAGGAGGAAGTCATGGAGGGATTGTCTGAGTCTCTGTGGGCAGAGGTTAGGAACAGAAAGGGGTCAATAACTCTACTGGGTGTTTTTTATTGACCACCCAGTAGTAACAGGGACACCGAGGATCAGATAGGGAACAGATTCTGTAAAGGTCATTAAGGTGGGAGATTTTAATTTCCCAAATATTGATTGGCATCTCCCTAGAGCAAGGGGTTTAGATGGGGTGGAGTTTGTTAAGAGTGTTCAGGAAGGTTTCCTGATACAATATTTAGCTAAGTCCAGAACAGGAGAGGCTGTACTTGATCTGGTATTGGGAAATGAACCTGGTCGGGTGTCAGGTCTCTCAGTGGGAGAGCATTTTGGAGATAGTGATCATAATTCTATCTCCTTTAGCATTGGAGAGGGATAGGAACAGACAATTCAGGAAAGCATTTAATTGGAGTAAGGGGAAATATGAAGCTATCAGGCAGCAACTTGGAAGTATAAATTGGGAACAGATGTTCTCGGGGAAATTAACAGCAGAAATGTGGCAAATGTTCAGGGGATATTTGCATGGTGTTCTGTATAGGTATGTTCCAATGAAAGGATGATAGGGTGCAGGAACCATGGTGTACAATGGCTGTTGAAAATTTAGTCAAGAAGAAAAACTTACGAAAGGTTCAAAAAACTAGGTAATGATAGAGAACTAGGTAATGATAGAGAGCTAGATGATTATAAGGCTAGCAGGAAGAAGCTTATGAATCAAATTAGGAGAGCCAGAAGGGGCCATGAGAAGGCCTTGGCGAGCAGGATTAAGGAAAACCCCAAGGCATTCTACAAGTATGTGAAGAATAAAAGGATAAGACATGAGAGAATAGGACCGATCAAGTATGACAGTGGAAAAGTGTGTATGGAATCGGAGGAGGTAGCGGAGGTACTTAATGAATGCTTTGCTTCAGTATTCACTACGGAAAAAGGACCTTGGCAATTGTAGGGATAACTTACAGCAGAGTGAAAAGCTTGAGCATATAGACATTAAGAAAGAGGATATGCTCGAGCTTTTGGAAAGCATCAAGTTGGATAAGTTACCAGGACTGGATGAGATGTACCCCAGGCTACTGTGGGAGGCGAGGGAGGTGATTGCTGAGCATCTGGCAAAGGTCTTTGCATCATCAATGGGACGAGAGAGGTTCCGGAGGATTGGAAGGTTGCAGATATTGTTCCCTTATTCAAGAAAGGGAGTAGAGATAGCTCAGGATTTTATAGACCAGTGAGTCTTACTTCAGTGGTTGGTAAGCTGATGGAGAAGATCCAGAGAGGCATAATATGATTAAGAATGGTCTGCATTGCTTTGTCAAAGGCAGGTCGTGCCTTACAAGCCTGATTGAATTTTTTGAGGATGTGACTAAAGACATAGAAACAGAAAATAGGTGCAGGAGTAGGCCATTCAGCCCTTTGAGCCTGCAGCGCCATTCAGTATGATCATGGCTGATCATCCAACTCAGAACCCTGTATCTGCTTTCTCTCCATACCCCCGATCCCTTTAGCCACAAGGGCCATATCTAACTTCCTCTTAAATACAGCCAATGAACCGGCCTCAACTGTTTCCTGTGGCAGAGAATTCCACAGATTCACCACTCACTGTGTGAAGAAGTTTTTCCTCATCTCGGTCCTAAAAGGCTTCCCCTTTATCCTTAAACTGTGACCCCTCGTTCTGGACTTCCCCAACATCGGAAACAATCTTCCTGCATCTAGCCTGTCCAATCCCTTTAGAATTTTATACGTTTCAATAAGATCCCCCCTCAATCTTCTAAATTCCAGTGAGTATAAGCCTAGTCGATCCAGTCTTTCTTCATATGAAAGTCCTGCCATCCCAGGAATCAATCTGGTGAACCTTCTTTTTACTCCCTCTATGGCAAGAATGTCTTTCCTCAGATTAGGGGACCAAAACTGCACACAATACTCTAGGTGCGGTCTCACCTAGGCCTTGTACAACTGCAATAGAACCTCCCTGTTCCTGTACTCAAATCCTTTTGCTATGAATGCCAACATACCATTTGCCTTTTTCACCGCCTGCTGTACCTGCATGCCCACCTTCAATGAGTGGTGTACAATGACACCCAGGTCTCGTTGCACCTCCCCTTTTCCTAATCGGCCACCATTCAGATAATAATCTGTTTTCCTGTTCTTGCAACCAAAGTGGATAACCTCACATTTATCCACATTAAATTGCATCTGCCATGAATTTGCCCACTCACCTAACCTATCCAAGTCACCCTGCATCCTCTTAGCATCCTCCTCACAGCTAACACCGCCGCCCAGCTTCGTGTCATCCGCAAACTTGGAAATGCTGCATTTAATTCCCTCGTCTAAATCATTAACATATATTGTAAACAACTGGGGTCCCAGCACTGAGCCTTGCAGTACCCCACTAGTCACTGCCTGCCATTCTGAAAAGGTCCCGTTTACTCCCACTCTTTGCTTCCTGTCTGCCAACCAATTCTCTATCCACATCAATACCATACCCCCAATACCGTGCACTTTAAGTTTGCACACTAATCTCTTGTGTGGGACCTTGTCAAAAGCCTTTTGAAAATCTAAATATACCACATCCACTGGCTCTCCACTATCCACTCTTCTAGTTACATCTTCAAAAAATTCTATAAGATTCATCAGACATGACTTTCCTTTCACAAATCCATGCTGACTTTGTCCGATGATTTCACCTCTTTCCAAATGTGCTGTGATCACATCTTTGATAATCGACTCTAGCATTTTCCCCACCACCGATGTCAGACTAACCGGTCTATAACTGCCCCGTTTTTTTCTCCCTCCTTTTTTAAAAAGTGGGGTTACATTAGCCACCCTCCAATCCTCAGGAACTAATCCAGAATCTAAGGAGTTTTGAAAAATTATCACTAATGCATCCACTATTTCTTGGGCTACTTCCTTAAGCACTCTGGGATGCAGACCATCTGGCCCTGGGGATTTATCTGCCTTTAATCCCTTCAATTTACCTAACACCACTTCCCTACTAACATGTATTTCCCTCAGTTCCTCCATCTCACTAGACCCTCTGTCCCCTACTATTTCAGGAAGATTATTTATGTCCTCCTTAGTGAAGACAGAACCAAAGTAGTTATTCAATTGGTCTGCCATGTCCTTGTTCCCTATGATCAATTCACCTATTTCTGACTGTAAGGGACCTACATTTGTCTTGACCAATCTTTTTCTTTTCACATATCTATAAAAGCTTTTACAGTCACTTTTTATGTTCCCTGCCAGCTTTCTCTCATAATCATTTTTCCCTTTCCTAATTAAGCCCTTTGTCCTCCTCTGCTGGACTCTGAATTTCTCCCAGTCCTCAGGTGTGCCGCTTTTTCTGGCTAATTTATATGTTTCTTCTTTGGACTTGATACTACCCCTAATTTCCCTTGTCAGCCACAGGTGCACTACCTTCCCTGGTTTATTCTTTTGCCAAACTGGGATGAACAATTGTTGTAGTTCATCCATGCGATCTTTAAATGCTTGCCATTGCATATCCACCGTCAACCCTTGAAGTATCATTTGCCAGTCTATCTTAGCTAATTCACATCTCATACCTTCAAAGTTACCCTTCTTTAAGTTCAGAACCTTTGTTTCTGAATTAACTATGTCACTCTCCATCTTAATGAAGAATTCCACCATATTATGGTCACTCTTACCCAAGGGGCCTCGCATGACAAGATTGCTAACTAACCCTTCCTCATTGCTCAGTACTCAATCTAGAATGGCCTGCTCTCTAGTTGGTTCCTCGACACGTTGGTTCAGAAAACCATCCTGTATACATTCCAAGAAATCCTCTTCCTCAGCACCCTTACCAATTTGGTTCACCCAATCTATATGTAGATTGAAGTCACCCATTATAACTACTGTTCCTTTATTGCACGCATTTCTAATTTCCTGTTTAATGCCATCCCCAACCTCACTACTACTGTTAGGTGGCCTGTACACAACTCCCACCAGTGTTTTCTGCCCCTTAGTGTTATGTAGCTCTACCCATATTGATCCCACATCCTCCAGGCTAATGTCCTTCCTTTCTATTGCGTTAATCTCCTCTCTAACCAGCAATGCTACCCCACCTCCTTTTCTTTCCTGTCTATCCCTCCTGAATATTGAATATCCCTGGATGTTGAGTTCCCATCCTTGGTCACTCTGGAGCCATGTTTCTGTGATCCCAACTATATCATATTCATTAATAACTATCTGCACATTCAATTCATCCACCTTGTTTTGAATGCTCCTCTTATTGACAAACAAAGCCTTCAGGCTTGTTTTTACAACACTCTTAGCCCTTATACAATTATGTTGAAAAGTGACCCTTTTTGCTTTTAGCCCTGGATTTGCCTGCCTGCCACTTTTACTTTCCATCTTACTACTTTTTGCTTCTACCCTCATTTTACACCGCTCTGTCTCTCTGCACTTGTTCCCATCCCCTTGCCACATTAGTTTAAATCCCCCTGAACAGCAGTAGCAAACGCTCCCCCAAGGACAACACGAGTGAATCTGCAGATGCTGGAAATAAATAAAAAACAAAAAACACAAAATGCTGGCAGAACTCAGCAGGCGAGACAGCATCTATGGGAGGAGGTAATAACGATGTTTCGGGCCGAAACCCTTCATCAAGAGTGAAGTAACATGGGATGGTCGAGGGGGGATAAGAAGTGGGGGGAGGGATAAAGTAGAGAGCTGGGAAGTGATAGGCTGGAGGGAAATGGGCTAGGGGGAAGGTGGAGAATTATGGGAAATAAAAGAGAACGAAAGGTGGGGCTGGGGGGAGAGATTATAGTGAGGGGGGGAAAAGAGAGAGAAAGAGAACCAGACTAAAATAATAGAAAGGGATGGGGGTAAGGGTGGGGGGCAGGGGTATCAATGGAGGTTAGTGAGTTGGATGTTCATGCCGGCAGGAAGGAGGCTACCTAGGCGGGAGATAAGGTATTGCTTCATTGACCTGCGTGTGGCCTCATCTTGACGGTAGAGGAGGCCATGGACAGACATGTTGGAGTGGGAGTGGTCTGTGGAATTGAAGTGTGTGGTCACAGGGAGATCCCGCCACTGCTGGAGGACTGAGCGCCGGTGTTTGGTGAAACGGTCTCCCAGTCTGCGGCGGGTCTCCCCAATGTATAAATGGCCACATCGGGAGCACCGGATACAGTATATCACCCCAGCTGACTCGCAGGTGAAGTGGTGCCTCACCTGAAAGGACTGTCTGGGGCCTGGGATGGTGGTGAGGGAAGAAGTGTGGGGGCAGGTGTAGCACTTCTTCTGTTTGCAGGGATGAGTGCCTGGAGGGAGGTCTGTGGGGAGGGATGAGGGGGATGAATGGACAAGGGAGTCCATTCATCCCCTAGGACATTGGTTCCAGTCCAGCCCAGGTGCAGACCGTCCTGTTTATACCGGTCCCACCTCCCCCAGAACTAGTTCCAATGCCCCAGAAATTTGAATCCCTCCCCCTTGCACCACTTTTCAAGCCATGTATTCATCTGAAATATCCTTCTATTTCTACTCTGACTAGCACATGGCACTGGTAGTAATCCAGAGATTATTACCTTTGTGGTCCTACTTTTTAGTTTATCTCCTAACTCCCTAAATTCACCTTGTAGGACCTCATCCCATTTTTTACCTATATCGTTGGTACCTATGTGCACCACGACTACTGGCTGTTCACCCTCCCACTCCAGAATGTCCTGATGTACATTGATGAAGGTAGAGCAGTAGCTGTAGTGTATATGGATTTCAGCAAGGCATTTGATAAGGTACCCCATGCAAGGCTTATTGAGAAAGTAAGGAGGCGTGGGAACCAAGGGGACCTTGCTTTGTGGATCCAGAATTGGCTTGCCCACAGAAGACAATGTGCGGTTGTAGATGGGTCATATTCTGCATGAGGTCGGTGACCAGTGGTGTGCCTCCCGGTTATGTTCTGGGACCCCTTCTCTTCATGATTTTTATAAATATCCTGGATGAGGAAGTGGGTGGAGGTGGATTCGTAAATTTGCTGATGACACAAAGGTTGGGGATGCTGTGGATAGTGTGGAGGGCTGTCAAAGGTTACAGCGGGACATTGATAGGATGCAAAACTGGGCTGAGAAGTGGCAGATGGAGTTCAACCCAGATAAGTGTGAAGTGGTTCATTTTGGTAGGTCAAATATGATGGCAGAATATAGTATTAATGGTAAGACTCTTGGCAGTGTGGAGGATCAGAGGGATCTTGGAGTCCGAGCCCATAGGACACTCAAAGCTGCTGCGCAGGTTGGCTGTGTGGTTAAGAAGGCATATAGTGCATTAGCTTTCATCAACCGTGGGATTAATTTTAATAGCTGAGAAGTAATGTTGCAGCTTTATAGGACCCTTGTCAGACCCCACTTGGAGTACTGTGCTCAGTTCTGGTCACCTCACTACAGCAAAGACATGGAAACTATAGAAAAGGTGCAGAGATTTACAAGGATGTTGGTTGGATTGGGGAGCATGCCCTATGACAATAAGTTGAGTGAACTTGGCCTTTTCTCCTTGGAGTGACGGAGGATGAGAGGTGGCCTGATAGAGGTGTATAAGATGATGAGAGGCAATGATTGTGTGGATAGTCAGAGGCTTTTTCCCAGGGCTGAAATTGTTACCACGAGAGGATTACAATTTTAATGTGCTTGGAAGTAGGTACAGTGATGCCAGGGGCAAGTTTTTTGCGCAAAGAGTGGTGAGTGTGTGGAATGGGCTGCCAGCGACGGTGGTGGAGGTTGATACGATAGGGTCTTTTAAGAGTCTCCTGGATAGGTACATGGATAGCTTTGAAAAGCAGAGGGCTACTACTGGTAACCCTAGGTAATTTCTAAAGTAGTACATGTTCGGCACAGCATTGTGGGCTGAAGGGCCTGTATTGTGCTGTAGGTTTTCTATGTTTCTAATTGATTAGTATTGTAGGGATGATGGTATTGAATGCTGAGCTGCAGTCAATAAAGAGCATCTTGATTAATGCACCTTTGCTGTCCAAGTGTTACAGGGTTGAGTGAAAATCCAATGAGTTGGCATCTGCTGTGAACCTGTTGCTTTGGTCAGCAAATTGCAGTGGATCCAAGTCACTTCTCAGGCAGGAGTTGTAATGTTTCATCACCAACCTCTCAAAACATTTCACCATCAAGGATTTAAGTGCTACTGGTCAATAGTCATTGAGGCAGGTCACCACGTTCTTCTTGGTCACCAATATAATTGAAGCCTGCTTGAAGCAGGTAGGTACCTCAGACTGCCGAATCAAGGGGTCAAAAATCTCGGCGAATTCTCCAGCCAGTTGATCAGCACACATTCTTAGTACTTGCTGAGGTCCCCTATCTGGGCCGGATGCTTTTCATGGGTTCATCCTCCTGAAGTCTGCTTGCATGTTGGCCACAGAGACTGAAATCATAGCATCATCGTGGGACTTGGGATCATGATGGCTCCTCCATGTTTTAACAGTCAATGCAAGTACTGTATAGAAGGCATTGAGCTTATCAGGAATTCCTGCTGTTGCCTATGTCACTTGATTTAGCTTTATAAGAGATGATAGTGTTCAAGTCCTGTATAGCATCCTTGGTTGATTCAACCAATTATGCAATATCTCAGAAATAAAAAGTGAAATCTGTTTTAACATTTTAGCTGTATAGGCAACTTTTGCTTTATTGAGAGTTTGTGTTCCCAGTAAACCATTGGCATCATGATTTTTTTGTAATGCAAAACACCATTTTCCATTGAATCCCATGTGATAAGTGGGGATGCATTCTTACTTGATGTGCTTCTCTCAGCAGTAATGAGAGTAAACATAGTTGCTTGTTCACTGCATGGGGTCACATGAGAGATGGCCATGTCAGTTTCCAAAGCAAATCTTTTAAGTGGCCTGCAGTTACCTTTGGAGACACAAGTGATTGCAGATCACCTCCCAACCTTCAGTATGAATGGAGACATACCTATATTTGACATGTATTCAAAAGTATAAGTTAATTTAATAAGTTAACTCATAACAAGTAACAATAGTTGTTGCAGTTTACAACTTGCACAAACTTGCTGACCCTATTTTAGATATTATGAAGATAAATAATACGGAAAACTATGGAGAGGAAAAAAAGAGAACAAGATAGAAAATACATTATCCACACATAATCTACTCCTATACGTATTAAAAATACACATTGGAAATAAAAATACAAAGCAAAAAAAAACACATTTTATTCTTTGTATTTATTTTTCTCAACATGAATTCTGTGAGAGCAAGTTTTATTCTGTATCTTGGCTCTTTGGAAGTGACTTTTGAATATCTTAAGGGTAATTTTCCATAATCCAAATGCTGTGAGCTGTGGTTCACCTGCAGTTGTTAAAGTGAAAATGTTGGTTAGAATACAAGGAGTGTATCTTTCTCTTTATCAGCTAATGCTAAAGGATTTGAAATTCCAGACCAGGTCTATCTAAATGCAGAGATTGACCTTAGATCTGGTGTTCAAATATTGTTTCCACTTTTGTCCGAGCATGTCTATTACGATGTTTCCTTATCACTCAGCTAACTCAAAACCTGTGAGAAGGCAAACCATACCTGGTGTTGAATATCCTCCTGTATTTTTATACTTTATCCATCTCCGTGCTTAATTTTCAAGTTGTGCAAAACATAAATTGGATAATTTATCAGCAATCTGAATTGAATAAATCTACTAACATAGTAAAACACCTCAAGTACCCAGCTCATAGTACAATAGTTGGAAAATATTATGAATTAGAGAGGTTATAAAGTGTTCTTCTCTTGATTCTTTTGTTGCTGAAAGGTATATTGTATACTTTTCACTGGAGAAGTAGCAAATTTATTTGATGCTGCTTAAATGGGATAGGTTAATACCTTTGTTGGTTTTCTGATAAATACTGGGTAGAAATTATATGTGCTAAGCATACAATATAGTTGCTCGTGTGCATTTTATCTCATTTCTGAAATCTCATTTGCTTCAAATTTTGCAACCGGAGGAGAATATATTGTATTTATTCATTTGTCAATGAACAAATTTAAATCCCTATGTTTTTTGAAGACTTGTGTGAAAATCTTCCCATAAGTATCACAAATACAAGTAGGTTGGCTGTGGAACAGCTGAACAGCTTTATAACAGAAATTATTCTCATACCTATTGAAATAGAGGTTAGTACGGAGGTGTAGTGATTAAACCTATCCTTACTCAGTAAATACTCCTGTTATTCTATACCCACTGTTAATCTCTCTTTGTTACAAGAATATATTGACAAGCAAACTAATTCACATGTTCATCCTTACAAACACCATATTTGTCAATGGCTTTTTGAATAATTTAAAGAGAGGATTTATGGCGGAAGTTAAAGAAAAATATATTAAATATTAATGGAAACTAGGCTTGGAATGATACAAATTCAATCTAGTCAAAGAATCCAAGCACTTACAGAAAATTTCTGTTCATGTCACACAACATACAGGATCAGATTCCAGGAAAGTAAGCACAGAAGTTAACAAGTAGAATAGGAGAAATCACTGATGAATGGTAATTAACTGTCATTTGGTGGAGGAAAGAGACTCAATTCCTGCTTCCAAATATGTAAAACTATAGATCACACTTTGAATTGGACACTGGAAAAGTATGAGAATGATATTCAGTAAATACGTTCCCAAAAGTGGACGCTATTCTGCTAGTATGAAGGAATCAAATATAGGTGATCGACAGAGATGTTGTCAATTGTGACTGTGGAGTTTACAATGAGGCCACATATGAACATGACTATTCATCATCTGTTATGAATTCTGCACATACTTTCTGAATTCCAAACTTCAGTTGAGAAAATGTTTGCAAAACGTTAATTCCAAAGCCCAATTGCTGTCCAAACATTATACTCTTGTTACGAATGTGGAGCAACTCTGAGGGGCCAAAGGGTGCAAAGTTGCCCCCTCCTTTCTGAGAATTGCAAGATCGCTATTATTTCGGGTCTGAGACCCAGGAAATGAGAGAGATACACATCATGTCAATAATGAGAGAGAGAGTCGCAGGATCACAGCAAAGGCAGTTGTTATAGACAATGCAGAATACACAAGGTAGTGGAATGCCTCCTAACAAAAGTAGAACGGAACCACTGATTACTGCTATTGTCTCTTGGAGAAGGAATTGTGTATTGAGTACTGTACTATTCATTGAAACCCCTCAGGGGACAACCAGAGTGGTCTGGTTGAGGGATTGCATCATCCCAACCTGATTGACATCTGAGACCCCATGAGTGAGGATAAAAGACGGGTCTGGGGAACACCCCTCAGACACACCAGGAGAAACATATGAGACCGGTGGGGGGCTTGTGTGTGTGTCCATCCTTGCCTGGGTGGCGAGTCCTCCACAGAACGGTCTAGCTAAAGGACGGATACGGATCAAGATCGTACCAAGGAAAGTCGGCAAGTTATTCTTCTATTTCTCTCTCTCTCTCCAACAATTGCAACACAGCGACAAACAAACAACGGCTGCCGCCTGTATGACCTGAAATGAACTTTAGATTTCCATCGGACAATTCATTATCCCCTAGACAACGATAGAGCTTGTTTCTTATTGATTATTATTATACCCGCACTTTTAGGTAGTATTGACGACGTATATTATCTGTATATTTGCATTGATATTATTTTTGTGTATTTTTACTAATAAATACTGTTAAAATAGTATCATCAGACTCCAACGGACGCCTCTATCTTTGCTGGTAAGTAACCCAGTTACGGGGTTCGTAACACTCTCTTCTCATGTTCACACAAATAAAAAGACATTATGAAGATAAATGCTACTCTTGGAGAACATGATGATTGACGGAAAATTTGGTAGCTATATGGTGTGTCATTTTATGATGCAATAGACACAGAAAATGGAATCACAACATAATTCCATTAAGATTGATTGCAATATTCTGAAGGCATTGCAAATTGTAACAAAACCAACATCTAATGGTATTCCAAATTGGGAAACACTTGTAAATAGGCAGATCCACAGTCAAACAGATGTTCATCACACTAGTTCCAGATAATATAACAAATGAGCCCTCCCATTCTGAAAATGCACCTCATGGCATTTTTTAAAATCCAATTCTTATGACTGGAGATTTAATTTAACTTAATCTACAGTGAGTCATGCTTGTAACCACTTCCTGGTTGAATAACATCAATTGAAATTTGACCAGACATTTTTCTACTAATGGCTCACTTATGTAATTTTATTGCCCTTTCTATATCAGTAATACACAACATCAATTCTCAAGCTTTGCATAGGAATTTGAGTTCTAAATATTTGACTTTGCAATGCCCCATGATAAACTGAGCTTAATCTCACACTGCCAACCCAGTACTAAGTGAAAAACTGATATAAACTGTTGCCCCAACCCTTATGCACTGGCAATTGTGTATAGGGGTGGGGCAACAATAGGTAGCGCTTCATCCTACTCCTCAACTATCAACTGCAGTGCAATCTCCTAATAACACTTGTCCTGATTCTAATTTCCCCCTTCAAAGGTGCTGGCAGTCTTTTAGATTCACTCTTATAAGGGGTGATTGATAAGTTCATGGCCTAAGGTTGGAATCAATTTCAGAAAACCTAGCAGATTCATTTTTTCAACATAGTCCCCTCCTACATTTACACCTTTAGTCCAGCGGTTGTGGAGCATACAGAACTTGGACCTCCAGAAACTGTCCACAGATGGGTGATTGATAAGTTTGTGGCCTAAGGTAGAAGGAGATGAGTTATTAACTTCAATCTTTCTGCATAATCACTCAAAGAGTTGACCTGCATGTGCATGTAATGGGAGCTGTATAACTCATCTCCTTCTACCTTAGGCCACGAACTTATCAATCACCCATCTGTGGACACTTTCTGGGGGTTCAAGATCCGTATGCTCCATGACCACTGGACGACGTGTGTAAATGTAGAAGGGGATTGTGTTGAAAACTAAATGTGCTTGGATTTCTAAAATGGACTCCTTCAACCTTAGGCCACAAACTTATCAATCACCCCTCGTATCTGCTGTGGCTTGTCTTTCATCTCCAGTATCCAAGAATGTCCTGATACTCTAGCACATATTGCACTCTCAGTCATCCAAATGCAATTTGGCTCCAAACAGGCACTGCACAAGGCCTGTAGGGACTGTGGAGAGGAATATTTTGTGGCCTGTTTTAATGTCCAGGGACAACAACCAAGGCAATGCATTAATGCGATTAGAGAGCATTGGAATTCATAGGAATACATATATAAACATTTTGAATATTATCTTCCAATCTGCCACTATTTCTGCCTGAAGAAAATAAAATATCAAACCCCTTAATTGCTCTGTTCGGTTTTTGGGGTGAGACAGATTTATGTCTGGGTCCGACCAAATGCCGAATATTATCCTTTGCCTCTCTCCTGGCTAGATGCTTGATCCTCCTTAGATGGAGAGATGTTGCCCCGCCCACTCATGCTCAATGGCATAACGACATCATGGCCTGCTTGGACCTCAAAAAAATTCATTATTCAGTTCTCAATTTGGATCTAAAGTTCTATAAGGTCTGGGGACCTTTTATCGAGTACTTTCATAACCTTCCTCTTGACTAGGGTTTTTTTTTCTTTTCGGCCCCTTGCTTTCAGCTCCTTTTTTTTTTCTGGTAGAGGGCATTATTATCCTCTGTTGCTAAGTGTATTCACAGTCTGGGAGTTTGGCTGTCCTGACTTTTACTCTCTATATTGTGTTGTGGTTGGTCTGGAGTTGCTGTTGTTTTTTCTTGTGTTGTGGGGCTTGGGGAGGATACTAAGCTTACTTGTCTTTAATTTAGGTGCTTTTTTGTTAAATTCTCTTCCTTTGTAGCATATTGTTATTGTATGCTTAATTTTGCACTGTTTTAATGTTCCTCATTGGGATTTGGGGTTTTTAATTTGTAAAATGTTTTGAAAAACTAATAAAAAAAAATTTTTTAAAAGAAAATAAAATATCATATGAGGAAGTTCCATAATTATCTGCTGATAAAACTCATGTGAATGATGAATGCATGAGTAGAGAACTAATTCATAATTCTCAGCAAATATGCATTCATGTTGGAAATATGATGTAACTGTCATTAACTAGAAAAGTTAAGGAAGGTTAACTTTTCTAGTTAATGACAGTTACATCATAACTCAAAAAATTGCCAAAATAAACAGTGAAGGACAACTATGATTGACAAATGGGGAAAACCAAATTAATAATTTGGATAATTTGTCAAGGAATGTAAAAACTAAGTTTAAGAGTCTGAATAAGAAATAAAAATTGCAAAAGTGCATTTGTACTTTTAAACTGCAAGAATGTAGGCATCACTGGCAATGCTATCAGCTGTTCCCCATCCTCAAGGCCCTTTATGAAAGAGACTGGAGAAACTATAATGACAAAATAAAGAAAGGACAGAGATAAATATAATGTATCAGTCTTCACTGTACAAGACAAAGAAAAAATGCAGAAACAGTGGGAATTAAATGTCCAATGAATATGCAGAATTTAACAGTATTAATAGAGAGAAGTACTGTGGAAATGAATGACCCTTAGAGACAACTACAGCTTCTCATTTTTAATGATCTGGTAGTAGAAGTAGTGAATGCTTTCAAACCATGATATTGCTCAGATTTCAGTTCTCATCTTAAGGGATTGGGTGAGTGGTGGGACAGAAGAGAAGGAAAATATGGAAAAATCAACTACATGGTTTGACATTAATAAGAGGTAAAACAGTACACTCTACTATTAGAAATGCAAGGATAGACACTAAAAATCATAGTATTTTGTTCAAGGGTCAACATTATTTGATAATATTGTTTTAAATAAACTATTAGGAACTTCCTTAAGGATGCAAATAATAGGGAAAATAAAGGATACGTTCAATATATATGGAAATTTCAAAGGCATTTAATACAATTCCACTGATTCAGGGTACATAGGATTTTGGGTGAAATATTAGCCTGGACTGAGGATTGGTCATAAATAGAAGACAGAAGTAAACAGCAATTTTTTACACTCAGTGACCACTTAATTAAGTAGAGGAGAGGAACTCAATGTGGTCTTCTGCTGATGTTGTAGACCACCTACTTCAAGCTTCAACGTGTTGTGCCTTCAGAGATACTATTATGTATACCATGGTTGTAATGTGTGGATATTTGAGTTAATGTAACCTTTTTGTCAGTTTGAACCAGTCTGGCCATTCTTCTCTGACCTCTGTCACTAACAAGGCATTTTTGCCCCCAGAACCAGCGCTCACTGCATGTTTTTCTTTTGGTTTTTGCATCATTGTCTGTAAACTCCAGTGACTATTATGCATGAAAATCCGAAGAGATCTGTAGTTTCTGAGATACTCAAACCTCACCCCCCACCCCGAATGGTCAAAGTCATTTAGATCATATTTCTTCCCCATTCTGTTATTTGGTGTAAACAACGCCTGAACTTCTTGACTATGTCTGCATACATTTATATATTGAGTTACTGCCACATGATTGTCTGATTAGATATTTGCATTAATGAACAAGCATACAGGTGTACCTAAAGTGGCTACTGAATGTATTTCAGTGATTTAAAGGCTAGTGTATTGAAGTTTGCTGAAAGTGCAAAGCTAAATGAAATGATAGAGCTATGAGGAAGGTTCAGAAATGGTACAAAGGGACAGAAACAATTTTAGTGATCAGGAAAGATAGTAGCAAATTGAACTTAATGTTGGAAAACAATATATACTGGTAGGAATAATAGAAAAATGTGATGAATTTTAAAAGGCTAGTGACTAGGAAATGTTGATTTTGGGCTCATTTTAAATAAAGTACAAAAAGGGTAACGTGTATATACATGAAGCAATTAGGAGATTAGCCTTTATTGCTGGAAGATTGGAGGAGTAATTGCTTGGAATTTGGTAATACTACAAACAAAGTAACAAATATTTGACACGGTACCCTTAATTAAAGGAGCATATAATTGATTTAGAGAGGGTGCATGGAATATCCAACATATTGATTTTTAGATTGAGAATTTATCAAGAGGAGAGTGAATAGAATAGCAGCAAATATTGAATTTAGGAAAATAAGTCATCGTATTAATATGTATAAAATACTCAAATTCTTGATAGTTTTGTTTTACTCATTTACTAAACATGGGTGTTCTTGGCAAGGCCAATGCTTTATTATCCAGTATAATTCCCACTTGAAGATGTAGTGGTGAGCAGCTGCAGTTCATGTGAAATACCCCCAGAGTGTGAAATGCTATATTTCTAAATCAATGTGATATATTACTCAGAGCTGTTGGTGCTCCCATGTGCCTGCATTCCCAGTATTCTTGGAAATAGAGGTCATGGGTCAGGGAAGTATTGTTGATAAAGTGCTGACAAACTGTCAATCCAGCTTGTGATACTAAGTTGGGCAGCATTTCAGAGTAATGTATGGAGAGTAAATAGCGTAGCATTTGTCCTGGATGATATCCAGTTTCTTGACAGATGTTGAAGCTTATCCAGGCAATTGGAATGTCTTCGCGTGCCTTATAAAGGGCCAAAAGACTCTGAAATTTCCATGGTGAGTTAGTGCCACAGAACGCATATTTTAATTTGCCCTTATTACTACAATAAAGGCTGTGCTGTTAAACTCTGGGCAAATATTGCTCTGGACTAATATGGGGCACTGATGCTGATGGTGATGAACTGGACTATAATGCCATTGAATGTCAAAGGGAAGTGATTAAGCTGTTTCTTTAAGGAGATGATAATTGCTTGGCACTTTTTTGACAACCATGTTCTTTACTCATTATCATCTCGAGCTTTATGTAATCTTGAACTTATCAAATGTGGATGTAGGAAAGAAAGTCAACACAGCAATCATTTGTAAAGCTCCCACCTTAAGATGGGGTGAAGATAATCAGATGAAAATTAATTATTTATGAAACTGCCTTAAATAATTTAAGGCAAACCACTGACTTTGCTTTTCATCTTTTTTGCATCTAGGCAACACTGACACTGATAGTTTTTCTAGATAACACAAAAGGCACTGGAGGAATTCAGTGAGTCAGGCAGCATTTATCGAGGGAAATGTATTGTTGATGAACTGGGTCAAGATGCCTTATCTGTCCAGATGAATGGTCTTGGCACAAAATATCGAGTATCAATTTCCCTCTATAGATGCTGCCTGGCCCACTGACTTCTTCTAGAGCATTTTTTGTTCTCCGGATTTCAGAATCTGTAGTCTCTGATTTTTTTCTCTCCCTGATTCCTATTGTTTTCAGTTTTGGTTTGGGCACCCTAATATAAGTCTTCATGCAATTAAGTCTTTGATAATAAATGCCTTAACGTTCTTGCCTCACCTCTTGAACTCAGCTCCTTTTTTGTTTATCATGCATTAAGGCCTGGAGCACAATAGTCTACCAAGTATCTAAGCCCAACATCAATAAGCTGGTTCAATGTGTAGGCAATTTTGATAATAACATCTTCCATCACATTGATGTTTGAAAGAAGTCTCGTGGATCTTATCAGCTGGATTAGATTTGTTCTGTGTTTTTTTGTGACTGAAAATTTTTATCATAGTTACCATTACGGTTATAAGTATTTTTATTCTCCATTGCTTAAATTAACTGAGTTGAAATTCCCCAGATGATATGATGGGAATTGCACTTACATGCGATTTGACCTCTTGTCTGCTGATCATTAGTACAGTAATGTAATCTCTATACATTGCAGTCTCACATTTGCTGTGAGGCAGTTTCTCTTAATTAGAAGGAATGCCTGGACTTTATGGGCTATAGTCACAGAATGAAGGCTTAACAATTTAAGACTAAAATAATCAAGTGTAAAACATTGTAAATCTTTGATGGAATTACTTTAATGGAATTATGGTACTTAATTGTGAGTATATTTAATGTGATCAATAGATCTGGAGAGATAAGTTTGGACCAAGCAGCTGAAGCTGAAGTAAAAGAACAACAATGATGTTATAAAGGCTAAATAAGGTTAATGACGTATTCCTGCTTGTGTTCTACTATACCAACAGCAACATCTACTTTAGTAGTATCTACACATTTTCTTGCTTTCGCCATATCAACTTTTAGCTACATCACAAAAGTATTTTTGACTTCTCCAGTGTGTTCAACACCATCCGCCCTGCTCTACTGGGTGAGAAGCTGACAGTGATGCAGGTGGATGCTTCCTTGGTGTCATGGATTATTGATTACCTGACTGGCAGACCACAGTATGTGCGCTTGCAACACTGTGTGTCAGACAGAGTGGTCAGCAGCACTGGGGCTCCACAGGGGACTATCCTGTCTCCCTTTCTCTTCACCATCTACACCTTGGACTTCAGCTACAACACAGAGTCTTGACATCTTCAGAAGTTTTCTGATGACTCTGCCATAGTTGGATGCATCAGCAAGGGAGATGAAGCTGAGTACAGGGTGACGGTGGGAAACTTTGTCACATGGTGCAAGCAGAATCATCTGCCCCTTAATGTGAAAAAGACTAAGGAGCTGGTGGTGGACCTGAGGAGGGCTAAGGCACCAGAGACCCCTGTTTCCATCCAAGGGGTCAGTGTGGACATGGTGGAGGATTACAAATACCTGGGGATACGAATGGACAATAAACTGGACTGGTCAAAGAACACTGAGACTGTCTACAGGAAGGTTCAGAGCCATCTCTATTTCCTGAGGAGACTGAGGTCCTTTAACATCTGCCGGACAATGCTGAGGATGTTCTATGAGGCTGTGGTGGCCAGTGCTATCATGTTTGCTGTTGTGTGCTGGGGCAGCAGGCTGAGGGTAGCAGACACCAACAGAATCAACAAACGTATTCGTAAGGCCAGTGATGTTGTGGGGGTGGAACTTACTCTCTGACGGTGGTGCCTGAAAAGAGGATGCTCTCCAAGTTGAATGCCATCTTGGACAATGACTCCCATCCACTCCATAATGTACTGGTTAGGCACAGGAGTACATTCAGCCAGACACTCATTCCACCGAGATGTAACACTGAGCGTCATAGGAAGTCATTCCTACCTGTGGCCATCAAACTTTACAACTCCTCCCTCGAAGTGTCAGACACCTTCTGCCAATAGGCTGGTCCTGGACTTATTTCCACTTGGCATGATTAACTTATTATTTAATTATTTATGGGTTTATATTGCTATATTTCTACACTATTCTTGGTTGGTGCGGCTGTAACAAAATCCAATTTCCCTCGGGATCAATAAAGTATGTCTGTCTGTCTGTCTGTCTATGCTCTTGTTCCATTTATTCAATCTGAATTTAGGGCAATGATGGCTCTGGGTATGAGACATACTTCACCACTGAGTTGCTGAGTTCAGTAACTTGTAGGAAACCACCCTTTTGTCAAAACAACTTGCAGCAGAAAATTTGGCAAGTCTATAAAATTATAATTGATTTTATTTATAACTGATAGTAATTTGTCATAATTAGAGAATAATTTGCTGTATTTGAATGAGATATGCTTGGCAAGTGAGCTTGTAAGATTTCAGCAGGAACTTGTGAATGAAATAACCTAAACATATGGAAATGATATAATTAGGAAAAATGTTAAAAGGACATTTAGGATTTTTTTTATCCAGAAGTGGTAGGGTCTTGAGCAGTGGAGGAAGAAAATCTCATCAAAAAATAACATTTATAGTTTATGGGACTATGGATTGAGAAATGGGGAAGTGGAGTTAGTCTGAGCAATGATTTTATTCAACTTGCATAAACATATGGACTGAATAAATTACTCCCAAGTCAGAAATTTCTGGTTTTAAGAATGAAAATTTAGTAAGCTTTGCAAAGTTAAAATATTACTTCATATAAATGTAGGAAATAGTCTTCTTCATTAGTACCATATTTCAGAATCTGCTAGGGGAGCTGCTAATGTTTCTCTAAAAGTTATATCTCATTTTTCTTAGAACTGAAGTGTGCAATTTAGTGATGATTGCATACAACACATAATAAAGCACAGATTTCCATGGAGTTGAGCCAAATCAGGCCAACAATGTCAGCAATGGCATGCCGTTCATTCCTGTCCTCCCATGAAATCTATCAGTTCAGTATTTTTGTATGTAGCTCCTTCAGTCAAGCAAGTTCATTCACTCTTAACTAATGACACCCTGCAGGATATTCAACAACTAATCTATCAAAGTGCGTTTACAATGGGTTACTAACGCTACCACCTTCAGAAGTATAGCTTCTGCGTAGCTAATGTTACAGCCAAAAAAACTTAACAAGCAAACAGAAGCTAACAGCTGAGAAATCTTGTTTATAAGGATTTCCTGTGTCTTGATTTTGAGAATCCAGGAAGTTCACTTTGTGTTTATGTTGAGATAACAGGACTGGAATGAGTTTCAGCTCTAATCTGCATTTGCTTGTTCAATACTTTCCTTAACTTAAGACACTAGGTACTAAAGAAAGTACTTGAAGACTATTTTATTCCATTTAGGAGAGGAAATTTTTGTGGTTTTAGGGCTCTTTTTTTGAAGCTGTAACCAGCTAGAGGGCTGAAACCACCAAAGGTGGTGTCCTTATCAAATCCTTCATATCCCACATCCCTCCCAATTCGTATTGTTATTTACAAGCAGCAGATGATGTGAGCAAATTTCTTCTATCTCACAAATTTACCTTTACCTCTTTTTCATTTTGGCTTAGGAAGTGTTCTCCAGCTAGGAGGTGGAAAAGTAGCCAGAGTACTTTTGTATAGTTTCACAATCCCAAACTGCCACTGCACATAATTTGGTGGTAGGTTGTAGGCAGTATTTGCAAATGAAACACAAGGGATGTGTAATCTATTTTTGGGCAGTAGATGACCAGATAATATTGGTAAATTGTTTTAGTAATATCACATGTACCAAGGTACAGTGAAAAACTTTGTTTTGGATCCCATCTATACAAATTATTTCATCACATCTATATATCAAAAAAGTGTAAGAGAAAAACAATAACTGAATGCAGAATGCATATTGTTATATTATAGAGGTCAGTATGACTTTGGGGCAAGTCATAGTAAAAGGCAGAAATGAAAAAGATTTCAGATATTGTAAATCCAATATAGAAAATTTTGGAAATGCCTCAGGCAGCATCTGTGAAAAGAGAAAAAGAGCCAACATTTCAGGTTTGATAACCTTCATCAGAACTTGGAAAGAGAAAACAATTTAGTTTTTAGTTGCAGAAGTCTGGCTAGACAAGGGAAGCCTCTCTGATACAGTGAGATAAAATGAATTAAAGTTGGAGAAACCAAATAGACATATTGAGTGACCATTTTGAAGGTCAGTTCATGGAGTGACTCTGAGCTTCTGGCTGCCTGCCACTTTAATTTTCTATCACATACCCATTCTGAACCATCTGTCTGTGTGGCCACCTGCACTGTTACAACACAGTCTAACACAAGCGAGAGGAACAATACTTCATCTGTCTGGACATATTAGACTCCACTGAATTCTTCAATTCTAAGTAACTATTATTTCTAACTGTATGAGAGCTAGCCATTCCTGCCAGCCTTCCATCTGTGATTTTGGCTCATTTCTCTTTCTGATAACATTGCCTGGCCTTCTGCTCTTAGCAACAGTTAAAACATGCAAAGAATCATAGTCTTTCTCTAACTGCCATATCAATTCTAGTGGCTGAAAATCAATACTGAAATACACGTCATTAGGTGTAGGTTATGGTCCATTGGAACTTGGGTAATGGTATTTTTACCATTGTCTTTCAAATCATGCTATTGATTGTGAGATAATGGACAAAAAGAAAAATTAATTCAAGGAATGACCATGAGTCTCAGGACTGAAACTAAATTCTCTTTCTCTTTAATTGACACTGCCCAGCTTGCTGAGTGTTTTATGTTTTTATTTCAGATTTTCAGTTTTTGCAGGTTTTTTTCATTTTCATAAAGGTATGGGACAATTTTGTGGGTTCCAAAGCTGTATCATATTATATATTGAACTCCAGGCTTAAACTAATAAACTGAAGTTCAAATCTCACAGTAGTTACTTGTGATTTGATATATTAACTCTGCAATTAAAAGGTAGTATATCTAACAGGGGCGATAGTGACAACATGTAAAAATATCTGGTTCATTATTCACGGTTGTTCATTAGGGAAGGGGATGTGATGTTTTTACCTAATCTGGGCTTTATTCAAAACCCAACTGACCAAATCTGATTCTGAGCTGACTTCCACCTCCATCACCCCTTAATATTGCATGAAAGAATAAGCAAAAAATACAGAGCTAGACTAAAAATGGGTCAATTGTTCTATTAGTAAAACTCGAAATGTCCACTATTTTCCTAAAGCCACTTTGAATTAGGAGAGAAATCTGTGTATTATGATAAAATATTAATATTAGTAAATTACAAAACTTTTAATAACTGCTTTGTAAGTATCCTGTTATTTGTAGATAATGTGTGCAAATTGAAAAATACTTTAAAATTAGCACATATTATAAAAATTTGCTTAAGAGAAAGCAAGGAAAGGAAAAATTGGAGAAATGTTTAAAATGAACTAGTATGGACAGTGTGGATGGAGAGTCTTCCTTTTACTTTGTATTCTCCTGATCCTAAAAATATATATATGTTGATTTCTTTTAACTAAGATTCCTGATTCTATTGTCTATCCAACAACAAAGGCTGGGAATGCATTTTTATGAATAAGATGCAGTGTTGTTCACATCATACCCTATTTTTAAATAGTTACTAACCAGAATTATTGTAGTTTGAGAATTACCAGTTATGTGATGTCTTAGACAATGTCTATAGCACATTTAGGACTTAAGTTGTTCAGTTTTGATTTATTTTAACTGGGGTAAAAATAAATGATCCATCAACATCTACCTAGTAAAAATTGAGTTTTTACTTATCCCAATGAAATATTGATTTGACAATAATTTTCTGTCAACTATGCATTGTTTTAAGAGTGTGGCTTTCAAAATCGTGTATTATTGTAAAGAGTTCACAAATCACATGCATTTTTAAATGTAATAGGATCCTATAACCAGTGTTGTGTCATAGGTAACATGGGGGTGAGAGGAGTTGATAGGTGGCATTACAAAGGAACAACCCATAATACTATATGTCAAATGTCCGTGAATCACTTTGAATGAGCAAGTATTTTTATTGTTATTGCAGTTTATTATAGACCTATTCAGCCAATTATAGACCTAGAAAATGGCTGAATTTGCCCAATTTTCTTTGTCTCAATTTTGCCAAAGTGTAAGCAAATAAAAAGCACTCATGCATGAATAATTCAACCCTCAGAACCGAGATATAGCCCAGCATAAGCCAGTGTATTCAGGAGTGGGGCAGGAGAGACTGTACAACAGCAAAAAAATGCTGCACTTACCAATATTGATTGTAAAGACATTAAAGTAGAAGTCAATTATTGATTTGTGGATCAAGCATAAATCTTTGGATATTGCAATATCCATATATAGTTATTTTCCAGAAATCACTGGTGAAAGACCTGAGATACATTCCAACTCATGTAAATATTTCACAATTTTGATTAAGATTAGTCATTTTGTTACTGACTGAGAACTAAATATTTATGCTTTTAGGGTCTTTATTTAGGGAAGGTGGTTGATGGAGGGTGGGGAGGAGCCAAGTAAAAACTCTAAGTTAAGGCAAATTGTCGTAAATTTGAAAGGAAATATTTTATTCCAATGATTCAGGTTCACAACGGGTGGTATTAAACAACAAAGCCTACCTACACACATCACATTGAATCTTATTACTTGTGAATAAGAACTACTACTTTGTTTAGAAGCATAGCCTATTATTGGCATGCACTAATTTTAAAGTGAAGTACAGTAATCTCAAAAATATAATTAGATATTCACGAAGTTGACTAGATATTTGTATATGGTTATCTTACAATTGTGAATGCCTTAATGTTTTTAAATTATCTGTAGTAACTTCACATGTAATACTCTAATACAGTGGCTGGTACCACTTTAAGAATTGCTTCACGTGAACAGTGCTCAGTACTTTAGAAAGACAGTTGACCTTGCTAAAAGTCAGTCTACCTCTAGAGTATGTCATAGTGAGAATATTTTACCTTGACAAGTTTACACTTGTATCTTATTTAGAAATACAGTACACTTATTGTTGATCAAAGGTAACTAATTTTCTTGGGATTAATCAGCTAGCATTTCTGAGATCAGTAAATTTAAAAACCTTGTCTAATTTGCAAAGCAGTATCAAATGCCAGGTATGATACCTCTATGATGAGGCAACATGTGATATGCGTCAAGAGACTTGAGGTCAGTAATTCAATTAAGAGAGAACATTACAAAATACAACCAGCTGAGCCACTCAATTTCCCGGAAAGTAATTTGTCTGAAGAATGAGACATTACATGGAAGAGTTCATATTGTAAACTGAGCTGGCCATAGGAGATAAAACTGGAGAAGTTGAAAGTGTTTCATTGGTCACAAGAAGAGGAAATTGTACCATTTAGGCCCTCTTCTGAGACCCAGGAGAATGCATTAGATGCATTAAAGCACATTACAACTTGCCTAGATACAGATGATTGTTACTGGTTCTTTATACTCAAGAGAGGTACAGTACAGAGAAGGTCTCTTAATGCTTCTTAACCAACTTAAGATTATTAGCAGGAAATTGGAGGTTTGAAAGATTTGTTGATTATAGATAGGATCTGGGAATTCATCTTGAAAGAAGGTTACATTGCCGGACAGTCCGTTTTGTACAAGTACTCAAACATGCAGTTACACAAAGCCAGGCAAAAAATAGACAACAGGAAGAAGTGCATTCAGTGAAAAAGGAGACAAACTGCAAATTTGGTAAGTATGCTAATATTGCTGTCATGTATATAGCAATATGAGTAGCTGCAAAAAAAGTCCTTGCTTTATACTAATGACCGCGAGGCTAAGTACAGTTCCAATGCTATGTTTAAGTTTACTGATGACACCACTGTCATTGGCCGGATCAAAGGTGGTGATGAATCAGCATATAGGAGGGAGATTGAAAATCTGGCTGAATGGTGTCACATCATCAACTTCTCCATCAATGTCAGCAAAACCGAAGAGCTGATTATTGACTAAAGGAGGAGGAAATTGGAGGTCCATGAGGCAACTCAACAAAATGTTAATGGTGCGGAGGGTCAACAACTTTTAATTCCTCGGTGTTATCATTGCAGAGGATCTGTCCTGGGTCTGGCATGTAATTTCTATTACAAAGAAGACACAGCAATGCTTCTACTTTCTTAGAAGTTTGCAAAAATTCAGAATGTCATCTAAAACTTTAACAAACTTAAGTAGATGTGCGATGGAGAATATACTGAGTGGTATGGAACACCATTGCTCTTGAATGGAAAAGCCTACAAAAAAGCCTAGTTCAAGCCAATAAAAAGTAGCCCAGTCCATCATGGATAAAGCCCTTCCCACCACTGAGAACATCTACAAGAAGCACTGTTGCAGGAAAACAGCATCCATCATCAAAGGACTCCACCATCTAGGTCATGCTCTCTTCTCGTTGCTGTTATCAGGAAGGAGGTACAGAAGCCTCAGAACCCACACCATCAGGTTCAGTAATTTCTCCCCAATCAGGCTCTTGAATTAGAGGGGATAACTTCCCTTATCTTCACTCACTCCAATGCTGAACTGAATCCACAACCTATGGGCTCATTTTCAAGAACTCTACAATTCATGTTCTCGATCTTTATTGCTTATCTAGTTTTTAAAAATCTCTTTTTGTATTTACAGTTTGTTGTCTTTTGCACATTGGTTGTTTAACTGTCTTTGTTGTGTGTGGTTTTTCATTGACTCTACTATGTTTCTTTGTACTTATCTGAATGCTCACAAGAAGACGAATATCAGTAGTATATGGTGACATGTATGCGATTTGATAATAAATTTACTTTGCATATGGGCAAGTCGGGGGGGGGGAATGTGTACAATGTGATCTTAAAAATCATTAAAACAGGGCAGAACAATGGCAAGATTATTTTGATATTGTAAATATAACTGATAACAACATGAGCATCTGATAAAGAAATGTTTGGGTAAAGCATGATGTAAATGAGATGAGACACGTAGGGAAGCAGTCATGGTCAGATTCAGAATACCATTTTAAAAACAAAGTAGCTGGCTTCAAAGGTGATAATTCTGAGTAAAGAATCCCAACAGCCATGATGTTGGTGCAAATCAACCAGATTTGGGAGCAGCAAGTGATTCTCCCTAATGTCATCCAAACTAAGGTAGTACAATTAAAAAGAGACAAGTGCTCTCAATGTTTGGGAGATCTTTTCTGAAGGAGATGAGCCCAAAGAATTAAGAAATGATGTGCATTTTGTCCTATCTACATGCATCACAGCTTAGTATGGCAACTGCTCTGCCCAAGAGCAAATCAAATTGGAGTGTTGTGGACACACCTCAAGTCTATCACAAAAACCTATTGCCCTTCCATGGACTACCTACGTTTTCCACAACTTTGGGAAAGCAGCCAGAATAACAAAAGCTCCATCCAACCTGGATATTCTCTGGTCTTTCCCCCCTCCATCAGGGAGAAGGCACAAAAGCTTGAAAACACACAGTACCAGGCTAAAGGACAGCTTCTATCTCGCTGTTATTAAACTCCTGAATGGTCCTCTTGTACATTAAAGATGAACTCTTGACCTCATGACATACCTCATTATATTCCTTGTACCTTATTATCTTCCTGCATGTCCTCTTCTCTGTAAATGTAACACTACAGCACTCTCTCTCTCTCTCTAGCTGCAACTCTACATTCTGCATTGTTAGTTTTCCCCCTTTGTACTACACTACCTTGATGTAATTATGTTTTGAGATCTCTGGATGGCATGCACAGTTTTTCACTGTATCTCAGTACGTGACAGTAATAAACCAATTACAGCAGAAAGATGTCATGCCTACCTTGTAAGTAGAACAACAGATCAGACTGAAAAGATCACTCAGATCGTTTTGTGAAAAGCAACCACTTTAGTGGCACAATTCTCAGATAAATATGCCGGTGTTTTTCAGCAGTGAAAGCAGAAGTGCAAGTGTAGGTACATCACTGGGAGATTTTGCCAAAATGGAGCACTTTGAGATGGTACATTTATGTAGGAGTATTTTGTTCATTAAAAAGAGGGCAACAAACATAACCTACCATTTGGTTGATCCCACTTTTATAATTATAATGTGGCCAACTGCTGTGTGTTTTTGCTGAAATAGTGTGAAACTTCCTACAGATCTGTTCGTTTCTGTGAAGAAAGCCAGAGTAGGAAAATGGTGTCTTGACAGTAGGCTTTTGTCTAATAAAAGCTTGAATTACCATTTCACAGAATCTTTGTGATAAGGAATGGTAGGGAGAGCATCTGAGCACCCCCCCCCCAACATTAATATACAATTTATGTAATTGAGAGCATTTTGATTACAGTATACAATTTTAAAAACTATCATACAAAATTAAAGAAACCACTGATTGTGAAAAGTATATTTGAGAAATGTTCCCAGAAAAAAAAAACATTCTCTTCAGTTTCCTTTCATATGGAATCCAGTTTAGTTTACTGAACACTGGATTATATTGGGAGTACTGCATACCGGAGTTTACAGCACGGGGAATAGTTTGATTAGTTTTACCAATAATTTCCTCTTCTGTCTCACTCTCTCTCAAATGTAGAAAGTCCAGTTTTGACCGGTCAACGGCCATAGGCCATGAGCCAAGGGAATGGAGGGTGCAATTTGCTCTTGGTTGTTTATCGTAAGCCATACAGTGTAAAGTCCAGGATTTAGAAAAAGTCAAAACTGAAGTGGAATTTAACGGTGTGGTGGGGGAGGAGGAGGGCTGGAATAGTTGTGTGTTTTCAGAAGAAACATCTGGCCGTGCAGAGTGTGGCGAAGTGTGTGTGTGTGTGTGTTCCCCTGGCTCCTCTGTGGCCGCGCACACCTGACTCCATGACATAGCTGCTCTGGGTGTGGCGTTGCGATCCACTCCAACTCTGCGCTGCCCTCGCCGCTGTGTTCACCCGCGCCCACCTCACAGTCTCGCCGCCCGAACTCGGGGGAGAAGGAGTGGGGTTCGCCCGGTTTTCCCTGCCCGTTCCGCATTTCCGACCGCCGCCTTCGGTGCGGGGAGGTGCGGCCACTTCTACTCGGAAGCGCTCGCAACCGCCCCCCCCCCTCCTCCCTCCCTTCCTCGTCAGCTCGGCTGCCAAAGTAGAGTCGGGAGAAGAGGAAGATAAGCGGCGAGGAGTTCACCGGGAGCGCTTGGGAAGGGGCGGGCAGCCTAAAACTTGAACCAAGTAAGTGTCGCTGAGGTGGGGAGTTGGCGCCGCCGGTCCGGTCCGGGCCGGGCCGGAGGCTCGCGCGGCGCCGCGGGCACGGGAAAGTTCCGTTTGGAACTCTTGGGAAGTTTAAATGGCCGCCCAGAGGCTCGGGACGCCTCGAGCCCCGCTCTTCGGATTTGGTTTCAATGAGCCAGAGAGTTTCCTTTTTGCGGTCGGGCAGCTGCACAGATTTTAATTTCTCTTCCGCCCGCCTGCTTGTCCGGTGGTTTCGGCAGGAACCCGACCTCCCCGGCTGCCGACGTTAGGCCGCGTCCTCCTTGTTATTGTAGTCGGGACACCGGAGGTGGAGGGGGTCGGGCCTGTCCCTTTGCTCGGCAGGCAACGCCCGCGATCCGGCTGCTTTTCAGCCTCTCCGCACGTAATCCCAACACAAATCTGAAGTCTCTTCCACCCTTCCGTCCCAGAGCTATGATTTTAAAGTATTTCTGGAATGACTAAATGGCTAGCTAGCGCAAAGTTGAAAAAAGTTTTTTTTTCGTGTAGTCTTCTCAGCTTCTTTCAGGGAAAAAAAATCAGTCCGAAAACAATCTACTCAGCAAATACGTCTTTATGTCGTGATAACTGAAAGTTGGAAAAAGTGTGGTGAACTATTTTCTCATTGTTGTGAACCTGTGGGGTCGCATTGTTTGTACTCAGTTGTGTGTGCTATCACCTCATTTACTCCCGGGATTAAAGCTTCCCGAAACTGACGTCCATTGTAAAAAGTTCTTGTTTCGGGAAGCCAGTTAAATGCCTAATTTACCATTTCGGCAACTTGCGAGAAGAAATATTTTGAGGAATAGCTATTCTATATTGGAAATAAATTTACAATTTCACTAGCTTCTGTTGGCGTTTTTTAAAATAATTAAATTTGCTTTCAGTCTTAAACATTATAACCTGCGTAGATCATCATAGTTGTATAGCAGACTCCAGTTGCCTGAAAATATAGGAATAAAAGTGCATTGTTTGTGGAGGTAATAATCAATTGTTGAAGAGGATTCTATGCTATTAGCAAACTATAAGGAATGCTTAGCTTGGGGAGTACTTGTGGGTACAGTTACATTTTTGAATCTACCTGTACATTGGTATATTAGTTATTTCAAATGTTTTAATGTTGTTTGGTTTGTCTAAGGGTGGGTGATGAAGTTCCATTCAACAAAATGGACATACCTTGACTTGGTAGTAATATAATACCTAGTTGGTGGTCGTTTCGATTTCCACCCCACCCTACCCTTTACTGGAGACAGGTGTATTTGGGTTGACTGGAGGCCTGGAATTTTGTCTGATGAAATGTTTTTTTAGCCTCCTCCCCCCCACCCCCGCCCCACTCCCTCATTTATCTGGTGATGTAATGGGCCATATGCTACTTTTGAACCAAGCAGCAGTTTGGGTGTGTCCAATCCAGCAACAAAATGTTCAGGGAAACTTGTGATGCATACATGGATCTAATCCTAGAACAGCATTTACGATTGCTTAAAATCTAGCAAGAGTACAAGAGTTCTGGTCACTGTATGATGGAAATAATATGAAAGCATTCAAAAATGCACTGGAGGCTAATGAGATTAAGTAGTTTGAAAGTTTTAATTTTGAGGCATGGGGCCAAGACTTGATTTGCTGCCCTTGAAACAAGTTGAGGTGAGATTTAATCAAAACAAAAACATAAGGATTTGGTAAAGTAAGCAAAAAGGCAGATATCAGGTAAAAACAATATCAGAAATGTTTGAACAACACACAAAATGCTGGTGGAACACAGCAGGCCAGGCAGCATCTATAGGAGAAGCACTGTCAACATTTCGGTCTCGGCCCGAAACGTCGACAGTGCTTCTATAGATGCTGCCTGGCCTGCTGTGTTCCACCAGCATTTTGTGTGTGTTGTTTGAATTTCCAGCATCTGCAGATTTCCTCGTGTTTGCTCAGAAATGTTTAAATACACTCAACAGCTGACTGGGGGGTGCTTGATCTGACTATTGGAAAAGATTTTCTGAAATGCTGCCCTTCAATACATTGCCAGCATTTTGTATTTCAGATTTCCAGCATCAATTTTTTAAAATTATTATTTTACGAGATTTAAGATGTTAGTAGAAGGGAGAAAAGGGAAAAATTAATTCATCCAGAAACTAATGGGAGCTTGAAACTTAATGGTTGAAAATATGGCAGAGGCAGAAACCTACGCTTTAGAAAATAGAAGTGGATGACCACTTGTTCTCAGAAACATTCCAAATCATAAGTGGATGGCGAAGTAGTTGAACTAGATTAGCTTTTCCCAGCATTGAAATACATGGCCTTTTCCTGTTCCATAAGTTTATTTTTGTGGGCTATATTTTATCATTTAATCAATAAAGGGGATAATAAGCATCTACAGTTGGTTACTCATTAATGTTTGTGGTACATTCTCTGCATATCTTGTTCCTTGTGTATTTGGTCAATACATATATTTCAAGTACTTAATTGTCCTGTAATTTTGAAGGCAGTTATGAAAAGAAAATTTCTTCTATATTGATAACACATAAAATTACAGAATATTAATTTCTGCTCAAGATGGCACTGAGCTGTGGTCTCTGTCGAGGCCATGGCTGAGACTTTATTTTTGGGTTCATTGGTATGATTTTGGGGACGGAGGTAGATGTTAGGTGTCAGAGTAGGGATTAGGAACAGTTATTTGGGGGAAGTTAGTGATCAAGGACTCTGGTCCACGGACGAAGGCCACTAAGGATGAGGCCTGTAGGATGACGAGTCAGTGAGCCCAGAATGTGAGGCATGATGTTCAAGGTCCCATCGCCAGTGAGTCCTGGGGTCAATACTGAAGATTGAAGGGTGAAGACTGAAGTCTGCTATTTAGGAAGCTAAGGTCCAAAGGCAGAATCCCTGGGTCTGCGGGGCTGCAAATCCAATACTGAAGTTGGTGGCCTGATGTCTGCAAGTGCATGGGTCCACTGGGGGGGGGGGGGGTCCTGGGGTTAGCAGTCTGGCTGTCCGTGGGATAGAGGAAGGAGGCTTGTCTTACTGTTGCTTGTTCTACTGAACAAGGTGGGCATGTTAAGTTAGCACCAAATTGTGTGCGGATACTTGTGGGCTACTCCCAGCACATCCTTGAGTTGTATTTGTTGGTAATTGAAAGGACTCATTTCACTCTGTTTCAATGTGCATGTGATAAATATATAAATGAATATGAATTTAACAGAGTATTAAAGAAGTTATATATTTATAAATAAAATATGGCACATTTAGTGGTTAAAAAGAATGTTAGTTTTTGCAGCAAGGGCTTGTTACATTAAATCTTGCCATCTATTGATGGGTAAATTTGAGAAAGAGCCTGGATGTACAAGTCATAGTGTAGGCCAAGCTGGTCCATGCTGACCAATTTAATCCTATTTGCCATGAGTTTGGCCTACAATTTTGTAAACTTTTTCATGAAACTGTCGAACTGTCTTAGACCGTAAAACATACGAGCAGAATTGAGCCAATTGACCCATTGAGTCTACTCCATCAGTTATTATCTCTCTCAACCCCAATTTCCCTGCTTTCTCCTCATATCTTTGACTCTCATACTAATCAATCTATCAGCCTGTGCTTTAAATAGACCAGTGACTTGGCTACCACAGCCACTTGTGGCAATGAATTCCACAAATTCATCATCCTCTGGCTAAAAATTCCTCCTCAATTCTGTTCTAAGGGAATGCTCTTCTATTTCGAGGCTGTGCCCTATGGCCCTTAACTCAACCTCTCCACATCGACTCTATCCAGACCTTTCAATATTCGATAGATTTTGATTCCCCCCCCCCCCATTCTTCTAAACACCAGCAAGTATAGGCCCACAGCCATCAAATGTTCATCATATATTAACCCTTTCATTTCTGCAATCTCTTCTGGAAGCTCTCCAAATGCCAGCATATCCTTTCTTAGATAAGGGGCCCAAAACTGCTCTCAATATTCAGTGCAGCCTGATCAATGCCGTATAATGTCTCAGCATTACATCCTTGTTTTTGTATTCTAGTCTTGAAATTAATGCTAAGATTGTATTTTCCTTCCTTACCACCTACTCAATCTGCAAGTTAACCGTTAGTGAATCCTGCATGAGGAATTCCAGATCCCTTAGCACCTGTGATTTTTAAATTTTCTCCCATCTGCAAAATAATCCACACCTTTAATCTTTCTGCCAAAGCGCATGACCATGTACCTCCCTACACTATATTCCATCTGCTGCTGCTTTGCTCATTCCTCAAATCTGTGTAAGTCCTTCTGCAGATATCATGCATCCTTAACATTACTTGCCCTTTCCCCTATCTTCATATCATCTGCAAACTTGGCCACAAAGCTATTAATTCCTTCATCCATCATTGACGTACAACATGAAAAGAAGTGGTCCCAACACGGACTCCTGCAGCACACCACTAATCACTGACAGACAGCCAGAAAAGGGCCCATTTATTTCCACTCTTTGCTTACTACCAGTCAGCCAATCTTATATCTATCTAGTGCCTTTGCCATAATATCATGGGCTCCTGTTTTGTTAAGCAGCCTCCAATAGAGCATCTTTTCAAAAGCCTTCTGAAAATCCAAATAAACAACATCCCCACTGACTCTCCCTTTGCCTATCCTGCCTGTAATATTCTCAAAGAATTTCAACAGATTTGTCAGGCAAGATTTCCCCTTTAGAAAACCATGCTGACTTTGGCCTATTTTATCATGTGCCTCCAGGTACCCCCAAACTACATCCTTAAAGATAGATTTCAACATCTTTCCAACCACTGAAGTCAGGCTAACTGGCCTATGATTTCCTGCTTTTTGACTTCCTCCCTTCTTAATGAGTGAAGTAACATTTGCAATTTTCCAATCTCTGGAACCATTCCAGAACCTAGTGATTCATGAAAGATCCCTACTAATGGATCCACAATCTCTTCAGCAATGTCCTTTAGAACCTTAAGCTGCAGTCCATCTGGTACAGGTGACATATCTACCTTCAGACTTCTCAGCTTCTGAAGCACCTTCATAGTAAAGTGATTACACACACTTCTGCACCAACACTCATTTCTGGTGTACTGCTGGAGTCTTCAACAGTGAAGACTAGTGCAAAATACTTAGCGTTCATCTGCTCTTTCTTTGTCAGCTCAAATTCAAGTTTAATTGTCATTCAAGCATAACCAAACAGATCAGTGTTACTCTGGGGTCAAGTCACACACAGCACAAGGCACATATATCACATATAAGGGGCAACATTGACTCTAGTTTGGACACCATTTTCCCCTGGCAGTTTGGTGCACGCTGACTCCAATGCCTCTCTTCTGGGTGGCTGTAAACTACGACCAAGGCCACCAGCGTCCCTGCCATCCACCAATACATCAGTGAATCAGACTTGCTGCATTCCATATTAAGAATGTCCAACGGAGTCTCGCAACCACCAGAAAAGCGAATAAGACGATCACTGACTGTTAGATTACACATCGCCTTTGTGCACCGACTCCTCCGATGCCTTTCTGAAGCAGGCAGTAGCACGATCCAACCAAGTCCAGCTCCTTCAGTTTTTCTGCCGATGAGTAATTTGCTGATGTGGTATACCTGTAGTATTGAACTTAAAAGTCCAGCACAGTCTAACGATCACAAAAAGTATGTTTAAAAAATACAATAGCGCCTTTTGGTTGGCCCCTGCGACTAAGTACACTGCCAAAAAAACTACTACCTGACTACTGCTTTTTCAGCATCTTTTTCCAGTAGTTTCATATTCACTCTTGCATCTCTTTTAGTCTTTTATGTATCTGAGAAAAACCTTTGGTGAGCTTACCTTCATATTTCATCTTTTCTCTCCTTGTTGCATTAGCAGTTGCCTGTGTATTCATTTCCATAGATGCTGCTCGATCTGCTGAGTTCCTCCAGCATTTTGTGTGTGTTGCTCTGGATTTCTAGCATCCACCCTTTAGAATGCCTTTTCTTTGGGATGAACTGATCCTGCACCTTACGATTACTCCCAGAAACTCCAGCCGTTGCTGTTCTGCTGTAATCCCTGCTAGTGTCTCCTTCTCTTCAACTTTGGCCAGGTCCTCTCTCATGCCTCTAATACCCTTTACTCCGGTTTAATACTGATACATCTGATTTTAGCTTTTCCCTGTCAAACTGCAGAGTGAATTTTATCATATTATGGTGACTGCCTTATCAGGATTTCTTTACTTTAAGCTTGCTCCCTAATCAAATTTGGTTCACTAGAGAGCACTTAATCCAGAATAGCCTTTTCCCTAGTGAGCTCAACCATAAGCTGCTCTAGAAAGTCAGCTCATAGGCATACTTCAAATTCCTTCTCTTGGGATCCAGCATCAATGTGATTTTTTTTCCAATCTACCTGCATATTGAAATCCCCCATGACCATTGTTTTGTTGCCATTTATACATGCCTTTTATATCTCCCATTTTCATTTGTACCCTACATCCTGGCTACTGTTCAGAGGCCTGTTTATAACTCCCATCAGGATCTTTGTTACCCTTGCATTTTTTTCACTACCCACAAGAATTGTGCATCTTCTGATCCTACGTCACTTTCTAATGATTTGATTTCAATTTTTGCCAACAGAGCCTGCTGTTTACATTTCTGTTACTGACTTGTTTGTTGTTACCTCAACTGACTTCTCATCTTTTTTCCAGTCCTGATGAAGGGTCTTAGCTTGAAACATCAACTGTTTATTTTTGTAGATGCTGCCTGGCTAACTGAGTTGCTGCAGTATTTTGCAGGTTTGGTAGATTATGTTAATGAAATTGATGCTATCTAATTGGCTGTTGTGCTATTTCTCAACCACTTTGTTCCCACCAAATTGCTGATTGCACAGCATCCCTCTGAGGCACAATGGTAGTTCAGGTTGTAAACGATTTCCTCTTTTTCCAGGCATTGTAATCAAGTTTGCAAAGTCACAGTTGTCATCTTTGTTGGGAGGTTATTATTGGGAAGTTATTCTTAACCCATTTATCTTGCAAACTATCATTCACATCTGTCTTGTGTTGTTGAACTTGATCCTGTCCTGAATTTGTCCCAGTTTATCCCTTAGTCCTATGTCTTGATCTCTAATTTTTTATTATATTGGAAGTCATAGTGAGTTTCAGACTGTAATTGGATCATATTTTCCAAAGTTGACCTCTACTGAACTCTTGGCCATTACTTCATTATTTTTCATTGCCATTTTTCCTTTTTTGGGTTAATGGAACTGTTGTTGCATAGTTCCACTCTTGACTACTCATTCAGTCATACTTGGTATGTTCAATGATAGGTTTACTTCGTGCCCCCGTTTATCTTGTCTTTAAGACATGAAAGATTGCAAGCACTATAGTCTGGAGTTCCAGATAAAGTAATATTTACCACTACCTCCCCACTTTCTGGTAATGATGGAGTTCTTTTCCAGTGTCTAATCTTACGGTTTGTAATTCCCTTTGTTTAAATTGGGGAACACGCCTTATGAGAATAGGTTGAGTGAACTTGGCCTTTTCTCCTTGGAGCGATGGAGGATGAGAGGTGACTTGATAAAGGCGTACAAGATGATGAAAGGCATTGATTGTGTGGATAGTCAGAGGCTTTTTCCCAGGGCTGAAATGGCTAGCACGAGAGGGCACGAAGGTTTTAAGAAGTAGGTACAGAGGAGATGTCAGGGGTAAGTTTTTTATGCAGAGAGTGGTGAGTGTGTGGAATAGGCTGCCGGCAATGGTGGTGGAGGCGGATACGATAGGGTCTTTTAAGAGTCTTCTGGATAGGTACATGGAGTTTAGAAAAATAGAGGGTTATGGGTAAGCTTAGGTAATTTCTAAGGTAAGGTCATGTTCAACACAGCTTTGTGGGCTGAAGGGCCTGTATTGGGCTGTAGATTTTCTATGTTTCTTCAATGGTTCTAAGTGTTGGTAGAATGGAAAATTTAAGCATTCTACTACAAACACTACCTAATATTCATTAAGCATGTTTTTTTAAAATCTTAGCTACTGTAGATCTTCACAGCCTCACAGCTGCCTTTCTGTCCATTTTGTAACCGATCTGTCCATTTTCACCTTTATTATATTGTTTTGTTGAGCTCTCACCTTTTCTCTCCTTGTTGCATTTGCAGTTGCCTGTGTATTCATTTCCATAGATGCTGCTCGACCTGCTGAGTTCCTCCAGCATTTTTGTGGAGGTCTCCAGGGGTAAAAATGAGGAAATGGGAAGAAAACCTTTCCCTGTTTGTGTTTGAATAGGGAAGAGTGAAATTAGTCGAAGACAGAGCTTCTTGGCTGGGAATAGAGCACTGGGTTGAAGAAGAATGCTGTGATCAGCATTAATAGCTGCAGATATCAAGGATTATGAAGAGGAATGGCTGTGATTAGATCTTTGTGGTATCATAGCTGATATAGAAGCCTTGAAAGGTTTTAATATAGTGACCTTGGTAAAAGAGCATTGGAAATGGTTATGTTTGCTATGTAGGTATGTTGTTGGTACTTTTTTTTGGAGATTTCTCTAATCATTTGACCTTACAGTTACATGCATCCACTTGTTCAGCATTTTTTGGCAGGGCTGTCGACCTACTACCTGTATTCCATAATTGGGATGTTTAAAAAAAAAGGAATTTAAGTGCAGTTATCCAGAATATTTGTTGGTATTTCACAGAAAAATGCTACTGTAAAATGCTAAAAACAAAGATCATAATATTGTGCTACTTCAGATATTTTAAAATATTCATATGGCTTGTCTAGCCTAGTTATATTTACTGCAGATTTGATCATCAGTAAAACTGATGATTTGCTATCTGATTGCTGAACCATTAGGATTTCTAAACATCTGATTCCTTGAGCCCTCTTTCCCCCTGCTACCTCTAAACTCACTGGGTTCCCCGGAAAATGTTGTTATACTGCTGTCTTAACATATAAAAGAAAAGTGAATTAGAAGTTTAGAGGATGCTGGATCATCAGAGTTACACTGTATTTAGCAAATTGCTAGAGAGTATAAAGTGCATAAGTAATCTTAAACTTATGTTGCCATCTTTTTACTCTGTACCACTCATTTTGTTTTAGTCTCCAAAAATATTAATGTTTGTTTTTGCACCATTGCAGTTGTGCCATTGTTCTTGTGGTATGAATGCACAGTTAATTTCTAATCGAAAACATTACTTTGGTTGTTTCATTACAGCTTTAACTGATTCCTTCAAGTTTTAAGTTTTGCATGTTGAATTTTGATCTGACAGGCAAGGAAGTATGACAACTATAAACACTCAGAACATTAATTTCAAATGGGATCCGAAAAATCTGGAAATAAGGACGCTGGCAGTGGAGCGTTTATTGGAACCTTTGGTCACACAGGTAAGTGACTCTGGAAAGGACAAATAAATCTTTAAATTGGTCATTTAATTGTGTGTGAGGGGGGAGTTTGGTTATGTAAATTGAAATGGTATGTTAAAATTATGCTAACCATTTGGCATTTGTTACTCTCCATGCCTTGTGCATTGGGTGGCAACCTTGCCATTTCTTTAGCATTTGTTTTTTACAAGACGGAATTGTTAGCTTGGAAGCTCAGTCCAGCATGCGTGGAAAGGTGCATTGGAGCCTGTAGGATTCAAACTTGGGATCACTTGCCTTGAAGTCCAGTGCGGCAGTAGTTACTCTAAAGGTTTTGGCTTGTAGATCTTCCTTTGCTGACATCACATAAAGAAGTTGGGAGTCTTTCATTTCTTTAATTTGTTCAATCATAGAACCATAGAACATTACAGCACAGAAACAGGCCTTTTGGCCCTTCTTGGCTGTGCTGAACCATTTTTCTGCCTCGTCCCACTGACCTGCACCTGGCCCATATCCCTCCATACACCTCTCATCCATGTACCTGTCAATCCTTCTAAATTTGAATTTGCTGTTCCCACATGCTGGCTTTTTTGCATGACACCTCTCTTTGCTGTAACCATACATTGCCAATTGCTGCTACAGCTCAGACTTTTTAAAGATATCATCAATTCTATATGAATGTGAGTTCTGTCAAAAGATCTTTCAACATCTGTCAAGGTCTTAAGATGAAAAAAAAATATTTTTCAGGTGACTACCTTGGTTAATACTAGCAACAGGGGACCATCTAACAAAAAGAAAGGGCGTTCTAAGAAAGCACATGTTTTGGCTGCCTCTGTGGAACAGGCCACACAGAACTTCTTGGAGAAGGGTGAGAAAATTGCTCATGAGAGCCAATACCTGAAGGAAGAACTGACTGCAGCTGTGGAAGATGTACGCAAGCAAGGTATGTGTAACTAGCTCATACAAGAAAATTGTAGTTCGGGCATAATACCTGTACAGTATGAAACCACCTTAGCCAAGCTTCATTTCTCTTAACACTAGCATTGTATTCTTCCAGTTTTACAATTCTATTAGTACATAGTCCTCAGTTGGGTTGAGGAAAATAAATCCACTTGGTACATCGCCTAAACAGCTTAAATTTCCATATTACTGTTCTTCACCTCTTATGATCCTTCTCTGAGGATTGTCATCTTATTGTGGTGGAGAGGCTTGTGAGTTTCTGAGATCCCGAGAGCAATGCCGCCAGGAGATTAGCTTCTCCTAGGGTCACCTATCGCAGTAAGGTCAATGGAGAGGTTCCAGACAAACAACAATCAAACCATGACCCCAAAGTTGGAGCTGGTGGGAGATCATAACAGCAGTAAAGGATCTCCAGTCATCCTGCACTTTACGCCACTAGACCTTAACCCTGATCTGCCAAGGCTGCCCATGCATCAGTCTCCCCAGTTAAACAAAGTCATGCATAGGTGTTCTCCATTAAGGGAATCCACACGAACATCTTGGATTAAGTCCTGTGGTGATCAGTAAGTGGCAAAGGGGGCAGAATTATGAGATCTGGAAGCCCCAAGTTACCAGCTGGGATATTAGGCAATGGGTGTTTGATTCATTTGCTGGGCTCTTACACTGAGGCAGAAAGAGCACTTCAGCAGCTGCACCCACAACTGAGCAGCCCTATTCAGGGATCACTCTGTTCACCCTACTTGGGGAAGGGCCTGAGAAAGAAACGTGACCTTTGGAGGCTGGAATGTGCACACTCTGATAGCACAACCGGTTATCAACCAGAGTGGAAAACTGTGATCATCGCTAGAGAACTGAGGAAATGCCAGATTGACCTTGCTACTCATTTTGAAACATCTGGCAGATGAAGGGCAACTGAGGAGGGAGAAAGGTTGGTTACACCTTCTCCTGGAAAGGAAAGGCAGTTGATGAGCTCAGGATCTGTGGTGTTGGGTTTGTAATAAAGAACTAGCTTATCAGTCTACTTTCTGAACTGTCCATGGTGATCAGTGAACGTCTCATGACTATCAGTTTGGTGCTTGCCAATAACCAGATGGTAACTGTTGTGAGTGCTTATACATCAACTCTGGGGGTAATGTCAGAGAAATATATACAATATACATCCTGAAATGCTTTTTCTTAACAACCGTCCACGAAAACAGAGAAGTGCCTCAAAGAATGAACGACAGTTAAATGTTAGAAACCCAAAGTCTCTCCCAGCTCCCCCTACCGCGTGTTAGCGGTAGCAAGCAACAGTCCCTCCTCCTGTCACTATCAAAAAAGAGCATCGGCACCCTCCACCAAGCACTCAAGTGTGAGCAAAGCAACAGCAAAGACACAGACTTGCAGTTACCTCAAAGACTTAACGTTTCACCTGGTATTCAATATAACATAGGCTCGCTCTCTCCCTAATAAGGAAGTAAAAGAGGTGTCTCCATTTTCACAGCGAGCAGAGAGACATAACAAACAACTCACTGGTTTACGATGATAAAAGTCTGCCACGTTGCTTTTTTCGAGCTCTATGCCCAAGGATCACGTGATTTTTGGGCACATAGCCGCAGATAATTGGCTCAGGGATCAACCACTGCCTAAGTAGTACTAGTGGAGCTTATGCAAGATTAATGAAAAGAGTCTTTGAAAATCGCAAGCTATAGGTCCAAACAAAACTTTTGGTCTATGGAACAATTGTTCTTCCTATATTACCCTATGGAGCTGAATCATGAACCACATAGAGAAGAGTCATGAAAACTAGAATAATACCACTAAAGAACCTTGCAAAAGATTTTGAAGAGAGGTGGATGGACAGATACTCTAACACCATCTTACTGAAGAATGCCAACATGAACAGCATTTTTACTATGATAAAGCAATACCAACTTCGATGTATAGGTCATGTCATTCAGATGCCGAACTCTTGTCTCCCCAGATGGATCATTTACTCTCATTTGCAGGCAGATCAGTAACTCACTGGTGGGCTAATGAAATGCTTCAAAGATAAGATCAAAATCAGGGAGTTAACAACCAGGGGACCCAGTACTAACCAGAGCCATCACTTGTGCATATCCACACTGCACCAGAATATGTCGATCCAGATCAGCCAATGCAACCACCTGACAATTCATCATTAGACAACCCCTTAGGAGAGCATCTTACTTGGTTTGAGTGATCGTTACAACATAATTGGGGAAATAGCTAGAATTCCGATCAAAAGTAGGTTGTCTGTGCTTTATTCTGACTTGGTACTGTGAGCTGTTACAGCTCCTGGTTATTTATTGCTCAGGTTGAATCCACTTGTAAATAGATTGCCCTGAATTATAGCAAAGGCAAAGTATGATTTATTATCAGAGTGTATACATGTCACCATATGCAACCCTGAGATTCTTTATCTGCAGGCATACTTAGCAAATCTATAGAACAGTAACCGTAAACAAGATCAATGGACAACAAACTGTGCAAAATTGGATGTAAGTAAATAGCAATAAATAATAAGCATGAAATAATAAGATAGTCCTTAAATGAGTATAGTTTATCCCCTTTTGTTCAAAAGTCTGATGGCTGAGGGGTAATAAGTAGAGGTGCTGTCCTGCTTTCTTTGCAGTTATATTTTTATGATGCATCCAGGACAGGTTCTCTGAGATAGTAGCACCCGGGACATTAAATTATTGACTCTCTCCACCTCTGATGATTACTGGCTCCTGGACCTATGGTTTCCCTCTCTTGAAGTCTATAATCAGTCCCTTGGTCTTATTGAGTGAGAAGTTGTTGTTGTTACACCACTCAGCCAAAGTTTCAATCTCACTCCTGTATACTGATTCATCACCACCTTTGATGTAGCTCAACAGTGGTATTATCAGCAAACTTGTATATAGTGTTGGAGCCACTCAGTTATAGGTCTAAACGGAGTAGAGCAGGGGCTAAATATACATCCCTGTGGTGTTCCTGTGCTGATGGAGATTGTGGTGGAGTTGTTTTTGCCAATCTGGACAGACTGGGGTCCACAGGTGAGGAAATACAGGATCCAATTGCACAACGGGGTATTGAGGCCCAGGTCTTGGAGTTTACTGGTAAGTTTTGAGGGGATGATGGTGTTAAATGCTGAGCCGTAATCAATTAAGAGCATCCTGATGTATGCATCTTCGCTGTCTAGATGTTGTGTGAAGAGCCAACAAGATAGTATCTGCTGTAGACCTGTTGCTTCAGTAGGCGAATTGGAGTAGATCCAAGTTGTTATTCAGCCAGGAGCTGATAGGCTTCAACACCAGCCTCTCAAAACACTTCATCGCTGTGAATGTAAGTGCCACTGGGCAGTAGTCATTTAGACAGGTTACCATGCTCTTCTTGGGCACTGGTACTATTGAAGTAGGTGGGTGCCTTACAGTGCTAGAGCGAGTGGTTGGAGTTATCTGTGAGTACACCAGTAAATTGGTCAGCACAGGTACTCTGTCTGGACCAGATGCTTTCCTTAGATTCACTCTTGAAGGCAGCCTGCGTGTCATCTTCAGGTACTGAGACCAAAGAATCATGGGAGATATCAGGGTGCACATTGGTTCCTCCCTGTTCTGATGACCAAACTGAGCATGGAAGGCATTGATCTCCTCTGGAAGTGAAGCTCTACTGTTCCCTATGTTGCAAGATTTTACTGTGTGGGATTCAAACCCTGCCACAGCTGTCGAGCATTTCTCAATTCCAATCTATTCCGGAATTTCCAATTCACCTGTGAGATGGCTTTCCAGAGATCATACCTGCATCTCTTGTAGCATTTTTGATCTCTAGACTTGAATACCTCTGGTCTGGCTCTCAGCAGGTTCTGGAGTCCATTGTTCATTCAGGACATCTTATTGGGGAAACCCTGAACAATTTTGTGGGGACGCACTCATCCACAGCTGTTTTATTAAAGTCTGTAACAGCCCTGGTTTAGTCATTCAGATCCTCAGAAGTGTTCTTGAACACAGCCCAGTCCACTGAGTCAGGCAATCTTCCTTAGCCTCTTGCAACCACCTTGATCTCTTGAGCCTTGCTTTTTAGGTTCTGTATGTATGCAGGTAGTGGGAGTGCAGTCAAATGTTCCGACTTGCCAAAATGTGATCTTGGAAAGCAACAATAGGCATTTCTTATGGTAGTGTAGCAGTGGTCTTGTGTGGTGAGACCTCTGGTGCAACAGGTTACATGCTGGTGATAATTGGGTAGGGTTTTCTTCAAACAGACCAGGTTAAAGTGCTGATTATAATTTGAAATGTGCTGGTATGGGCTATTTCTTGTTTACAGACAGCATTGTGCAGTTTTACGAGTGCTTGCTTAGAATTGGCCACTGGTGGTATGTAAACTGATGTCAGGATCATGGATGAGAACTCCTGAGGCAAATAGAATGGTCTACATCAGTTGTACTGGGCAGATGGGGCTTGTTAACCATGGATAGTAGCTCATCTAGGAGGGGGAAAACTCCAATTTCAAACCTTCGCTGCCTTGCGGCTATACCCATTCATGGGAAAGGCTTCGGGAGTAAACCCTGAGGGAAAAATCCGGAGCCGGAGTCCCGAAGGCGGCTGACTGCTGTACCCAGCACCGGCACAGCAATGCCTGCGATGCTGGCACCAAACTGTATCAATTTTTGTCGTTCCTTTGGACCTGTCGTCAGCATGGGGGGGGGGGGGGGTCCCACTGCATGGGCAACAGATGGATCTCCATATCAACTCTGCCCTGGAGAGGCCACGACGGCTTTGACCAGAGGCGCAGTACCAATGGTCGACCACGACACCCCCCCCCCCCCCAAAAGGGGTGGTTACATGTCCTAAGGGGGCATTAGGGGAAAAAGAAGCTGTTGGGTGGTGGTCCAGATTCTTTTTGGGGGGGGGTAGGGGCAGGCTGCGAGCAGCACCCTTTCTTGAGGCACAAGACCTAACTGCCTGTGTCAACTGTCTGCTATGATCGGCATTTCAAGTTTGTGTTAATTTTTTATTTTAATATAGCCCTGTTAATGATGCATTAATATGTACGGCACAATCTCTATGAGTCTTAAGGTGGTGAAGCCTAGAATTCTAATCCTGCTAAGAAACAGAAAATATTGAGGATAAAAAGGAACATGATATCCTGTGTAACAAATGGAGCACTATACAGTTGGTCCTCCTTATCCGCGAATTCACCCAACCGCGGATTGCAAAAACCCGGAAGTGCTCTTCCAGCACTTCTTGTTCAAGCAAATACAGACTTTTTTTCTTATCATTATTCCCTAAGCAACGCAGTGTAACAACTATTTTACATAGCATTTACATTGTATTAGGTATTATAGGTATTCTAGAGATGATTTAAAGTATACGGGAGGATGTGCATGGGTTATTGTGGATCAGGATCGAAAAATTAGTTCTCTTACTAAGTAAGTCGGAACAGGTACATCCGGTATTATTAAGCGTCAGTTAGTTAAACGTTTGTCTTAGTATATAGTATATATTTTACCTTTCTATGCATATAAAATACTTAAGAACGTATGTTTCAGTGCTGGGCTCGGGAACTGTTCCCGAGTGTGAGCCAGTGACAGTCCACTTCCAAGTGTGCTCGCCACTGTGGCGGGTTGATGTGGAGGATCAAAAACTCAAAACCCCAAAACCCAATAATTAAACCACTGTGTTGCTTAGTAATAACTGTAGCTTTCATCGGGGCAGGGCCTTTCTCATTTTATCCTTTAAAATTGTTCCGCTCGTTGACCAACGTAGCCTAACACGTTTCCAATGACTGATGGCGTTTCACCTCTTTCCGATCACTATTATTTCCACTTTATTTTCAATCGTGATCGTGATTATTTTCGTGAACAGAAACACTGCGCATTCAGAGCTCTGGTGCCAGGTCCTAACGTCCACCGCACTAAGACAGGTTAAATAAGTTCTGGGGTTCCGTAGGGTCCTAAGATCCACCGTATTGAGACAGGTTGAATCGGGGACTTGAGCATCTGCGAATTTTGGTATCCACGAGAGGTCCCAGAACCAATCCCTCACGGATAAGGAGGGCAGACTGTATATGACAGGTCGCCATGTTGGTTTTGTGGCATTTATGAAAAAAGAAATTCCAAGTCTGTTTGCAATCCATTGTGTAATTCATCGCCAACATCAGGCAGCCAGAAAACCTCAGCAAGTGACTCTTTACAAGCATAACTCTTGTAATATCTGCTATCAACAAAATTAAAGCTCTTCCATTAAATAGAATATTTTGCTAGTTATGCCAAGATAATAAAGAGTTTGAATGCTTACTTGCTTCACACATTGGCTGTCAAAAGGTTGCTGCTTAAAACATTTCTTTGATCTTTTTGACACAATTTTTGCTCAGTTGACAAGAGCTTGGGAAATAAGATTGAACTTCTGCATGGAGTTGTGATATAACTGGCCGATCTGAATGACAAAATGAACATTCTAAATACGAAACTGAAGGGTGAGAATTTCAGTTTAATCCAGGCAAAAAGTGCAGTGTCCACTTTTATCAGAAAATTGGAAATTCATAAGAAAACATTGGAAGAAGAATGTTCTCCCAGTTTCCCTGCTGGAAAGTATAGCACTCTCTTTTGCAGATGATGATTTGCAAGAGTACAGTTTATACCTGCAGTCACTGAACAAGGATTTTTAGAATTGATTCAAGGAATTGAACGATCTGGAAATTCTGGATTGGGTAATTAACCCATTTCTTTGCAAGGTGGAAGAACAAGAAGAGAGCTTACAACATTTAATTATTGAAATACAGAATGGTGAAGAAGCAAAAATGCTTTTCAAAAATGTTGGCTTTTGTGGTATGTGGCTGCATTGTCATGAGAAGCTTCCTGGTCTTTGGGGAAAAGCTGAACTGCTCTTCATTACATTTCCATCCTCCTACGTTATTGAAAGAGGCTCAGTGCAGTGAACCACATACTCGCATAAACAGAAGCTGCTTGGACATGTTATATGTGGGTCTTAAGGCTTTTGCTGTCCTAACTTGAACTAGGTTTATTTCAATTCTTGCTACAAACCATCAAGTTCAAGGATGACATTGATACTGGAGCTGCTGTGCAACACACAGGTACTATGTAAGCTAGGTTTGAAGACAAAAATTAAAGCAGGATTATTTTTCTTATGTTACCATATGGTAGACATGTTTTTACATCGTGGGGGTGCAGGAAAGTATATTGTGCCTAAGAGGGGCGTTGGCAGGTATGTAGGTGCTTTAGTGGGGTGTTGGCAAGCATGAAAGTGTTTGGGGGGAGGACATTCGAGCTAAAAAAGGTTTGGAAACACTGGTCTACATTTAATCGTTAGTTCTATGTCAGAAGAGCAAGAAGTCGACATAACCCTAACGTCTATGCACTGATGAGAATTGACCAAAAAGCACACCTTTTACCGTACCAGAGTTTGCAGTTTAATCTATTCTGAAAATTGTGCAGCTTTCTTGTTGTACCATGGCATCCAGTGTATCTGCATTTAACCATTGAATGTGAGATCTGAAGATCATTATTGTAATCCATTGAGGAAAGGAGATTTACATGCTGCAGATTGCAGCAGAAGTCATTCAAAAGGAGTATATTTAAGAGGAAAATGGGTACAATTTCCTGCAGTCTGCAGAGTCGCTGATGTATGCTGGCGCCATCTTGACATAGGACAACAAAGATTGGCAATAACACACGTTCCCATAAAGAAGAGGAGGGGGGAAAGGTGGGGCCAGAAATTAGAACAGTGACTAACAAGCAAATTCAGAAATTGGAGTTGCATGGGTACCCGGGAGACCGAGTGTAGGATTCCCTAAAAGTTAACTTGCCTGTTGAGTTGGTAGTAAGGAAGGCAAATGCAATGTTAGCATTCATTTCAAGGGGGCTAGAATTTAAAAGCAGGGATGTTATGCTGAGGCTTTATAAGAAATTAGTCAGGCCACACTTGGAATATGTTAAGTAGTTTAGGGTTCCTTTTCTAAGCAAGAATGTGCTGACATTGGAGAGGGCTCAGAGAAGGTTCATAAAGAAGATCTTGAGAATGAAGGGGGTTCACAAAAATGATCTTGAGAATGAAGGGGGTTCACATGTAGCACCTGATGGCTTTAGGCCTGTGCTTGCTAAAGAAAAATGAGGGACGATCTCGTTGAAACCTGTTGAATATTGTAAGGCCTAGATAAAGCGGATATGGAAAAGATGATTCTTGTAATGAGGGAGTCTGGCACCAGAGGGTAAGGACATCACTTTAAAACAGATGAGTATTTCTTTAGCCAGAGGGTAGTGAAACTGGAGTTCATTGTGGAGGCCAAATCATTGGGTATATGTAAATTGGATATTGAAAGGTTCTTCATTAGTACCTACCAGAGGTTCCAGGGAGAAGGCGGGTGAATGGGATTGAGGGGGATAATAATCGGCCATGATGTAATGGCAGTGCAGACACAATAAGCTGAATGGTCTAATTCTGCTCCTGTATCTTCTGGTTTAATGCAGTTGGATGATACGTGGTGAAGAACATGGCTGTTTCTGAAAGTCACTGTGTTCAAAAACATTGATGTTTTTGAAAAGTCACTGGGTTAAAAAAAACTAACTGAAAAAGAATAATTTGCAATAATAATATTAATTAAAGCATAATGGTATAATGCTCAATTTGCACAATATATAAATGAGTCTAAAGCAATTTCAAGTTTCTCTGGTCATTTCTGACTAGATACTTTTCCCCATTACATGAATTATTTAATACAACTCACCAGCAGAGTTTTGTTAAGGTATTCTAGCCAGGATATGGAGAGAATTTCCTCTTGTTTATGAAACAATTGTTTGCATTCATCAAATTAAACCAGGCCCGGATTCAATGTCCTAGTCAAGACTGATTTTACAAGTCTTTTGTACTGCATAATAAGCAGATTGTTTCAGGTGTACAGTTTAGTAGCAGAAATGGGCATAGGATCATTGTTATGTTGAGCGAGTCTTTTTGCAGTAGGTTCTAATGTGTAAGTGATGTTATCTTACACCACTGTGAAAAGTGGGTGTGGATGTCTTCTGCTTTCCATAAAAGGCAAGATCAAGCTTGTGGAATTTGCAGCTGAGTCATTTCCTTACTGTAGACTTCTACTGACAAATACCCTTTCAGTGTCATTTAAAAAAAATATTTTTCTAATATTTATTAAAGAACATATTTTGATACAGTTTTTTCATTGTTTTAAATATTGTGATTAAGCAGTTTTTTATAATTTATTCCTTTATTGTGCTGTATCCAGAGATATATTTAATAAAAGTCATACTTTCCAGTAAAGTTGTTTTCAGTTGTGTGGAAAGGAAAATATTCCTTTTAAATATGGTGAAATATTTTTAATTATAGCCTTACCTGTGTTTTTATCTTTGTGCTATTTTAACTCTTTCCACTCCACTCATAATATGCAGTCTATGATGTTGAAATGAAGTTGCATCTGTGAATCAGTGTATAAATATTACAACACAATGCTGGAGGAACTCAGCAAGCCAGCCAGCATATATGGAGGGGAATAAGCAGTTGACATTTCAGGCTGAGACCCTTTATCAGGACTGGAAAGGAAGGGAACAATAGCCAGGAAAAGATGGGAGGAGGGGAAAGGAGTAGAAGCTGGCAGTTGATGGGTGGACCAGGTGAAAGTGAAGGTTCATGTTGGGGCTGTGATGAAGTAAGAAGCTGGAAAGGGATAGATGGGAGAGATGAAGGGCACAGCTGGTAGAAAACTTTTTCAGGGCACTTGGATGAGTCAGCTATTGTATGACTACAGAGATCATTTCCATTCCAATTGTTCCTGGTAGCTTCCTGCTACATGCTGTACTGTCTTTGTTTAGTTCCCTGCACCGTGTGATCTCAAAGCTAGTCACTGCTTCTAAGTATCAGTAAATTCGATAGAATTAGTTTGTTAGCTAATGTAATTTTATAGATATTTAAAGAATTTAGTGCTTTGATTATTGTGCAAAGACTTCTATAATACTAGGGTATTTATACTTATTTGGTGGGTACCTCAGGTCCAATCCTTAGTAACGTCTGCATATTTTATTACCTCTGGCAAGTTTATGCCCTTATCCCTTGTGTTTGATAAGCACTTTGTGTGAATAAATGGGGGTAGTGGGGTGAGAGGAAGGAGTGGAGAAGAGAGAGTGAGCAGTTTCAAGTTTCTGGGTGTTAAGATCTCTGAGGATCTAACCTGGTCCCAACATATCGATGTAGTTAAAGAAGGCAAGACAGCAGCTATACTTCATTAGGAGTTTGAAGAGATTTGGTATGTCAAAAAATACACTCAAAAACTTCTATAGATGTACCATGGAGAGCATTCTGACAGGCTGCATTACTGTCTGGTATGGGTGGGAGGGGGGGCTACTGCAGAGGGTTGTAAATATAGTCGGCTCCATCTTGGGTACTAGGCTACAAAATACCCAGGACATCTTCAAGGAGCGGTGTCTCAGAAAGGCAGCGTCCATTATTAAGGACCTCCAGCACCCAGGGCATGCCCTTTTCTCACTGTTACCATCAGGTAGGAGGTACAGAAGCCTGAAGGCACACACTCAGCAATTCACGAACAGCTTCTTCCCCTCTGCCATCCAATTCCTAAGTGGATATTTTTAATATATATTGTTTTTGCACGATTTTTAATCTATTCAATATACATATACTGTAATTAATTTACTTTATTATTATTTTATTTTGTTTTTTTCTTTTATGTTATATATTGCATTGAACTGCTGCTGCTAAGTTAACAAATTTCATGACACATGCCAGTGATAATAAACCTGATTCTGAGTTAGTTGAAGGTTCTGAAGATGGAAGAGTCAGATCATTCAGAGCATCGGAGTCGAAAGTATATAGTAGCAAATAATTCAGGTCCACTGTAGTAGACCACAATTCAATGTAACTTAACTGTTTCACCTCTTACGAGCTTTTCTTTAACTATTTTTGAATAAAATTTGTTCTAACTATAAATCCTACTTCTAAATGCTTCAGCCAGTGGAAAAGAAATCATGTATCCTGATAGGCACTATAAAAATTTAGTGCATTTCATTGACATCACCTGTCGTCCTTGTAAACTTGATACACAGCACCTAGTGTGTTTGATCTCACCTTATATGACCAACCTGCCCCCTCAAATCAATTTGAACTTTTTTTTTGCACTCACAAATTGCTGCTTCTTGTGAAATGTATGGAATTAAGGGTTGCTTAATCTACATTCCACACCAAGATTTTGCCACCAAAATGTTGGTACTTAAATTCTGTTGAATAATGTCTTTTATGTTCCATCTCATTAATAAGGCCTACTGAAAGTCCAAATTTACCAGTCAGCTGGTTATAGCCTCTGTTGTAACAAAATTGTCAAACATGAGATCTTTTTCAGAAATGGTTTTCGTTGTTCTCCATTATTTTCCAAGTACCTTGTAACAACTTCCTTAAAATACACTCCAGCACTTTTTCTATGACTGATATTAAACTAATTAGTCTGTAGCTTCCAGTTTTCTGTAAGTAGTTGAGTAACATTTGATAACTTTGTCTATGGGATCTTGATAAA